>NC_142589.1:96314711-96667322 GCF_965207765.1 Zootoca vivipara | reverse complement strand
ATCAACCCCCTAACCCCCTAACCTCCCCCACCCTAACCAGGGTGGCTATCTAAAGAACTTTAACTGAGTTAAGATTTAGAAGGGATATGTACCAAAACATGGAAAGGGGGAAATCACCCTAGAGGATTCAAACAAATAGCCAGCACGTGTAGAGACAAAGTCAGAAAGGCTAAAGCACAGAATGAACTCAGACTTACTAGAAAGGTTAAAAGCAACAAAAAGGGCTTTTATGGGTATGTCCGTAGCAAAAGGAAGAACAAGGAAACAGTGGGATCATTTAGAGGAGAAGATGGTGAAATGCGAACAGGGGATAGAGAAAAGGCAGAACTCTTCAACGTCTTCTTTGCCTCAGTCTTCTCCAAAAAGAAAACAATGCCCGGCCTGAAGAATATGGAGCCGATCATTCAGCAGGGAAACACAGCCCAGAATAAGTAAGGAGGTAGTACAAGAATACTTGGCTAGTTTAGATGTATTCAAGTCTCCAGGGCCAGATGAACTACATCACCAGAGGTGATTTCAGAACCACTGGCAATAATCTTTGAAAATTCCTGGAGAACAGGCGAAGTTCCAGCAGACTGGAGGAGGGCAAATGTTGTCCCTATTTCAAAAAGGGGAAAAGAGAGGATCCAAACAATTACCGCCCAGTCAGCCTGACATCAATACCTGGAAAGATTCTAGAGCAGATCATTAAGCAAACGGTCTGTGAGCACCTAGAAAGAAACTCTGTGATCACTAAAAGTCAGCATGGGTTTCTGAAAAATAAGTCATATCAGACTAATCTGATCTCATTTTTTGACAGAATTACAAGCCTGGTAGATGAAGGGAACACTGTGGATGTAGCCTATCTTGATTTCAGCAAGGCCTTTGACAAGGTGCCCCATGATATTCTTGTAAAGAAGCTGGTAAAATGCGGGCTAGACAATGCTACCATTCAGTGGATTTTTAACTGGCTGACTGACTGAACCCAAAGGGTGCTCATCAATGGCTCCTCCTCATCCTGGAGAGTAGTGACTAGTGGGGTGCCACAGGATTCTGTCTTGGGCCCAGTCTTATTCAACATCTTTATCAATGATTTGGATGATGGGCTTGAGGGCATCCTGATCAAGTTTGCAGATGACACCAAATTGGGAGGGGTGGCTAATACCCCAGAGGACAGGATCACACTTCAAAATGACCTTAACAGATTAGACAACTGGGCTGTGAGGGACAAGGGATACAGGTAAGTCCCTCCCATCTTAAGTTCCAGCCCATCCCCAAGCGCTGGAGAGAGTAAGGAGAGCTCTGCCTCCAGCGGAGAGTCAGGAAGTGGTGTCCGAGGCTCAGGCAAGGTTGTGGAGCCCATGCCTCAGGTGGGACAGGAAGTTGGGCGCACGGGGGGGAGGCCAATCCCCCCAACTCCCGAATTGCGACGCAAACGTAGGGGGAAGAGGTTGGGTCTACCAAAGCTTTGGTGCTGGAAGAAAACGCGCCAATCGCCATTCGGAGGTTCTGACACCTCACCTTAAGGATGCATTTTTACCGCTCTG
Organism: Zootoca vivipara; assembly: GCF_965207765.1. NCBI lineage: Eukaryota > Metazoa > Chordata > Lepidosauria > Squamata > Lacertidae > Zootoca > Zootoca vivipara. The sequence continues at coordinate 96,665,796 of NC_142589.1, read as the reverse complement.
AACACTGTAAATAATCAGCACTTAATAAAAGCCTTAAAAGACCATGCTGGAGTCGTTACTCTAGAGTAGCCATATCAGGCCCCCTGACAGCAACCTCCGAATCTTTTTTTGGCTACTTTGGAGGGGAGCGATGAGCGCTCAAGAGGCTGAGCATTGGAGGCTGGAGGCCGAAGCAGCGAAGCAGGAGCTACGGAACCTCACAGCGCAGGCACAGCAGCAATTGCATGCCGCTCAGGAGGAAGCGCGAGGGGCGCAGGAGGAGCTGAACAAGCTGGTGGACCAGGTGAGGACAAAAGAGGAGACTGAGAAACAGCTAAGGGTGATGGTATTGGACCTGCAGAAAAAGTTGGAAGAGGAGAAAGCCGCTAGAGGTGGGGGGGCGCCCCAGCCGCAGCTAGTCCAAGTGAGAAGGGGACAGAGCCTAGTCACCAAGTTTAGCGGCGACCCTAGGGAGTACCTAGGATTCGAGACAGAAATAAATTATGCGATGGAATTGCATGCAGCAGAATTCCCAGATGACGCGCACAGAGTCTCCTTTATCATAGAGCATTTGACGGGGGCCGCCCGAGAATGGGTAAGACCGCTCATCGCGCAAAAAAATCCTTGCATGAAGAACGCAAAATTATTTCTAGAAGCTTTAAAAATAATGTACGCTAGTGACAGTGAAATGGAGGCCACTAAAGAGGAGCTTCATAACTTAACACAAGGAAAATCGACAGTTAGGGACTACTGGGCGAGATTCACCATGCTGGTGCACAAACTGGGGTGGGATCTGCAAAGTGAGCCAGTGAAATCAGCCTTCTACCTGGGTTTGCACGCAGACGTTAAGGATGAGCTGGCAAGAGGTCCTAAACCGCGAACTATGGATGAGTTAAGCAAAGCGGCGCTAGCGGTGGGGGTGAGACAGGAATCCAGATGGAATGACAAACAAGCGACGCGCGCAGCAAAACCTTGGTTCCCACGCTCCCAGGACAGACCACATCACCAAACCCCACCCCAGGGCCCGCCCCCAGACCAAGCCCAGAGCCGGAACCGATGGAGATCGGTGGAGCGCGCGCGCGGACTTTTCAAACCCCGGCGGCGCCAAGACGCAAGGAGGGAAGAGGCGGGAATTGCTTTCTCTGCAACTCCCCCCGGCATCGCGTCAGAGACTGCCCTCATCGCAGGGAGTGGCAAGGAAAGGCGGGAACGGTTGTACCCTCCCCCACTGAAGCAGCACCACAGCAGGGAAACGAGACAGCCTGGCTGCAGGAGACAAGGGGCAGCAGCCAGGCACAGTCAGCAGACAACAGCCCCAGCCCGCCCACCCGCACAGAGAGGAGCAGAGCCAGCCCACCCCTCCCAGAGCAGGAGTGGTTCTAGAAGTCACGCTGACGCTCCCAAATGGCTATCCCCTGATGGTCCTCGCCCTAATTGACAGTGGTGCCTCGGCCAACTTCTCGAGAAACTTTGCAGAAGAGCACCAGATCCAGCTTCTGCAGCTGGATTTTCCCCTGCATGTAGCCACCATTGACGGCAGGGAGTTGCTGGGAGGGGCCATCACTCATCAAACCCCCCCCCATGAGAATGACGGTGGGAAGGCACTCAGAGACACTGGCTTTCAACGTCACAACCATCTCAGACCCCCCCATCGTTTTGGGAATGAGCTGGCTGGCGCGCCACGACCCCTCCATAAGTTGGCACCAGAGATGCATCACGTTTGGGTCGGACTTTTGTCTGGAACATTGCATGCAGCACCACCCAGGGGAGGGGCCTCCGATAGCCACGGTGGCCACCATGCATGTCAAAGGGGGTGAGGCGATACCCAAGCAGTACTGGGACCTGCAGGAGGTCTTCAGCGAAGCGGAGTCCGACCACCTACCCTCACACAGGCCTTTCGACTGCCAGATCAACCTGGTGCCAGGGGCAACTATACCCCCAGCCAAGCTGTACGCCATGTCAGATCAGGAACTGGAGGATTTGCGTGCGTTCATAGACAAGAACCTCAAACGGGGGTTCATCAGAGAAAGCAAGGCAGCAGGGGGCAGCCCGGTCTTCTGGGTGGACAAGAAAGACACGCAACAGCGCCGTCTTGTGGTGGATTTCAGACGGCTCAATTCAGTGACAGAGCCAGTGGCTTTCCCCATGCCCAGAGTGGACGATCTCCTGACAGCGGCACGCAGGGGCAAGATTTTCACCAAGCTAGACCTGAGGGGGGCGTACAACTTGATCAGGATCCGGGAAGGCGATGAGTGGAAAACCATGATGTTCACGCCTCTGGGCTCTTTTGAATATCTGGTGATGCCCTTCGGGTTGCAAGGGGGCTCAGCATGCTTCCAGGCCTTCATGCACCACGTCCTGGGGTCCCTTCTCTTCAAGAACTGCTTGGTCTTCCTGGATGACATCCTTATCTATTCCGCTGACCCAGTGCAACATGTGAAGGATGTCAGGGAGGTGTTGCAGCGCCTGAAGGAGAACCACCTGTATGTGAAGCTGGAGAAGTGCAAGTTTCACACCAGGGAAGTGGACTTCCTGGGCTACAAACTGTCAGACAAGGGGCTGGCGATGGACAAGGACAAGGTGCAGGCCATCCTGGACTGGCACAGCCCCAGGACGCGCAAAGATGCCCAACGCCTCCTAGGATTCGCCAATTTCTACAGGAAATTCATCAAGAACTTCTCGCGGGTTACGGCTCCCATCACGGACTGCCTGAGAGGCAAGCAGAAGTTCAGGTGGACACCAGAGGCGCAAACAGCGTTCGAAAGCCTCAAGAGGGTGTTCGCTTCCGACCAGAACCTGTTCCACGTGGTGCAGGATGCGCCCCTACGCGTGGAGACAGACGCTTCAGACCGGGCGTTGGGAGCGATCCTGTTGCAACTGGACGCCAACAGAGAGTGGAGACCTTGTGCCTTCTCCAGGAAGCTGACACAGCCTGAACGCAACTACACGGTCTTTGATAGGGAACTTCTTGCGATCCACGCTGCTTTCCAGCACTGGCGACACTTCCTGGTGGGCGCCAAGCACCCCATCCAGGTGTGCACAGACCACAAGAACCTGGAGTTCTGGAGAACGGCCAGGGTGCTCAACCAGCGACAGATACGGTGGGCAGAGTTCTTCTCAAACTTCAACTTCTCCATCCACTACATCCCGGGGGAGCAGAATGTCAGGGCGGATGGCCTCTCCCGCAAACCAGAGTACATGGAGCAGGAGTTGCCACCAGCACCCAGGCACATTTTCCCCCCATCAGCATGGTCCTGCGGAGCAGCAGTGGTGAGCGAGGCAGAACTCACAGCACTGACGGCAGCAGATGAGTTTGCCTCCCGCATCTTCGGAGAGCTGCGAGGGGGGAGGGAGCAGGCTAAAGACTTTGAGGAAAGGAGGGGTTTGCTTTTTTACAGGGGAGCCCTGTACCTGCCCACCAAACAGCTGAGAGGTAAGGTCCTCAAGCAGATGCACGACAACCCAACGGCGGGTCATTTCGGAAGGGACAAAACCACTCACCTAGTCATGAGACACTTCTGGTGGCCAGGGGTGCGGGAGGATGTTCGGGATTATGTAAGGGGATGTGACACCTGCCAGCGAGCAAAGGTGGTCAGAGCGCCACCAGCAGGTTTGCTGGAGCCATTAGCCACACCGCACAGGCCGTGGGAAGTAGTGTCCATGGACTTCATCACAGACCTGCCGTCGTCCAGGGGCAAGACCGCAGTGTTGGTGGTGGTGGACCTCATGTCCAAAATGTGCCACTTTATACCGTGTGCCAGGGCGGTCTCGGCAGAAGACACGGCCAAACTGTTTGTTGACCACGTCTTCAGACTGCATGGATTGCCTTTAAGAGTTATTTCGGATCGTGGCCGCCAATTTGTTTCCAGGTTCTGGCGGCGGCTAATGAACCTCCTGCAGGTGGAGGTCAGTTTGTCTACGGCTCGGCACCCGCAGACCAATGGACAGGCGGAGCGGGTCAACGCCATCCTGCAGCAGTACCTGAGATGTTACGTCAGCCAGAGGCAAACGGACTGGGTGGATCGCCTGCCACTGGCAGAATTTGCCTACAACAATGCGGTGCACGTCTCCACAGGGGTGTCGCCCTTTAAGGCCAACTACGGGCGCGACCTCAGATCTTTCCCGGAGAGGGAGGGGGAGGAGGAGGAAGAGGGCCCACAGGCAGAGGATTGGGCAGAGGACCTGGAGACGGTGCACCAGCAGCTCAGAGAACACTTGGAGAGGGCCAAGGAAGCGTACAAGAAGGGGGCAGATCGCCACAGGCGACCGGGAGAGGTCATCAGGGTGGGGGACAAGGTTTGGTTATCCTCGGAAGGTCTTCCCACCAGGGGGCGATGCAAGAAGAGTGCACCCAGTGTTTCATAGATCGCTGCTGTCGCCGTACAGAGAAAGTACCAGGTTCAGGGACAGCGATCAGCCTCCAGAGGGAGGGGGGGAGACGGGAGACGCCCGACAGCTCAATGAGGCAACTGAGATTTTAGACTCAAGGAGAGGGGTGAGAGGGCTGGAGTACCTGATAGCATGGGAGGACACTCCGCCGTCCCACAATGAGTGGATACCGGCCACGGAAGTACCTGAGGAATTTTTAGTGGAAGAGTTCCACGCCCTTTTCCCCCACAGGCCCAAGCCCTGGCACATGGAAAGGGAGGGAGAGGGGGAGGGGCGGGAGGAAGGGATCGCAGGCAGCAGCTCTCCATGGAGATGGGAAGCGGAATTTGAGGATACGGAAGAAGAGGTGTGGGTTTCACCGAGGTCGACCACGTCAGAGGCAGGAGAGGACTGGCAGAACATTTTTACTCCCACCAGCTCTGACGCCACTGACTTTTTGGGATTCCCGTCTTCTCAGGGGGAAGGGGGAAGATCGCAGGATTGGGGGAAAATTTTTACACCCACAGGCTCTGATGCCACAGACTTCTTGGGGTTTCACTCGTCCCCAGCAAGCAGAGAGCCCCTAGGGAGGGGGGGAGAGGAGCCTGGGAGGGGGGTGGATGTGAGGGACAAGGGATACAGGGAAGTCCCTCCCATCTTAAGTTCCAGCCCATCCCCAAGCGCTGGAGAGAGTAAGGAGAGCTCTGCCTCCAGCGGAGAGTCAGGAAGTGGTGTCCGAGGCTCAGGCAAGGTTGTGGAGCCCATGCCTCAGGTGGGACAGGAAGTTGGGCGCACGGGGGGGAGGCCAATCCCCCCAACTCCCGAATTGCGACGCAAACGTAGGGGGAAGAGGTTGGGTCTACCAAAGCTTTGGTGCTGGAAGAAAACACGCCAATCGCCATTCGGAGGTTCTGACACCTCACCTTAAGGATGCATTTTTACCGCTCTGAACACTGTAAATAATCAGCACTTAATAAAAGCCTTAAAAGACCATGCTGGAGTCGTTACTCTAGAGTAGCCATATCAGGCCCCCTGACATGGGCCAAAGCAAACAAGATGAATTTTAACAAGGAGAAATGTACAGTACTACACTTGGGCAAAAAAAAAATGAAAGGCACAAATACAGGATGGGTGACACCTGGCTTGAGAGCAGTACATGTGAAAAGGACCTAGGAGTCTTGGTAGACCACAAACTTGACATGAGTCAACAGTGTGATGCAGCAGCTAAAAAAGCCAATGCAATTCTGGGCTGCATCAATAGGAGTATAGCATCTAGATCTAGGGAAGTAATAGTACCACTGTATTCTGCTCTGGTCAGACCTCACCTGGAGTACTGTGTCCAGTTCTGGGCACCACAGTTCAAGAAGGATACTGACAAGCTGGAACGTGTCCAGAAGAGGGCAACCAAAATGGCCAAAGGCCTGGAAATGATGCCTTATGAGGAACGGCTTAGGGAGCTGGGTATGTTTAGCCTGGAGAAGAGAAGGTTAAGGGGTGATATGATAGCCATGTTCAAATATATGAAAGGATGTCATATGGAGGAGGGAGAAAGGTTGTTTCCTGCTGCTCCAGAGAAGCGGACACAGAGCAGTGGATTCAAACTACAAGAAAGAAGATTCCACCTAAACATTAGGAAGAACTTCCTGACAGTAAGAGCTGTTCTGCAGTGGAATTTGATGCCAAGGAGTGTGGTGGAGTCTCCTTCTTTGGAGGTCTTTAAGCAGAGGCTTGACAGGCATATGTCAAGAATGTTTTGATGGTGTTCCTGCTTGGCAGGGGGTTGGACTGGATGGCCCTTGTGGTCTCTTCCAAATCTATGATTCTATGATTCACTTTGGGAACAGAAGCTTTACCTTAGACCAGTGGTTCCCAACAGGTGGTCCGCGGGCCCCCAGGGGTCCACGAGCTATGCCAGAGGGGTCCGCAAGATGCTATTAGAATAAAAAATATATTAAATATATTTCGTATGATAACAGATTTTTTGTTTTGGCCGCTTCCTGCATGAGCAGAGTCTAGCGCAAAACTATAATTAGATAGAGGCAGTAGTTCTGCTGTATGCAGTTAGGTAGCGCTTCACAAACACTACTGTTTTGCAAAGAGGCAGCGCGCGCATTCTACTAATGCTCACCTCCCCAAGATGCTTTGCGCACGTTTGCTTCATTTGTGCGCTACTGCGCAGGTACCCTGTCTTCTCCATTCCCCTCCCACCTCCCTGGCGTGCGCTGCCTCTTTGCAAAACAGTAGTGTTTGTAAACAAAGCGTTGTTTTTCGCGGAAGCTACAGTTCGCGTAGTTAAAAATGGACCGTTGGTTAAAAAGTGATTCGTTAAAACGACAAAGGCCTACAGATGAAGAGGAAGATAATGCATTTGATGTTCAAGCAAGTAAGTCAGTGACTCTCGAACCGATCTTGTCAGTGTCCATTGAACCTAAATCGTCGGCGTCCCTTGAACCTAACCCTTCCAAGATCAGTGTTAAGCTTACTGGAAAAATTAGATTAGGAATTAGGAATTAGATTTAGGATTAGGAATTAATGGGGGTCCTTGTCACAATAGCGGCTCGATGAGGGGTCCTCGAGAAAATTTTGTTGGGAACAAAAAAGCCTTAGACAACATGTCTTTAAAGATACTTTAAAGATACTGAGTTGGAACGTTAATGGGATAAACTCTCGACAGAAACGCAACCAAATATATCATGAATTGATAAAGCAAAAATTGGATATTATTTGTCTACAAGAGACCCACGTGACTAGATCACACCGGAGAATCCTACAAAATAAATAAAAATTTGGGAAGAGAATATGTTTCATCGGATAAAGTCAAAAAGAGAGGTCTAGTCATCTATGTGAAAGAAAGTTTGGAATCTAAATTGCTATTTAAAGATGAAGCTGGAAGATATTTGGCGGTGGAAGTAAAAGTACAAGGAGAAATTTTTTTGTACGTGGGAATCTATGCTCCAAATGAAGCTAAATCTGACTTTTTCAAAAACTTACATGATGAACTTTTAGAATACAGTGGTACCTCGGTTTATGAACACAATTGGTTCCGGAAGTCTGTTCATAAACTGAAGCGTTCATAAACTGAAGCAAACTTTCCCATTGAAAGTAATGGAAAGTGGATTAATCCGTTCCAGACGGTCCGCGGAGTAACCGTTCATAAACTGAAGCGAACTTTTCCATTGAAAGTAATGGAAAGTGGATTAATCCGTTCCAGACGGGTCCGCGAAGTACTTAAACTGAAGCGTTCATAAACTGAAACATGGGTGTAATTGGTTCCGGAAGTCTGTTCATAAACTGAAGCGTTCATAAACTGAAGCGAACTTTCCCATTAAAAGTAATGGAAAGTGAATTAATCCGTTCCAGATGGGTCCGCGGTGTTCATAAACTGAAAATTCATAAACCGAGGTGTTCATAAACCGAGGTTCCACTGTACATGGATTACACTATGATTTCATTGGGAGACCTGAACGCAGTTGTTTCTACTATGATGGATAGATCACAAAGGCAGAAATTTACCAATGAAGGTAGACTAACTAAAACCTTATTTGAGATGGTGGACAACCTGGACCTGGTGGACATTTGGAGGATGAAAAATCCACTAGAGAAAGAGAGCACCTTTTTCTCAGATTCAAAGCAAACATGGTCCAGAATCGATTATATATGGACAGCCAAGAATTTGGCTACAAAAGTTACCAAAGTAGAAATTAGGCCCAGGACCTTTTCAGATCATAAGGCGGTAATGATGGAATTGAAATTATTTTCACAAGGCTCTTTCAGATGGAGAATGAATGACTCTTTGATGAGAAACCAAGAAGAATGTGCAAAAGCACAAAAGACAATAAAAGACTATTTTGAGATAAATTTAAATTCAGGAATGGAGTTAAAGACAATATGGGATGCCAGTAAAGCGGTCATACGAGGATTCTTGATATAGCAGAATGCAATTAAGGAAAAACAGCAGAATGAGAAAAAGGAACGAATTATGCAACAGCTAAAAGAAAAAGAAAAGAAGTTAAGAGATAAACCAAAAGACAAGCAAATACAGAAAGAAATAAAGCTGTTACAGGTGCAATTGACACAAATTACAAATCTAGAGATAGAATGGAAAATAAAAATGATGAAACAAAGACATTTTGAATCAGCAAATAAATGTGGGGAATTATTGGCATGGCAACTGAAAAAAAAAGACAGAAACAGAGTATTATCACCAGCATCAAGTTAGAGGATAAAACAATAGAGAATCCATTCGAGATCAGAAGAGCCTTCCAAAAGTATTATAAGCAACCATATAAGCAAGATAAAGAACAACATGAAAAGATTGAACAATTTTTGGAAAAAATTGGACTGCAAAGAATTCCAAAGGATAAAAGGATGCTTCTTAATTATAAAGTTACTAAACAAGAAGTGGAAGAGGCAATAAAGCACATGACAACAGGTAAAGCACCGGGACCAGACGGTCTAACTGCAAAATACTACAAGGTTCTGAAAGATTGGTTAATTGAACCATTGACTGATTTGTGTAATAAGATTCTAGGAGGGGGCAAAGCACCAGAGACTTGGAAAGAGGCCTTTATAACATTGATACTAAAACCGGATACAGACAGATCACAAATGAGGAATTACCGACCGATCTCATGATTAAATGTGGATTACAACATTTTTGCTAATATTTTGGCATCAAGATTAAAGAGACTATTAACAGATTTGATTCATAAAGACCAGGCCGGGTTTTTGCCCGGCAGACATCTGAAAGATAATATCAGAAATATTGTGGATATTTTAGAACTGCTGGAAGAGAAGAACACGAGTGCAGCTTTAATTTTTGTGGGTGCCGAAAAAGCCTTTGATAATATTTCTTGGAGATTTATGATACGTAATCTGGAGAAGATGGAAGTCGGGAGGGAGGTTATTAACGGTTTGACAGCTATATATGCAGAACAAAAGGCCAATATTATTGTAAACGGGGTGATATCAGAGGAAATACGAATAGAAAAAGGAACTAGACAAGGGTGCCCACTCTCCCCTTTGTTATTTATTACAGTTTTGGAGGTCTTGTTAGACAGGATCAGGAAAGAGAAAGAGGTTGCAGGGGTCAAAGTAGGAAAGAAACAATACAAACTGAAAGCCTTTGATGATTATTTAGTTTTGACGGTTCAGGAACCGGAAAATAGTATTCCTAAGGTATTAGAGATAATACAGGAGTTTGGTCAGCTGGCAGGCTTTAAGTTAAATAAAATGAAAACCAAAGTTCTGAGTAAGAATTTAACACCTGAAGAAATAAGACAGATACAACAGACCACCGGATTGACATTTGTTAAAAAGTTAAAATATCTAGGGGTAAATATGACAGACAAAAACATACAGTTATTTAAAAATAACTACGAGAAGTTGTGGAATGAAGTGAAGAGAGATCTAGAAATTTGGTCAAGATTGAAATTGTCATTGTTAGGGCGTATCTCAGTTATAAAAATGAATGTATTGCCAAACATGTTGTTTATGTTTCAAGCATTACCAATTGTAGAAAAACTGTCATGTTTTAAAGAATGGCAAAAGACTTTATCAAGATTTATCTGGCAGGGGAAGAAACCTAGAATTAGATATAAGTTATTGACCGATGTTAAAGAAAGAGGAGGCTTCTCCCTGCCGGATTTAAAGCTATATTTTGAGGCTGCGGCCTTTTGCTGGATGAAAGAATGGTTTACGCTTGAAAATACGGATGTTTTAGATTTGGAAGGTTTTGACAATGCATTTGGTTGGCATGCTTATTTATGGTACAACAAAGTTAAAGTGCATAATCGATTTAAATGCCATATCATAAGAAAGTTATTGTTCAATGTTTGGGTTAGATACAAAGATCTTCTAGAAAGGAAAATGCCAAGATGGTTATCACCTCTAGAGGCAAAAGTCAACAAAAAGTTTAATATGGAAGATAAATGGTTAAGATAGAAAGATCTGTTGATAGAAGTTAATGATCAGATGAAGTTAAAACCTTATGAACAGGTGAAAGATCAATTGAGTGGTTGGTTGCAGTATTGTCAGATAAATGAGTTATTTAAAATGGACAAAAAATTGGTTTTCAATCTGAAAAATCAAAGTTGGAAACAGAATTAATAGATTCTAAAGTTAAAAATCTTTCAAGTTATTGTTGGAATGGCATACGAAAGATGAACAAATAAAATCAGTAATGATTGATTGGGCAAAGGATATAGGACATAATATAATGATGGATGATTGGGAAAGGTTATGGAAAAGTAACATGAATTTCACTGCCTGTAGTGTGTTGAAAGAAAATCTGTATAAGATGATGTATAGATGGTATCTCACGCCAGTGAAATTGGCAAAGATATATCACAATAAGGATAATAAATGTTGGAAATGTAAAGAAATAGAAGGGACCTTTTACCACATGTGGTGGACTTGTACCCGAGTAAAGAGCTTCTGGGATAAGATTTATAATGAGTTGAAGAAAGTGTTGAAAAACATGTTTGTTAAGAACCCAGAGGCCTTTTTACTCGGAATTACAAGGAAAGAATTGCCAAAGAAGGATGTTACTTTTTTCTGTATGCCACAGCAGCAGCTAGAATTGTATTAGCAAGGAATTGGAAATCAGAAGATATACCAACGGTGGACGACTGGCAGATGAAGCTGATAGAATTTATGGAACTGTCTGAACTGACTGCGAGAGTCCGAGATCGGGGAGAAGAGACGGTGGAAGAAGATTGGAAGAAATTTAAGATTTATTTAGAGAAACATAAGATTAAAAATGGACAATAAGGGAAGTGGATATTCAAAGATACTGAAGAAGCATTAAGATTTTGTGGGAGGGAATAAGTTATAAATGTAAAATAATTATGGAAAATATCTATTATAGGTATATTAGAAGAAATAGATTAAGAAATAGAGTGTTATATTAGACATAAATAGAAACATGGAAGGGGGGAAGGAGGAAGTCAGCAGGGTAAGATTATATATTGGATTAAATGTCAAAGAAGTAAAATAAAAAAAATTCCTTCAGTAGCACCTTAAAGACCAACTAAGTTTTTATTTTGGTATGAGCTTTCGTGTGCATGCACACTTCTTCAGATATCAAATGTCAGATGTCAAAGAAGTGTTTTCCTGTTTTTTCTTGGTTTTTGTTTTTTAATTTTGTCTTTTTTTCTTTTAAAGTTTCTTGTATTTTTGTATTTTTTGTATCTTGTTCTTTTTGCACTTGCTATAAAATCAATAAAACATATTTTTTAAAAAAGAAAGAAAAAAAGAGAGAGAAGAGAAGACTCCCTGGAAAAGACCCTGATGTTGGGAAAGATGGAGGGCACAAGGAGAAGGGGACGACAGAGGACAAGATGCATAGCTGCCAAGTTTTCCCTTTTCTCGCGAGGAAGCCTATTCAGCATAAGGGAAAATCCCTGTAAAAAAGGGATAACTTGGCAGCTATGACAAGATGGTTGGACAGTGTTCTCGAAGCTACGAACATGAGTTTGACCAAACTGCAGGAGGCAGTGCAAGACAGGAGTGCCTGGCGTGCTCTGGTCCATGGGGTCACGAAGAGTCGGACACGACTAAACGACTAAACAACAACAACAGATTCCACACACGTGCCTAAGCAAAGGGCCCGGCGTGGTCCGACTCGGTGGGTGGGAGGGGTGGGCGCCTACCCGGTCTACCTGGTGGGAAGGCAGGGGAGGACCACCCTCCCTCCCTCCCTCCCTGCTGCCCCAGCGCTCCTAAAGCAAGGAACCGGCACCACTCCGGTCTACCGGCCGGAAGATCCTGTCCTTCGTACACAACGCCCGTCGCTACTACCGATTGGATGGTTTAGTCAGCGAACGACTGCTTCCCTCCCCCAAAATGGCGCCGCGGACAACATCCGCCCTGTTTTAACATGGAGACTTCCAATGAACATCATATTATTATTATTATTATTATTATTATTATTATTATTATTATTATTATTATTATTATTATTGAGAAGCAGGATGTCCCTCTTTTCCTTGGAGGCCATGGCCTCTATTGAGAAGCAGATGCCCAAGACGAGATGGTCCCCGACGTCCCTCCCTTTTGACTCCTCTGAAACTTCTGTCCTGAGAATCGCACTCAAAGCGGAACTCTGAGGTGGGCGGGAGGGGGCGGGGCTTGTTGCTGAGCGAGATGGAGCAACGTCACACGCACGCACGCTCGGATGTCGGCCGGCTCGCTCGCGCGTCGCCCGTTTCCCGGCGTGCCTCGCGCGCCCTCCGTTCTCCCCCGCCCCCCCCTTTGCCGCCGCTTCTCCCTCTCGGTCGCCCAGCGGAGACGCCAAGATGGCGGCCAGCAATTACTACGGATTCGCGGCCGGCGCCGGAGCCCCGTACAGGTACGTGAGCATGAGGGGCTGCGCCTGAGGGGGGCGAGGGCGGCCGGGGGGTGGGATCTGGACGATGCCCCGCCTCCTCCTCTGCGTGCCCTTTCTCGCTCCTGCACAACAGCCCGGCCAGGTGGGCCGCTGCCCGGGGGCGAGAGGCAGAGAAGCAGGCGGCCTGGAGCGCGGGGGGCGCCGTGGCTGAAGCGGCTCTTCCAAGCAACCCTGGCAGGTAGGCCGGAGTGGGCATCCTCCCCGTTGGGGTCAGAAGGGGAAAAGGAGGCTCGGAGGACAGATTTCTACAATGCTTGGCATAGGCTAGCTTCAGCTGTCCGTACAACAACCCTGCCAGGTAGGCCGATGATGGTCCCCCTTCTCTCTCCCCCCCCCACCTCCTCCAATTATGGTAAGAAAGACAGGGCAACTGAGAGGACAGACATCCACATTTCTGAAATTTGTCCAACCTGCTGCCCTCCAGATGTTTTGGACTATAAATCCCATCAGCCCAAGATTGCATGTAAAATAAGGATTATCAAAGTTGTATGTGACATGAAGCCTGGCAACGCCAACCCGGCCACGTGGGAATCCCTTGCAGACGACCACAGTGCCCGGAGATCCATACCAGTGACCAGAGGAGGAATGACCACAGGGAAGAGAAATGTAATGGTGCATCTGCAGCAACACAACTGAGCCCCTTCATGTGCCTCAGCTGCAATACAACATGTCTCTCCCGTGTTGGTCTCTACAGCCAGAGCAGGTGCTACAAACTCACAACACCTTGACCCTGGTTTTAGAATAGTTCTTATTGTAACCCACCAACTCTGTAGGGTCAGTTGCTGCTTAACATATTACCAGTATATCTTCTGAATATATGCTGGTTGAACAAAAGGATTGAACTGCAATATTCCTCAAGACTTTTTTTGAATATTTTCCCATACCTGTGGTACTTTAAAACAGGATATTCTTATGGTGGAATTTGAAACAGAATGCTTCTGGAAGATATTTGGCAGCACACGTCAAAACATGAATTGGTTACTCTGTCCTCTGTTCTTGTAGGGCAGAAATGGGGGGGGGGGACCCTGCCAAATTCAAATTAGCTCACTTCTTTCCAAAGAGTGGAGGATACCATGTGTAGCTTCCATACTTTTAAGCAGAAAATCTCTCAAGTGAGCCAGTCCATCCTTGGTTTTTATTCTCTGCTGTTCTTGGTCATTCTGACTTCACTTTTGGAAAGTCACCAGCACAAGTTGGCCCCTGAAAATCTGATTCTGGAATCTGGAGATTTGAGAAGCGTTTTTCCAACCCTTTGCCTTTGTGACTGTTCCTAAACACCCTTGGTGTTGATTGCTTTCCTTGCTTGCTTCTCATTACTGCCCTTTGCTTCTTGCAGAGGTTCCTCTAGTATACCCACCTTCAGGGCACCTTCAGCAACAGGTGTATGGATCTAACAAACAACTGACAGCTCTGGTCCTTTTCTTGCCACTCCAAAAAAACACAAGAGCCTGGCTGGTCTGGCATCATCTGTTCTGCGGAGCCCAATCAGGTGCCTATGGGAATCCCACGAGCGAAACACTAAGGCAATAGTCCCCTCTCACCTTTGTTCACCAGTGACTAGTAGTGGACAGTAGGCTCTCTGATCCTGGAGAGAGTTATAGCCATCATTCTCTGGATTTCTCCCTCCATTAATCTGTCTACAGCGGCAGCGCTGGGTGGATGCTGTCAGAGAGGGGGAAGAGGCAGGAGCAGGTGACTCAAGATGAAGGGGGCGGCCCTGCTGCTCTTTGGGTGCAATGACCATTCCCTGCTGCTGCTGGGTGATGACACCGTGTGCTGGGAGGGAGGGAGCGAATGTTGGCTGGAGGTCATCGGACCACCGGTTGGGAAAGGGCTGCCTGGTAGAGTTCGACTGGCAGGCAGGCGGGCACCCCAAGCCTGAGAAGCTCCCTAGAGTCTGTCCAGGTGGGGGGCGTGAGGTGGCCAAGAGTTAGGGTGAGGCTCCCTTTCAAATTAACACCTGACCACTTCACAGCACAGTATCCCTGTCAGTCTGTTACAGCAAACACATTGCTGGTGTCCTAACAAATAGTAATAACTTACCAGTCGTCGTTATCGTTGCCAAGTCAGAAATTTTGAAATCATGGGGCACTTTGGAGTTGCTGGGGGTGTGTCTTTATTTAGTTGGGGGAAGAGAGGAGATTGCTCATTGTATTTAATTTATTTGCAACATAGCTCAGTCAGTACAGTATGAGACGCTCAATCTCAGGGTTGTGAGTTCAAGTTCCATGTTGGGCAAAAGTTTCCTGCATTGCAGAAGACCCTCGGGATCCCTTTCAACTCTATATTTCTTGCATTCTATGATTGTGAATCCAGCAAGCTTGATAACCACCACTAGATCTTGTAGCAGCAAATTTCATAGCTTAAACATGTGCTTTGTGAAGAAGTCCATCCTTTGGTTTGTCCTGAATCTTGCAACATTAAGCTCTGTTGGAATCCATTGGGTTCTGTGTTTTAGAGGGAAGAAAACCTCTGCACTTGCCTTCTCCCCTCCATGCAGAGGCACCTCTATCATGTCTTCCCTTCTTCACTATTTTCTAAACTAAAAAGCCCAGAGGCTGTAACCTTCCCCCAAAGGGGAATTGCTCTGGACCCTTTAATCATTTTGGTTGCCCTTTTTCTGAACGCTTCCCAGCTCTATGGTACAAGATTTGGCTGCTGCCTATTTTTGTTTGGCATGTCAGACGTATAAGAAACAAGAGAGTGGATTTAATGAAAAACAGTGAATAATGTGCACAGGACTGCCTCCCCGTCTCCCTCCCCGTTCCCACCTCCGCTTTGTGGCAAACATCCAAATCAGGCCAGCTCTGTTACCACTTACTGGTACCTTGGTTTGAATTCAAGCCATGATCAGAAACCAGGATTCAAAGTGGCTTCTGATTTTGGTTTGGAGACAAACCATGTATGCCTCAGACTGGGACATAGAGGAGGCATTTGCCATGGGAAGTGAGAAAGGAGCTCATAAAACATTCCCAGTTTCCACACCAAGGCCTCAAATTAAATATTTGCTTTCCCATTCCATTTGCAATATGTATTTCTTACCTGCAGGTATTGTTCTTATACCTGTATTGCAAAAAAACCCACTTGGTCCTGCCTGCCTGGGTTTAAGGAAAGGGCCTTCTTTCTGTCTCACTGGCAGCTGAAGTACATTTAGCAGGAACCGGAGGGAGGGAGAAAAGAGAAGGTCTTCTTGGTGGCTGCTCCTTAACTCCAGGCTGCCTTGCCAAGGGAGCCCTGGCTAACTTCATCCCAGATGAAGTTCTGGTGGGGACGGTTTTGGCCATGGGAAATCCCTTACAGCTATATTGATTTCATTGATAATCCACCTGCTTGTTGCTGTGCTGTTAACTTTACATACTTGCTACCCACCAATAAGATTGTCTAGGCAGCATACAAAGCAGAACAAACATCTTGCAATATTTAAACATACAAAGCACCATGATTTAAAACCACAAAAGATCAATAAAACTTTCATTTGAATGGAGGCAGGATTTACAAATACAATTTTTGTTTTCATTGTTTTTCATTTTTTCTTAGTGACCACCACCTTTTTTTCAACCTCTTTGGTCTCTCACTTGTCATCTTCCTTTTCAGTGCCCCGCCTGCTCCAGCTTATTCCCATCCCGCGACAGCAGCCAGCTACACAGTCCAGCAGAGCCCTGCTATAGAGCACCCTGTGGCCCCCGCCTATACTCCAGCTGTACAGGCGACCAGGTCTGTGGCATCGGCAGCATATGGAGGCTACCAGCCACCATCAACGCAAGACTATGGTTATGGGACGCGGCAACCAGAGCCAACCCCCCACCCGACTGTCACCCAGAACTATCAGGTAGCTGCTATAAAGTACCCTCTCATTGGTGGGTTGGGTTTAACACAGGGGAGGCAACTAGTGGCCCTGCTGTTGTTGTTAGACTCCAGAACCTTAAGCCACAACAGGCATTCCATATATCTAGGAATGATGGGAGTGATGGCCACAGGTGCCCTTTCCCTTATATTTTAGGGGCTAGACTAAAAGTAATTTGCATACTGGTGTTTTACAATTGTTCTGCTCTGTGGGGTGTTCTCTGGGTCTAGGGTCTCAACCCAAACACTTCCCATGAGAATGGGATTCACAGTCTGGGGTTGCCTCAACAAGCCATGGTCAGGTACAGGGAATTGTTGAGCTGTAAGTCCAGGCAAGGGGCAACACAGTAAGGAGGTGGGGGAAGGACACAGAATCAGGAGCCAGGAGCCAGAGACCTGTGTTGTTTCTTGCAAGGGGCACACATTTTATGAGCTAGTCCCCACCACCCGGACCAAAGCCTAACCACAGCTTCTGGTGGCAAATAAGTTCCTGGGGTTGATTCCTCCAGATCTGTGTGATGACTGTGTGAGTCCACATTCTGTTGCTGCTCTTTGGCCAGGGCCTTTTGGTGCCAGAGTTCTTGAGGACAGTAGGATGCCTCCACTTCCTCCTCCTCCTCCAGCAGGTCTCCCACCGGGACAACCTTAGTACTGATGGCAGGTGGCCCTGCCTGCTCCTCAAGGTCCTTGACCAGGAACGTCTGGCACTGGGTGGTCAGGTTTGGGCATAAGGAGCAGCTGACTTTCAGGAGAATGGAATGGCAATAGTGAGCCTTTCCATCTTATTTAATTGTGGGGCCTGAAGTGTGCATTGTCCCAGGATCCCATATGTGCAGTGGAATGAGGTGGGAGGAGGGGCTGCACCACTTCAGTCTGTGGAGAGTGCTTTATATGCTCATGCACCGTGTGTGTAAAAGGAAAACAAGGTGGGGGGAATCTCTTTGCAAACTGCTCCATTAGCAGCACTGAAGTGACCTCCCTGGCACACACCCTGGCCAGAGTGTCTGGAAGTCCTGGGCTGCCCAGACGACAAGACCCCCCTTTTGGCTTCCCTGATGGGGTCCAAAGGGAAGCAGAGCAAGATGTTGGGCACCAGCTTGGTGCAGGAGTTGCCGGAAGGAGGTGTACAGGGCTCCATCCTAGTGTCTTAGGAACTCCACTCCATATTTGTCTCAGGTTTACTCCTGAACCTTCTCTTCTCCCTTCCCATAGGTGTCAATAAATTCCATGCAGGTGAGTGAGCAGGTTGGCAGGGGAGGGGGAGGGCGCCCACCCCTCTTCTGCACCTAGAATAAAAACCAAGTGGTCTGCCGGAAGAAGGAAGACCTCCTCCATGCTCATCCAGTCCCCTATAGGCTATTTTTTTTCAGACTTTGTGGGCTTCTTTACAAAGCTCTTGCAGTGCATGTTTTATGTGTCTAATATGCATATAATTGTGGGAGAGGGGGAATAGTGAGTGTTCACAATAAGTACAAAAGGGGTTGGAATCTGACCATTCCAAACACATCTAGTCGGTATCCTTGTTACAACGAGGCTTGACAAAGAGCTGTGCTGGGTGGGGCTGGACAATGTCTGTTTTAGTTCTTGTATTCATTTCCAAGGCCCTTAGCAACTTGGGTCCAGGTTATTTTAAGGATCAGCTGACCCATTAGTGATCCCTGGGATCTTTGGAGGAGTCTCTGTTAGTGATCCCGCATGGCACGCAGTGACCAGAAGCCATTAATTCAGTGCTTTGGGCCCAAGCCTGTGGAACCCACCTGAGATGAAATAGGCATCATCTGCCTTAAGGCAGCAAGCTGAACTTAAGGCGCATGGCCAAAACATCCATATTCCAGCAGGCATTTTAATGTAGTGTTTCAGATTATGTTTGGTTTTATGACGAATTTTTCTTTTATTCTCCACATAGTTTGTTTTTATGAACACAACTTAGTCATGCTAGTATATGTTGTTGACATCCATCTGTCTCGAGAGACAATGGATTGCCACTCTGGGGGTGAAGTCTAAACGCTGTGTTAGCAGCATCAAAGTGACCTCCCCGGGGCGCAAGCCTGGCCAGTGGGTCTGGGGATCCTGGGCTGCCCAGGATGGGGTCCAAAGGGAAGCAGCTTGCCTGCAAGAGTTGCTGGAAAAAGGTGTACAAGGTGTCATCCAACTGTCTTAGAGACTCCACTCCAGATTTGTGTAGGTTTTACTTCTCCCAAAGATATCACTCATGGCAGCGGAGGTTTAGGATCAGAGTGTTCCTTCTTCTAGATGGGCTCCTTTCCCAGGTGTACGAGCCCCACCTGCCCCTCACTTCCCTCTACAACACATACAAAAACCTCCTTCTGACCCCCTCTTAGTCTTGTCCACTTAATCTGCTGGAGCCTGTCTTGACATGCAGGGGAAGTCCCTACCTCGCCAGGGGTTTGAAGCCTATTAGCTACCCTCACCTGGTTTAACCAGCCAGTCAAGGCTGTTTCTGTGGGAATGTTTAGGAATGTGGATGAGGAGATATTGTTTAATATATCCTATCCCCGCTTGCGCTAGCAAGTACCAAACTTTAGCAGAGTAAAAACATTCCCCTTTTGCAAAATACACAGCAGAAAAGCGTTTGCGCAGGCTTGATTTAAGCCACTAAAATAAAGTGTATTTTCCTGGTATTTCCCCTTTTTCCCTCTTAAAAGAAAAGACACGACACAATGCTCTTAAAAGTATACGGTAAAAGATGTTTACTTACAAGCATCTCGAGGTACAGCACACTCAAGAGGTAGACTTGCTTAGTTAAAAGGTAATATATACATTGTGAAGTTCACTTATAAGAAGTGAGACTCCATCTCATCTCTCTCTCTCTCTCTCTCTCTAGGCTGGAGGCCTTGAGAGAGAGACTCACTAAGATGTTCCTTCTTTGAAGTCCAACAGAGTCTGATCCAAGAGGGGGGAAATGGCTGTTTCCTTCAGAATTTATCTATCGCCTTTCCCATCTAATTAGCATGTAAAGGAAGAGGAAACTAGGCTTAGTCATGTATTCCTCCTCAGTCCTCCAAGTGGACTATCTAGGGATTGTTGTGACTTGACTGCACTTAACCCTTTGCATCCCACAGTTTCACAGGATGTGTCTGTTGTCATAGAATCGTAGACTTAGAAGGTATCTCTGCAATGCAGGAATCTCATCTAAAGCATCCCTGACAGATGGCAATCCAACCTCCGCTTAAAAACCTCCAAGGAAGGAGAGTTCACCACCTCCCAAGGGAGTCCATTCCACTGTCAAATGGCTCTTACTGTCAGAAAGTTCTTTCTGATATTTAGTCGGAATCTCCTATCTTGTCTCCTCTTTTCCAGGCTAAATATCCCCAACTCCTTCAACCGTTCCTCATAAGGCCTGGTTTCCAGACCCCTTGATCATCTTGGTTGCCCTCCTTTGCACTCGTTGCAGCTTGTCAATATCCTTCTTAAATTGTGGCGCCCAGAATTGTCACATGCTGACAGCTTCTAGGAGCCGCAGGTGAGAGCTGAGTGCAGGGTGGGGACCAAAGGTGGACAAACTACCCCAGAAAGAGCATGATGTGTCCCCCACAAAGGTACTACCCGTCCCCTAACACCTCATATACCTTTGCTTACATATAAATACCTTAATAATAATAATGATTTTATTATTTATACCCCACCCATCTGGCTGGGTTTCCTCAGCTACTCTGGCCGGCTTACCCAATGGACCAATACAACAACTGTTCTGGAGAGCAAGTGAAATCAATTCCTTTATGACTTTAGTGGGCTACATGCACACACACATATGGGTATGGTTGAAGCTATAAACTTGTTCTCAGAGCAGCTAGGGGGAGAATTCTTTCCCCAAACATCTGAAGAAGTGTATCTGAAGAAGTGTGCATGCACACGAAAGCAAGAACAAACTTAGTTGGTCTCTAAAGTGCTACTGGACAATTTCTTAATATATTTTGACTGCGTCAGACCAACATGGCTACCTACCGGTACCTGAATCTTTCCCCAAGCAGTACAACCTGGAATAACTTTTTTTTAAAGCATCCATTAATTTTTACAATTAATATACTGCCTCTTCCAGCTGATCAGAAACTGCATTGCAGGGGGAATATGGAGGAAACGAACAGGAAGGAAGGACTTCTGGTGGGATGGAATAATAGGGCAACTTCAGGAGTCGTCAGGCATCACCTTCAAATGAGGTTGGGGGCTCCAGGTAGATCCTGGACTGCTCCCCTTTGCTTGAGTGGAATGAGAGAGTCACAGTGATGTCTCTAGCTTTCCTGGATAATGTTGTCATTTGGAAACCCCCAGGGAGATCTTTACTCCAGTACTTCCATTCAGGACAGGATACAAATGTGTCCTATTGGAAACAATCAGTAGGCTTCTCAATATTTTGTTTGATGGTCTCTCCAGGAGGAAATAAAACTGCTTCTCTGGTTTTTATCTGAGAAATTTTGCCCAAACACATTACATTTCCTGGAGAATCAGATGATTCCTTGGAGTTATTTAAAAGTCATAAGAAACGTCCTCTGGTGTCAGGCTTCTCCAGTCCAGCATCCTGTTTCTCATGGCTGCAACCACCTGCCTATTCTGGGAAGCCAGGAAGCAGGATGTGACCAACCAGCAGCACTTCTTCCCACTTGGAGCCCAGCAACTAACTTGGAGCCCAGCAAACTGCTTTCGGCAGGAGAGGCAGAACAGAGCCATCCGGACTATCTGCTGTTTCATATGGGAGCATTTTTTCCTTGTTAGTTTACAGCAGGTATGGGGAAACTTTGGCTTCCCAAATGTTGCAGCACTAAATTGGGAGCTCCAACACCTGGGAGGATACAAACGTCTCCATCCCTGTCTTAGGAGGAATCAATTGAAGGTGTGTAAAAGTGTCCCTGGGGTAGGCTTTTGCCCCCCCCCCAATCTATTGAAGCTGCCTTAAATAAGCCACCCAGAAAAGCCTTCTATCAGCCAAAAGATGCTCTGGGTTCTGGGTCACCGTGTGGAAGGCTTCCAGCCAGCTTGTGTTGCCCTCACCTGCTTATTGACAGCCAAGTTTTGTTTTGGCAGGATGGCTACAGTTACGGCCGATCCCCAACAGCAGGCGGCTACGAGACCAAACCATATTACCAGACGGTGGTCACGCAGCCCCAACACGTGGCCACGGACTCGTACTACCACTCGAGTGAGTTCAAATAGAGGAAAAAAATCACTGTGCAGGCGTGTTCAGAATGCCAGAGGCTTGTGAAAGCATTTGTAAAGTAGTTTCCAGTAACAGGTGTGTTGGTAACGGGGAAGTTTTGGGAAGCAGGCATGGCGATGGGGGTCATCTTAAGCTGCCCCCTTCCTGAGACACTGGAGCTGTCCTGCATTGCAATCTCACGCTGCTTTTAAGCTGGTTTAATAGAACCAAGAAGTTCACTTTCTGTTGGAATAAAGATGAGTGCAATTACTCATTTGTAAACAGTTAATACAGGATTGAAGCTGTCTGGAGGACCGATTCTCCCAATATGAGCCTGCCTGGGCTTTGAGATATTCGGGGTGGGGTGGGGCGTGTTCCAGTCCCTCCACCTTCACAGACATGTTTGGTGAGGACATGAGACAAGGCCTTCTTGGTGGCTGCTCCCAGACTTTGGAACTCACTTCAGCCTAGTTGGCTAGGCTGGCTCTCCATCTACTTTCCTTTTGCCAGCAGGCAAAGACTTTTTTATTTTGCCATGCCTTTTGCCACCAACTGGCTATTGTGGATGGTCTTCTGAGGCTGAGAGTTGTTGGGGTTTTGTGTGTGCTTTCAAAGGGTTTTAAATGTTTCAGTACTGCATTTTTAAAGGGTTGCTTATTTAAATGTTTTTTTTAAATATTTATATTTATTGTGTGCTTGTTTACATTTGTGCTGAGAGCTGCCTTGGGTCCTGCACTGGGAGAAAGACAGGATAAAATAAAATAAAATAAATAAAATAAGGTAGTTTATTTATGTGTTGCTGTTCCCTGTTCCTGAGGAGTCCGGTCAGGCAAATGATATGAAGCGTTGTATGTTAGCCGTTCTCTAGACTCATTGAAATGAATGGATCTTAGTCATGTTCTTCAGCTTCACTAGGTCTCCTCTGAGCAGAATTTAGTTGGATGGAAGCCAAAGCTCAAAGAGCTCAGGCAGGCAGAACCTGGGCAGGAGTCACCTGCTGCTCTCTGGTCTTCAGCGACTGCTCTCTGTCCTTCATAGACTCCCAGAGCAGCTACAGCCAGCCTGCGGCCGTGTACAGTCCACGCCAGCCCCAGAGACAAGTGACCCCTGTTAAGCCCGTCCAGACTGTGACTGCTTCCTCATCCTATAGCACCTACCCAACCTCCACGACATGCCAGCAGAACATCTCTGCCTCCTCCATCCAGTCGTACGCCCCTTCCTCTTCCTCCTACAACTCCTCTCCTGCATCCTACTCTGGTAAGAGGTTCTCGGAGGTCTTGCTTCCTCTTTCCCACTTTCTTTACCACAAGGGTGCAAAGCCTACGTGGCCCCAATTCCCATCGTCATTGTGCCGGCTGCAACTGATGGGAGTTGGTAGTCTCAACAACATTGACCTGTTTCCTCACCCCTGCTCTAGGAAACATCCCCTTTCTCAGGAGACAATGCCTCTTCTAAGCAGTAAAGAAATGCTGCTTCTTAGAGCAGGGCTGGAGAACCTGTGGCCCTCCAGAAGTTGCTGGGCTCGCTAGCCTGGCTGGCTGGCTGGGACTCAGGGGAGTTGGAATGGCTGTTGCTCGTTGTGCATCAACAGGAGGTGCTTCTTTCTCCAGGGTCAAACTACTCCAACTATGATGCCACTGCGTACGCGGCTGCCAGCACTTCCTACTACCAGCCCCCCCAGCCGTCACTCGTGCAGCAGCCGCAGCTGCAGCCCCTTCCGCCTCCCACGCAGCAGCAGCAGCAGCAGCAGCCAAAGCCCATGGGGGGTTCACCGTGGAACGAAGGAGGCAGCAGCAACTCCACCAGCAGCTACAGCAAGAAGCCCCAGTATGCCAGCAAGCCCCTCAAGCCCAAGGGGCCCCCCAAACAGCCTCAGCTTCACTACTGTGAGATCTGCAAGATAAGCTGCGCAGGCCCCCAGGTGAGTCTTGCTTCTTCCCTTTTGGTTTTTTGGCAAAGATTTGTCTGCTGTCTCCTGATGAGCTGCTCAGGGTACCTTAACAATCATTTGAAGCCAAGCATAAAATGTAGGCCACAGTGCAATTTTAAAGCTCATGTCTTACCTCCCAAAAAATCCTGGCAGCTGTAGTTTGTTAAGGGAGTTGGGAACTGTGACGGGGTCCCAGGATTCTGTGCTGGAAGCCATGTGCTTCACAAAGGCATCGGTTTTTTCCTGATAAAAGAAGTATCTGCCTGAAATGGAGAGGTTTTCAGCAAACGACAAAACACTCTGAGAGGAGTCCTCCCAAACCTCATGGAACAAAGAGTTCCATCTTTTAGATGCCCCCACTCAGAAGGCCCTTCTCTAGTCCCCAGCAGCCGCAGAGCCTCTTGACCAGACCTTAGGCAGGAACTAGAGATACAGATTCTATGCAGATATGCTCCAGGGAACCCGTGGCCAGTCAGATGTTGTTGGTCTTCAGCAGGGCCAACTTGACCCACAGGATGGTCAAACAGTGAGGCCGTTTTGCCCAGACCACAACCGCCTACGCCACCCTTGATGTCAGTGGTGGAGATGGGACTATCCATGTACCCATTGGGAGCCTTAAAGTATGATCCTGATGGCTCATAGGCAGAGGAACGCAGGTTTTGGCTGATCAAAAGCTGCTGGATCAGCTGCACGAGTGACTCCCCAACAGGGAATCCTCTTTCTTGCAGCTGATGCTTGCAGAAAACAGGTAAAGGCGAAGCCTCAGGCACGTGAAAGCTCTTTGCAAGCCCTGCGTTGTGCTGTTTAGGGAAGCTTTTAATGTTTAATAAATTGTTGTATTTTAATATTTCTGCTGGAAGCCGCCCAGAGTGGCTGGGGAAACCCAGCCAGATGGGCGGGGTATAAATAATCAATTATTATTATTATTATTATTACTATTTATTTGACGCCGGGACTTCAGAATGCCTAGTGTCCTGACTTCATTGTGGCACCAGGTGATCCCACCCGTCTTGTCGAATTTGGACCACGAGGCTAGGATCCAATATGGATCTGGACCACTGAGCCAAAAGGGTTCCTCATAGCTTCCCTGCCCCTGATTTACGGTGCCAGGCTGGCTTGTCAAAGCACCTCAAATTTACTAAGCACTGTACAAATGGTTCCTGTAGCTCTTTGTTTTGTATTCATCAGGATAACAGATGCTTTTGGAAAGCCCTCCCACCCAAACAGTCCTTGAATACAGCAGCTGTCCCCTGTTTACTCCGCAAAAGGATGGTGTTCAGAGATCTACATCCTTTGAACATAGGAGTTCTCTTTAGCTGTGACAGAGAATCATTGTGGACAGAGCTCTTCTCCATAAAAGACATTATTCTCCCTGTAGAGCAAGGCTGAGAAACCTTAGGCCTGGGGGTTGAATGCGGCTCTTGCGGCCTCTCTGTGCAGCCCTCGGGACTCTTCCCCAAGCTGTGCCTTGTCCGCAGGCCTCGCACCTCACTGACCCTGACCAGCCCTCTCCTCAACTGCTTTTGCAGGGCCGGAATGTGTCTTCAGAGTGCCATAATGCCTCTTTGCACCACCTCCAGACACAGCTCACCTCCCTGCACCAACACAAGGCCCATCCTGGATCGCCCTCCACTTCTTAGACGTGCCGTAGGCCATAAAAACGTTTCGGGGCAAGAGGATCCTGCCATGTCCTTCCTCCCACCCCCCTGCAGACTTACCGGGAGCACCTAGAAGGACAAAAGCACAAAAAGAAGGAGACGGCACTGAAAACAGGGAGCCAGGCGGGGGGCAGTGGCCCACGGGGGGTCCAGACCCAGCTGCACTGCGAGCTCTGCGATGTTTCTTGCACCGGGGCAGATGCTTACGTGGCCCATATCCGAGGAGCCAAGCACCAAAAGGTAGAGTTGTTTGGGAAGTGCAGGGGGGCACCGGGAAGTAGGATCTTGTGGGAGACTTTGGTCCACTCCAGGGGGTGGCCCCTCCGTCTCCCTTCTCCTAGGTCTCCTAGGGAGGAGGACGGGGACAAAGCAAGCGTTAGTTGATTGCCTCTGGTGAGCTGACCCTTCCCAAGTACTTCCTGGGGAGCCTGTGCTGGGCCAGGTCTCCCCTCCACTGAAGGACAGGTGTCTTCCAGGTCCTCAAGCTGCACACCAAGTTGGGGAAGCCCATCCCTTCCATCGAGCCCATGATGCTCAGCGTCTCTGTGAGTCCTGCCAATGGCTCCGCCAGCAAGCCAGCCCTGCACCCCCCTGTCTCCACCACGGCCAACGTGCTGGCAAAGCAGGCTGTGGGCACAGCCAACAGCACACCCAGCGCGAGCAAGCCGCTTTCTGCAAAGAAGCCCTTGGGGCAGGCAAAGCTCGTGTTTCCAGGTAGGAACTGTGGCGAGGGGAGCTGGGCAATAGGGGAGTGATCTCTGCACCGGCAGGGGGGTGAGGTGGCCGATAGGACTCCCTATTCCTAGCTGCTGGTGGGAGGGGGAGAAGCTGCAGCCCTCCAGATGTAGCTGGACATACAACACCCATCATCCCTGACCATTGGCAATGCAGGCTGGGAGTTGTAGTTCTGTGGTGTCTGGAGGGCCACCAGTTCTTGATCTAAGAAGGGGCATTTCTCCATATCAAATAGAGGCAATCTTCCACATTATTGCATATTATTCATAGGGAAGTGGTGGTGAGGGGTTCAGGATGGGTGAAATTGGCAAAGACAAACTCCATGAGGCCTGGTTCCCTTTTATTTCCTTTATTAATTGGCTGCCTAGCACACCAGGGAGGGCTAAGCCTCCTCCACACCATACATTCAAAGCACATGGCTTTCCCTAGAGAACCATGGGAACTGTAATTTGCTAAGGGTGTTGGGAATTGTAGATCTGTAAACTACAGCTCCCAGGATTATTTTATGGAAACCATGTATATTAAATGTACTTTAAATGTGTGGTGTGCCATTTTACCCTACCTACAGTGCAATAATGGTTTTGCCTTTTAAAAAGACCCAGGGCTTTCCAAAATCTGACACACACACACCCCAAATCTGCAACCTGAAGTGGTACAGTCCATTCTTAGGACCTCCTTTTGCTGCATGCATGGCTGTCTCCCTGGTCACTGGTCAAGTTGACCTGTAAGGGGAAGTTCCTTCATAAAAGCAAATGGTGGCCAGGTCAAGATCTGAGAAGCTCCATGGCTGTTTTATCAGGAGCAGGCAAAGTTCAGGTGACAAGCGCAAAGCAGGAAGGGGCAGAAGGGGTGCCCCCGAAAGCCGCGAGGCCAGCAGACGAGTCCCCCCTCAGCAGCTCCGGAGACGGTCTGAGGGATCTGCTGGACGTACAGCCTGTGGGTCACGATTATGTCGAAGAGGTAAAGCAATGGGCAAGGGAGGATGTGACTCCCTCACTGAAATATTTACCTGCCATCTGTCAGGGATATTAATTGACTAGAAAGTTGAACTCGATTGCTTCAAAGATCTTTTCCACCAAGGCAGTGTGAATGGTGCAGGCGAGCTCTTTTGGAGCCAGGCTTCCAAGGTTGCTCTCCTGGCTCAATCCTGCTTTCCCCCTCTGCCTCTCCCTGCATCTGGAGGTTGAGAGCCACTCTCCCTATGGAAGATCTGGCAAAGGGCCTGGTTTCTGTCACCCAGGGGGGAGATCTTAGCTTTCCTGCCTCTCGAGACTAGCCTGGCTGAGACGATGCATCTTGCACCCCTCCAGGTCCACAACGACAAAGGCAAGATGGTCCGCTTCCACTGCAAACTTTGTGAGTGCAGCTTCAATGACCCCAACTCTAAAGACATGCACTTGAAGGGTCGCCGGCACAGGCTGCAGTACAAGGTACGAGGGCTGGGAGGACCTGGCGTGGGTTGGGCCTCCAAGGCTGGCAGGCCAGTGGGGGAGCCCCTGTCTGGCAAGACCCACCTGCTGTGAAAGGGGTGCAGGGAGCCCGTTTGCTTCTGTGGGGCCAAAGACAACAATGGGTGAAGCAGTCTTTGGCCCCTGGGCCTGAGGGGTTCCCCTCCTCTGTTCTACGCATCCTCTGCAGCCCCTTTTGTTCCCCCTCATCCCACATTGGTGAGTCTTGAAGCTTCCATTTTGATTTCCAACAATATCCTTGATGTAATCTTGCTCTGGAATGCAGGAATTAAAAGAAATGGTGGCTTCCCTGCCCAGCTGATGGGAGTGCTGGGGAGGCCTTGGGCCAAGCCCCTGTTTCTGGAAATCAGTTCTGCCAGTTGTAAATTGGCCATAATTGTAGCCTCCACAGCATCCGGTGGCTGTGAGGGTGGAAGTCAGGACTGCAAGATAGGAAGGGACCTCTGTTAATGTCCACCCTTTTGAAATACAGTGGTACCTCTACTTATGAATTTAATGCGTTCCGAACGCACATTTGTAAGTCGAAAAAATTTGTAAGTCGAAGCAACCCTATCTAAAATTTCGTAAGTAGAAAAAATCCTATCTAAACCGCATCCAAGATGGCGGATGGAGCTCCATTCGTAAGTAGAAACATTTGTAAGTAGAGTTATTCGTAAGTAGAGGTACCACTGTACAGAGTTAGCTGTTCTGGATTCCCACACTAGAGAATCCTGGAAAGTGTGCTTCGTATGGGTGGGCAGCCAGCATCTGGAGAACCAGGATTGGGAAAGCGGGTGGGAAATGATTTGGGACCCAGGTCCCTCTGGACCTTTACCGCTTGACACAGCTTGTAGCAATAACTGAACAGGATGAGGCCCTCTGCTCTATTCTTGCAGAAGAAAGTCAATCCTGACTTGCCAGTCGAGATCAAGCCCAGCAACCGAGCTCAGAAGTTGCACGAGGAGAAGCTGAAGAAGCAGCAGCTGCGGTCTCTGGGGAAGAGGCGTCGAGAGGAAGAGCAGCGCTGGCACCTAGAGATGAGGCGAGTCCTGGGGAAGCGTCTGGGGGGCGGAGCATCCCCTTTGCAGCACATCCCAGGTTCTGTCCCTGCCTGAAACCTTGGAGAACTGCTCTCAGTCAGTGTAGACATTGCTCAGCTGAATCGGCTGACTCAGGAGACCGGGAAAGCTGCCTTGTACTGCTGGATTCATAGAATCATAGAGTTGGAAGAGACCCCAAGGGCCATCCAGTCCAACCCCCTGCCAAGCAGGAAACACCATCAAAGCATTCTTGACATATGGCTGTCAAGCCTCTGCTTAAAGACCTCCAAAGAAGGAGACTCCACCACACGCCTTGGTAGCAAATTCCACTGCCGAACAGCTCTTACTGTCAGGAAGTTCCTAATGTTTAGGAACTTCCTAATGTTTCAGGAACTTCCTAATGTTGAGGTGGAATCTTCTTTCTTGTAGTTTGAATCCATTGCTCCGTGTCTGCTTCTCTGGAGCAGCAGAAAACAACCTTTCTCCCTCCTCTATATGACATCCTTTTATATATTTGAACATGGCTATCATATCACCCCTTAACCTTCTCTTCTCCAGGCTAAACATGCCCAGCTCCCTAAGCCGTTCCTCATAAGGCATTGTTTCCAGGCCTTTGACCATTTTGGTTGCCCTCTTCTGGACACGTTCCAGCTTGTCAGTATCCTTCTTGAACTGTGGTGCCCAGAACTGGACACAGTTCTCCAGGTGAGGTCTGACCAGAGCAGAATACAGTGGTACTATTACTTCCCTTGATCTAGACGCTATACTCCTCTTGATGCAGCCCATGTTTGCTTTCTCTCTTAAATGTCAGGTTCCAACTCTGGCTGGCCTTTTGCAGGTTGATGGCTATACTCTTATCCGTGGAAGAAGAGGGAGGGAGGGCAAGAAGCCTTCTTGTGACTGTTCTTCTTGTTGTTATATTATCAATATTATCCAGCACCATCAGAAACTCAGAGGAAATATAGACAGTCTCTTCTCCTAAGCAGCTTACAGTCTAAACTAGGCAGTGTAGGATTAACAACAGGAAGCCAGGAGAGGCAGAGGCCAGTTTAGGCATAATCCTGCGCCATAGTTTAGCTTTGCTCACATGAGTTCTGGTCTCACATGTTTCCCCGCTTTTCCTGTCAGAGGAGGAGGAGACTGGAAATTTGCTTTTTGAACTAATCACAGTTCCTTCCTGCATCCAGACACGTAGGAAGAGAAGCGGTGTGTGTGCGTGTGTGTGGCAGATGTCTGGTTAAACTGCCATTTGTTTAAACAAGCCAGCTACATGAAGCACAATTTTGATCCTGATTACTCTGAGCAAGCCATTGTTCTATCTGAGTTTGGTACAATGGAGAACTTGGTTGAGTTGTCCTCGGAGGCAGGGAGGCAGGACGAAATTTGTGAGCTTGAGACGTGCTCATAATGCAATATCACAGTTTAGTGTAGCATCTGAAAAGGCAGGGCAGGAAGAATGTGAACGAAGAGTGTCACAAGAGGAAGGGGGATGGAGGGGAAGAAGCCTTGGAGACAGACCAGGGTGGATGGAGTGAACAAAAAGATACAGTCCACAGCTCCACGTCCATAATCCTGGCTGGTCAGTTGCTGGCTCTGCTTGCTGCTGTCCTTCCTGGGAGAGAGCCAGGCTGTTCTAATGCCGCATTTCTCCCGCCTTTCCCCTCCAGGCGCTATGAAGAAGAAATGTACTGGCGTCGAGTGGAGGAGGAGCAGCTGTATTGGGAGGAGCAGCAGCGGCGGCACCTGGCGGCAGACTGGCCCCCGCCCCCCCTTATGGGCAGGCCTGGAATGCCAGTCCCCCCTCTCTTGGTGGGTATCCGGATTTGGGTGATTTGGATTTCCTTCAATCCCCAGGCTCCCTGCAAAGCCAGCCTGCAAAGCCAGCCAGATTCACACCGTGAAACTATTCCAGTGTAACGCTAGACCTGCCATTTCCTGTTTTGAACTGACCAGTTTCTTGTTGCTCATGAACTGTGGTTAGTCTAAACTGGGAGTTTGGCACCCTGACATTGGCAAAGGTGAGGCTCACATTCAGCACCAGCCAGGTGGTTATTGGCACAGACAGTGGACTGAACTATGACATCAGGGGTGGGGCAGGGGATTGTCGTGTGGGGACAACTGACTTGTGGGTAGTTAGGGGTGCAGGCAGGAGGTTCCATGTTCTTAGCTCAAACTCTTAATTTATTGAAAGAAGCCAGAATCAAAAATGATATCTGCTCCTGGCTTGCTTCAAAGAAAAATAGTTTAACAGATTGAGGTTGAATCCTGACAAGACAGAAGTACTGTTTGTGGGGGACAGGAGGCGGGCAGGTGTGGAGGATTCCCTGGTCCTGAATGGGGCAACTGTGCCCCTGAAGGACCAGGTGCGCAGCCTGGGAGTCATTTTGGACTCACAGCTGTCCATGGAGGCGCAGGTTAATTCTGTATCCAGGGCAGCTGTTTATCAGCTCCATCTGGTACGCAGCCTGAGACCCTACCTGCCCGCGGACTGTCTCGCCAGAGTGGTGTATGCTCTAGTTATCTCTCGCTTGGACTACTGCAATGCGGGGGCTACCTTTGAAGGTAAACCAGAAACTACAATTAATCCAGAATGTGGCAGCTAGACTGGTGACTGGGAGCAGCCGCCGAGACCACATAACACCGGTCTTGAAAGACCTGCATTGGCTCCCAGTACGTTTCCGAGCACAATTCAGAGTGTTGGTGCTGACCTTTAAAGCCCTAAACGGCCTCGATCCAGTGTACCTGAAGGAGCGTCTCCACCTCCATCGTCCATCCCGGACACTGAGGTCCAGTGCCGAGGGCCTTCTGGCGGTTCCCTCATTGCGAGAAGCAAAGCTACAGGGAACCAGGCAGAGGGCCTTCTCGGTGGTGGCACCCGCCCTGTGGAACGCCCTCCCACCAGATGTCAAAAAGAAAAACAACTACCAGACTTTTAGAGGACCTCTGAAGGCAGCCCTGTTTAGGGAAGCTTTTAATCTTTAAGAAATTAGTGTATTTTAATATTTCTGTTGGAAGCCGCCCAGAGTAGCTGAGGAAACCCAGCCAGATGGGCGGGGTATAAATAATAAATTATTATTATTATTACTAGTGTATTTCAGCCCGTTCAATAACGGGCGCTAGAAGATATGTGAGAGGAGCAGCGGGGCTGCGGCTTTCCCTCTCTCTCTAGAAAGAAAGAAATGCTTTTAATGATAAGACATAATTTTTAACTTGTGTACTAAGGGCAGCGGAGGTGCAGCCTTAGAACAGTTTAGACAGGAGGGTTCAGTGACCGCAGTTAGACGATTACATTAGCAATGCCTGATCACTTAATTCAGAATACATGGATAGAATCATAGAGCTGGGAGGGACTCCCAGGGTCATCTAGTCCAACCCCCTGCAATGCAGGATTATTTTTGGCCAACGTGGGGCTCAAATCCTTGACTCCCTGAGATTAATGAGTCTCATGCTTTAGTGAACTGATGGTGCACAGGGGAAGAATAAGAATACTTCAGATGGCACTGCCTAGAAAACACCAATTCTCACGTTCTAGGAGAAGAGAGTCGGCGCCCTGCCCTCGCCCGGGAGTGCTGCTATCACCGATGCACCTGTGACTAAGCCCAAAAGCGCAGATATCTCGTGTGGGACCCTCCCCCGGAAGACACAATATGAAATATTGGCCGGGGGGGGGATGAGTGTCTTTTTTATTATTATTACCTTAAGTACCACATGGTTCAGGGCGCCTGCCTCCTCCTGCTGTACAGACGGCAGCAGAAGAAAGAAAGAAAAAGTTTCAGGAAGATCCAGCCTTTTCCTGTCTTTATAAAGTTGTCTCATCATCTGCCCAATAAAAGACCTAAGTGCTATAACAGGATCAGGGGCCAACCTGGCAGGACACTGGGGGAAGAAGGCGAAAGGCTGGTGTAGTAAACAGGGCTGGTGAAGAAATCTCAGCCTTTTACCAGGGGACGCTGTGGCTTTAAACCACTCCAAGAAGTGATCGGGTGGGTTTCCTCAAACGTCCCCTCCCTTGCCTCGCTCACCCGTGCTCCGGTGTCTGATTAAATGAGAAGGAAGTGTGGGAGAGAAGCTCTCCCTTTAAGAGGCAGCCTGCAATGGCAATTTCAACAATTCGTGGTTGCAGGCTGCCTCTTAAAGGGAGAGCTTCGCAGCCTCCACTCTCAAACTTCCTTCTCGTTTAATCAGACACCGGAGTGCAGGGGGGCGGGGCAGAGAGGAAAAGAGGATCGCTGAAAAGGGGAGGAAGAAAGAAGGACGGGGCGGGGGAGGTTCGCGTAGGTTAGAAAAAAAGCGAGCGAGGCAACGTTCCTTTGGTAGCCCAAGCAGGGTAGCCCACAGACTCACGGCCCCCCTCTAGACAAAAGCAGCAGAGCCCAAGATATGCCAGAGGGCTGTGGGTCACATCCTCTTGCACCAGAGCTGTGCTGAGCGCCTCACCCCCACCCCCCACCCCGGAGAAGGACTTTGTGCCTCCGCAGGGGAGATTTAGTATCAGAGGCTCTGACGGCAGAAAAACAGCTGCTGAGCCGGGAGGGGGTGACTCTCGAGTCCCCAGCAGGAGCGGCTTTTGTGCTGTCAGCAGCACGCCAACCGCTCAAGACCTGAGCCGGGTGGCAATGCGAGAGGGGAGGGCGAGCGGCGGTTGGCAGAGGGGGGGGGAGAGCGTGCGTGCGCGCGCGCGCAGTCTCTGCTGTCCAATCCCTGTGTGCCTGGGGGACATGCGCAGTGACCCAGGGACACACGGGACAACTGGACGCAGGGACAACATGGACATTATTATATAGGATTTAAACATATCTCTGTTCCTAGTTTGGATATAATGAGAACCTGTGTTAGTGTGAACCAGGAAGCGAGTGCTTCTGGTTCCTCTTCCTGGCTGTGTTGGAAGAAAAATGGGGCATGTAAAAGTGCAAGGCTCAGTAATGTCGCACTGAACTATGATTCACCATGAAGTCTGATCTGTGCCTTTTCCTCAGCTTGTTTGCCCACTTTAGTTGACAGCGTGGAGCCCCTACCCCCTGGCCCACACCAGCAGAAAACTGACAAACTTTACTGTGGATCTTTAACAGAGATGAGTTTTGCTATTGGATGAATTACGGTACTGTGTCAGCACCAGCTCCCAAACAGATGCAGTTTTAATAAACATAATAATAGTTTTATTATTTATATGCTGCCCATGGTGCTGGAGGAGACTCTTGAGAGTCCCATGGACTGCAAGAAGATCAAACCTATCCATTCTGAAGGAAATCAGCCCTGAGTGCTCCCTGGAAGGACAGATCCTGAAGCTGAGGCTCCAATATTTTGGCCACCTCATGAGAAGAGAAGAATCCTTGGAAAAGACCCTGATGTTGGGAAAGATTGAGGGCACTAGGAGAAGGGGACGACAGAGGACGAGGTGGTTGGACAGTGTTCTCGAAGCTACGAACATGAGTCTGACCAAACTGCAGGAGGCAGTGGAAGAGAGGAGTGCCTGGCGTGCTATGGTCCATGGGGTCACGAAGAGTCGGACACGACTAAACAACAACATGCTGCCCATCTCCCTAGGTTGCCGAGTTAATCTGTTAATGTTTTTACAGACAACAACCTCTCTCCTGTCCTGGGTTCTGTCTTAGCCTTTCATAAAAATATTTAGATTTTAACATTGCTGTAGAACAGCAACATTAAAAAGGGCAAGTTTGCAGTTCTCAAGTTTTCTGCCAAAGGCTTTCAGGAATGGCAAGATGGATGGGACTTTCCATGAAAGCAGAGTGCCAGCTTCAGCCTCCATCACTTCCCAGGGTCTGCCCCAGCACATATTATTAAGATGTTCCCTTTCCAGGCTTGAAATACTTGGAGGCTTTGTATGGCTGGGAGTGTTGAATTCTCAAGATCCAATGGAAATAATGTTTCTCTTATGTTTTCTTTTTTTCCTCCTTCCAGATTGATAGTTAAAGTCTGTCCATTTTATCTCCCTCAGCCCACCCGGCGACCGGACTCTTCTGACGACCGCCACATCATGACAAAGCACTCCAGCATCTACCCAACAGAAGACGAGCTGCAGGCCATTCAGAAAGTTGTCTCTCACTCTGAGCGTGCCCTTAGGCTCGTCTCCGATTGGCTGACGGAGCAAGAAACAGAAAAAGAGGAAGGCAGTAAAGAGAAAGGGTAATGCTTTCAGGCCGCCTCTGTTCTTGACCTGCACTTGAATTATGCTCACAAAACCCTGTGGGGTAGAATAGGCTGAAAGAGGGTGACTGGCTCAAAGTCACCAAGTCTTCCTAGTCACTCCTAACTACGAGGCCAGGCTGCCTTTCCTTCAGTCTACTCTTGTAAAAAAAATCTAAATGCAATTGCAACATTCTAGCTGAAAAGCGTTTTCTCTTGACTGTGGAAGCCTTTCCCCGATACCCGTGATGGTGGCTGATGCTTTGAGATGCCAAACATAGCTGGCGACCTCAAGCAACTGGGGAATAACCTGCTCCCCTTACTTGGGGGGGGGGGAGGAGAGGGGCACATAAGTGCCTTGGACATCCCTGCTGGAACCCTTCCTGATGCATTTAATCGCCCGTGCTAGGTAGCTAGTCCTCATGAGCACAATTCCTTTCCTGCCCCTCTCCTTTCAACAGAAAGGCGGATGACCCTCCCCGAATTCTGAAAGGGGTAATGAGAGTTGGTGTCTTGGCAAAAGGGCTGCTTCTCCGTGGAGACAGGAATGTTCGTCTGATCCTGCTGTCGGCCCAGAAACCTACGCTGGCTCTTCTCCAGAGCATCACAGAGCAGCTGCCCCAGCAGCTGGAGGTAAGGAACGCCTCTCCGGACTCTGCAATCAGGGTGTTGGTTTGGCAACCTTTGTAGAGTAGGGTGTGTGTATTTTTATATATTTTAGCTGCTGTTTGTTTGTTTGTTTGTTTGTTAAATTTCTATTCCAGGTGTACTCAAATCCTGTGTTTGTATGGGCCTGCTGAAACAGAAAAGGTTCCCAGCAGGGATCTAAAAAGAAAACAGTGGTGGGGCCCACCTGACATCAATAAGCAGGGAGTTCCAAAGAACAGCTGCTACTACACTAAAGGAATGACTCCTTACAGATGCCAAGTGGACCTTAATGATCACATTGGCATCTTACATTGAGCTGGAATTGTCTCACTCCGCTCTTCAGTTGCTGTTTTTTAATTGCCTATTATTTGGGTTTTGTATTGTGGCACCTTGTACACCACCCTGGAATCATTTGCGGAAGGGCGTTTAAGAAAAATACCTAAGTATAACAAATGACAAGAAGCATGGCACAGTTTCCACAGTAAAAGCAGGTCCCTGCTCCCAGTGAGCTTACACCCTAGAATCTAAGATATGGCTTCTCGGGCCTCACTACCTGGCTTTGGGACTCTCCCCAGCCTGCTCTGCACCCTCCTTGAGTGTCTTTGCCTGGCTGGAATGTGTCCTTGGAGCTCTTGCCACAGTTGTGTGTAGAAACTTCTGGCTCTTGCACACCTGTGTGACAGTCATGTCTGTTGCTCTAGCATCAACCACCATGGGCATGCAGCTCCTGGCAGATGGTCCTCAGGGTCAGAGAAGTTTTGCCATCTCTGTCCTAATCTGTTTTGGGAAGGGAGGCGTACCTCTAAGGCTGATAGAATTCTCTTTTTCTCCTCATCTGTCCCAGAAGGTGACGAGCGACAGTTATGAAGTGCTGTCCAACTCTGAGGAAGCCAATATTGTAATTGCGTCATGCAGAGAACCCCAAATGCAGGTCACAGTTTCGTTGACGTCTCCCTTGATGAGAGAAGAGGCCGCTGCAGATGCAGGTGAGTCTTCAGAATTTCTATATATATAAAAATGTAGGCATTGCGCGCGCAGATGTAACAGCCTTTCACCGTAACCGCTGAACCGAATTGCATCAAATTAGGGCAAAGCGTACCTTGCCCACCAGGGAGGGATCGGGCGTAAAAAGCACACCTTTCATACCTAAAATAATGATTAAACACAAAAAAGTGGCACACAAATTATACATCACTAGCAGAAGCTCTGAAGTCTCCAGCAGCATCCAATAGAAAGGCGGATCGCACGCTGCTGCCTCCAAAGCCGTGCCACCAGATGACATCACAAAATTCCACAGCAACCAACTGAAAACAGGCCTTTTGCAGCAACAAGGCCAACATTGCCCAGCAGACTGAATAGGCCTCAGCAGACCAGGCCGCTTTCCAGACTAGGCCAGGTGGAGGTAGGGGCCTGCCTGGAGGGGATGGGGGGGCGAATAGGGGGCAGGGATAGGTAATGGGTCAGAACAGGGTGGGGGGAGACACAGGGATGAAACCTGCCCTCTCCACAGTATCTTGCCTCGGCTTTGCAGACTAGGCCACTTTCCAGACTAGACCAAGTGGAGGTAGGGGTCTACCTGGGTAGGGGAAATTAACCTCTAAAAAATTAACCTCTAAAGAAAACCACATAATAAAAATCCATTAATCCCCATCTTTATACAGTATATATAAATGTAAAAAGGGCATGTGGGAGAGAGGGGATCATAGGGATAAGCCGAGGGTGGGGAGCCACAAACACCGTCAAACCAACCCAAACCCCAAAACAAAAAACCCAAACAAATCCTCAACAATAAACACCCCCCAAACCCACCAAAAGGGCATGTGGGAGAGGGGGAATCACAGGGATAAGCCGAGGGTGGGGCGGTGGTGGTGGGAGAAAGGGACGGGAAACGTCATGGATCAGAACAGGGTGGAGGAAAGCACACTTCAAAAAATTAAAAATACAAATAAAATTACCAAAACAAACAAACAAACCAAAATACACAATCATAAGAAGACAAACAAAAACAAAAACCATAAGTACAAGGACAAAGTTGAAACATCTGGACAAACAGAATACATCCTACAATTCAAAAAACAAAGGTATTAAACCATTAACTTTCAAAATAAAAATGATTTCAATACTCTTCATGGATCAATGCTTTGTCGTGGCGAAGGGGCTTGAATAACTCAGAGAAGCTATGAGCTATGCCATGCAGGGCCACCCAAGATGGACAGGTCATAGTGGAGAGTTTTGACTAAACGTGATCCACCTGGAGATGGAACTGGCAAGCCACTCCAGTATTTTGCCAAGAAAACTCCATGGACAAAGACAACAGGCATATAAAAGTTATGATGCTGGAAGATGAGCCCCTCAGGTCGGAAGGCGTCCAACATGCTACTGAGGAAGAGCGGAGGACAAGTACAAGTAGATTCAGAGCTGATGAAGCGGCTGTGCCAAAGCCGAAAGGTCACTCAGTTGCGGATATGCCTGGAAGCAAAAGGAAAGTCCAATGCTGTAAAGAAAAATATTGCACAGGAACCTGGAATGTAAGAACCATGAACTCTGGTAAGCTGGATGTGGTCAAAAAGGAGATGGCAAGAATAAATATTGACATCCTGGGCATCAGTGAACTAAAATGGAAGGGAATGGGCAAATTCAGTTTGGATGACTATCATATCTACTACTGTGGGCAAGAATCCCGTAGAAGAAATGGAGTGGCCCTCATAGTCAACAAAAGAGTGGCAAAAGCTGTAATGGGATGCAATCTCAAAAATGACAGAATGATCTCAATATGAATCCAAGGCAGACCTTTTAACATCACAGTAATCCAAGTTTATGCACCAACTACCGGTGCTGAAGAAAGTGAAATTGACCAGTTCTATGAAGACTTACAACACCTTCTAGAAATGACACCAAAGAAGGATGTTCTTCTCATTACAGGGGATTGGAATGCTAAAGTAGGGAATCAAGAGATAAAAGGAACAACTGGCAAGTTTGGCCTTGGAGTTCAAAATGAAGCAGGGCAAAGGCTAATAGAGTTCTGTCAAGAGAACAAGCTGGTCATCACAAACACTCTTTTCCAACAACACAAGAGACAACTCTACACATGGATATCACCAAATGGGCAGCATCGAAATCAGATTGATTATATTCTCTGCAGCCAAAGATGGAGAAGCTCTATACAGTCAGCAAAAACAAGACCTGGAGCTGACTGTGACTTACCGTGTTTCTCATATTATAAGACATGTCTTATATTTATTTTTTCCTCAAAAAAACACACTATGGCTTATTTTCAAGGGATGTCTTATTTTTTTCCTCCTCCTGCCGCGGCCGGCATTGCTGCTGCGCCTATCACTATGTCTTATTTTCGGGGTATGGCTTATATTCCTTGAATGCTTAAAATCCTGCTATGGCTTATTTTATGGGTATGTCTTAAAATATGAGAAACAGGGTAGATCATCAGCTTCTTATAGCAAAATTCCAGCTTAAACTGAAGAAAGTAGGATAAACCACTGGGCCAGTAAGATACAATCTGAATCAAATCCCTTATGAATACACAGTGGAAGTGAGGAACAGGTTTAAGGATTTAGATTTGGTGGACAGAGTGCCTGAAGAACTATGGATGGAGGCTCGTAACATTATACAGGAGGCAGCAACGAAAACCATCCCAAGGAAAAGGAAATGCAAGAAAGCAAAATGGCTGTCCAACGAGGCCTTACAAATAGCGGAGGAGAGGAGGCAAGCAAAATGCAAGGGAGATAGGGAAAGATACAGGAAACTGAATGCAGATTTCCAAAAAACAGCAAGGAGAGACAAGAGGGTCTTCTTAAATGAGCAATGCAAAGAAATAGAGGAAAACAATAGAATGGGGAAAACCAGAGATCTGTTCAAGAAAATTGGAGATATGAAAGGAACATTTCGTACAAAGATTACCATAATAAAGGACAAAAGTGGTAAGGACCTAACAGAAGCAGATGACATCAAGAAGAGGTGGCAAGAATACACAGAGGAATTATACCAGAAAGATATGGAGGTCTCGTACACCCCAGGTAGTGTGGTTGCTGACCTTGAGCCAGACATCTTGGAGAGTGAAGTCAAATGGGCCTTAGAAAGCACTACTAATAACAAGGCCAGTGGAAGTGATGATATTCCAGCTGAACTATTTAAAATTTTAAAAGATGATGCTGTTAAGGTGCTACACCCAATATGCCAGCAAGTTTGGAAAACTCAGCAATGGCCAGAGGATGGGAGAAGATCACTCTACATCCCAATCCCAAAGAAGGGCAGTGCCAAAGAATGCTCCAACTACCGCACAATTGCGCTCATTTCACACGCTAAGGCAAAGAGAATTGCTATTGCAGCCTTACTGTAGTAGCAGATCCCACAAGAAAACTCCCCCCCCCCAGCTGTGGTTGCCCATTGAAGCAGGAAGAAAAAGGGAATGCAGTTTGAATGCAAATGGCAAGGAAACCCCTCCTTTGCCAGAGCCGTTTCACGCAACATCTTGGGTGCACCCATGTCTAGCCAATGTTCCCTGTAGGAAACTCACAGGCTTGTGAATGAGAGGTGTGCCCCCCCCCCGCCAATGCAGTGGGTGCATCTCTGCTGTGTGGAGGGGCCTCTGCCTTTCGCTTGCTGCCATGTGCACCCATGTGTTGTGGGTTGAGGAGGGGGTGCTGTCCTGCTCCATCTGCCCCTTGTGGAACATGGGGAAACAAGAAAAGCCTGGCTGGATCAGGCCAAAGGCCTCTCTAGGGCATCATCCTGCTCTCACGGTAGCCAAGCAGATGCCCCAATGGGACCTTCACAGGTAGACCTTGAGCACAAGAGCAGCTCTTCCCCACTTGTGATTCCAGCAACCTGGTATTCAGAGTCCAACATGCTGATTGTTGCACCACATTTTGCAATTGAAAGTGGTACATGGTTTGCCTTCTCTTCTGCCTGCCTGGGTTGCAGCCTGCCTCTTCCACCTCCTCCCTCCCTTTCTGCTTCCTTCTTAGAAACATCACCAGAACCTCAGCTTGACTCCTCAGAGACCTTGAGCAAGGATAAGTGCCTGGAGTCCCTGGCTGCTCTTCGCCATGCAAAATGGTTCCAGGTAAGAGAAGCCAGTTTGGCCAAGGACTGTGGCCAAGGGCTGTTTTCGCCCCCCTGACCCCCAACAAGGAGGATCCAGTTAAGCCACCAAGTCTTAACATGTTGTTCTTTAAATCTTATGATTTCAAATCCACAGTGACCCATTTCAGAGCCAACCCTCAGCTTTGTTAGAGCATCACCAGTTTCCCTTTTTCTTAATTTCTTGTGCCCTGACATTTTGGAACAATCAACCCAGGTTCTTTGCTTGTTGTGAAGGGGGGCAGTTCATGGTCATTTTCTTTCAAGACATGGATCCGAGATGGAGGTAACTGGGTTTTTTTTCTCTCCACAAAGGCCCGAGCAAACGGCCTGCAGTCGTGTGTGATCATCATCAGGGTTTTGCGGGACCTCTGCCAGCGTGTGCCAACATGGGGCTCTCTTCCAGATTGGGTAAGGAGGTGGGGGGGGGAGGCAGCACTTTTGGGGAATTCACACACACACATTTGAACCAACAATACGAAGCACATCACAAGATTAGGCCATTCCCAGAGTCTCGTTTTTAGCAGGTGAAGTAGACTGTATATGTTGGGCTGGCTTCAGTTCACTCAGGTCATCATAGAAGCCCCTTCTGCATGGGTATAAGTGGGGGGGAGCGGTATTCAGAAAGGAGGCCTCTTCAGTGATGGCCCCCAATAGTGGAGTTCCTCCCTGCTTGGTGCCACAGGTGCCTTCCACAATCCAGTGCCCTCTTGACCTTGTTGGACTCCCAATCCCATAATCTCTGAACCACTAGCTGTGTTCAGGGATGGTGGGAGGAGCTTGCCTAAAGTTCAGGGACATTGAGAGTTGAAGTCCAAGAGCAAATGGAAAGGAGAACATGGGGGAAGGTTGCTTTGCATCCTCATCGGTGACTTGTTGCTGCTTTGCAATTGGATTCCTCTCACAGAGCTACAATTTCCAGAGTGATTTAGCCCCTCTTCCCATGGATCTCTGGGGACTGTAGTTCTTTGGGTTGAAGAGTGCCCTCCTCTCAGCACCCTTAACATACCACAGTTCCCAGGATGCTTTGGGGGAAGGTATGATACTGTTTTAAGTGGATAATGCAGACAGACCATGCTCTGAAGCCAATACCTAAAATCTGTGGGAAATGCTTAGTGGCATTAAGAAAGGCACACTTCATTCTCAACAAGATATTCACATGTTTATAAACTGCACTTTCCATATAAGAAGTTGTGTTGTTCTTCCCCTCCATCTCCCCCCCCGCCCCTTCCAGGCAATGGAGCTGCTGGTGGAAAGAGCTCTGAGCAGCGCCACAGGCCCTTTGGGACCTGGGGAGGCCATGCGGCGGGTCCTGGAGTGCCTTGCCACCGGGATGCTCCTGGCAGGTCAGCTCTGCATGCTGCGCCAACTGCAATCTTTCTACCAGTTTGGGGGCAGGACCACCGCTTCTGGGTCAGAGCACATGCTTCACGTGCTAAATAGCCCCCATCTCCAGCATCTCTCAAGTAGAGCCTGGTAGGAAGGGAAACCCTGTCAGAAAGCCTGGAGAACCAGCAGCCACCAGGGGGCAATGTGTTAGCTCTTCGGCGGCTCAAAGCTGCCATCCCCTCCCTAGACCAAACCATTTTCACTGCTCCCCTCCTTCTCCCACAAGATTCCTCTATATGCAGTCCTAAGAAGGTTCTGGAAAACCACTTCCACTGTGTTCTAGCTCCAACTTTCTGGATTTGTGCTAAAAATATTTGCTTTTTATTCTTATTACTATTTAAAAACAAGTATCTGGCCTTGACGGCTATGAGCAACACAGTGAAATCACAAAAGCGGGTGAGCAGACCTGCTTGAAATTGGCACTTTGGTGTCAGCACACAAACACCCACAATGCAGCTTAGCAGCAGAGGAAACCCTGGTTGGTAGCTTCTCATTCATTTTAGGTTCTTTCCTTGGTTTTCTAAAAGCTCTAAAGTAGATCTGCAATAGTTTCTGCCTCCAAATAGCTCCACAAGAATCTGCAACAAAAAGGGTTTTTTGGGTGGGGGGCACAGTTTTCCCCATCCCTGCTCTAAGGAGGATTTGATCCCCAGAAATGAACTGAAGAAACAAACCACTAGAAATACTCCTTGTCACCGGCACCAAGTATAGGGAACTCTAGGGGCTCCAGCCCCCTCAATATTTTGACTCTGGGTTGGGAATGGAATCAGGTTGCTAAAACTAAAAGGGGAAAAAGTTTCCTTCCTTCCTACGCATAACTGTGCCACCATGTTCTGCTTCCCTGCAGATGGCCCAGGGCTCCAAGACCCCTGTGAGAAAGAGCCAGTGGATGCCTTGCAGAGCATGGCCAGGCAGCAGCGAGAGGACGTCACGGCCAGCAGCCAGGTGGGTAGTGCCTTGGGCTCTTTGCATTGAGCCCTGCAGGGCAGGCAGAGAGAACGTGCAGCCCTCTGGGCATCTCCATGGGCAGTGCTGGCTGGGGCTGGTGGGAGTTAGGAGCCCCACCGCTCCTGGAGGACCAGAGATTCCCTATCTCTGCTGTGGGGCTTGTGAACTTAAAACGAAGCTTATAGGAATCACAAAAGCCTTCACCAGGACACCTGCTTCCCTGAGTGGCACCTGGCTCACTTGCACTTAAGTGTCATGAAAGAGAGACTTTGGTTTGCTACAGCTCTTGGTCTCTCTCTTCAGTGTGTCAGAGCCCATAGAGGGTTGAACTGAAGGAGCCTCCTGAGAGCCAGTGTGGTGTAAGCTTAAGAGCGGTAGACTCGTAAGACTTCTTCCTAGCAGTTGGCTGCTTGCCGTCTCTCTCTACCCAGAGAGGGCAGATCTGCAATTTGGTGCTCATTGCCTTCTCTTGATGTCAACCAGTGCCAGGATCCAGAAATGTGGCACTTGCTCTGTCAGCCAAGGGAGCCTTAATTATTAGCACTCACCTAGAAATTCCTCTTGAGTTAGGACAGTGTAGTTTAGTAGTAGCAGCAGCAGCAGGAGTCGCTTGTTACCTAAACAAAACATAAACACATTATACCATAGAAGGGAAACCACAGAAAACATTAACATTTTCATGTAGCACCAACAATTCATTCATGTCTGTCAATATACTTTTTGCTCTAAGCTAATTGGGGAATGTTTGCTCCACCCTCAAGAAGTCATTTATAGATATCCTTAAAATGTGGACGCTATTTACTTCTTTTGAAATAGCAATGAAGTGGGAACGCAGTGTGCTGGGAAAGCAGGAGTAGTTTAAAGCTAAAGGCCCGGTTAGAAAGGAAATGATTCTGCCTGGCACCTAAAGATATGTAGGGTTCAGAATCCTAACCCTGTGTGCATCTCTGCCTCTCTCCCTCCCCGCAGCATGCCTTGAGGATGTTGGCTTTCCGTCAGATCCACAAAGTCCTCGGTATGGAGCCCTTACCTCTGCTGAAAAACCGGCCCGGCACACACAACCGGAAGAGGCGACGAGACATCGAGGAGGAGACTGAGGGCGAGGGGGATGGGAAGAAGGACAAGAAAGAGGGGGACGAGGGCGGGGCCTAACCACTGTTTCACAGTTGCAAAATTGGCGCATATATGGTTTTTGTTTAGTCTAAAATTTTGGTAATTTTAGTGTGTCCCCCCCTCCCTTTAAAAAAGAAATTATACTGTAGATTGTTTTAATACCGTGCTTCAGTCATTAAAGAGATTCCATCATTCCACAAGAGTGGTCTTGTTTCTGCAACCTGGAGACATACTTTCCACCTTTCCAGTTGCTTATCTGAAAAAACCTCGCAGCAACATGTGTCATTTTTAAAACAGCCTGCAGCCTGGTCAGAGTTGGAGGGGATCCCTGGGCTGAACTGAACCAACTGGCATATCTGCCACTGGAAAACTTCAGTTACTCCATAACATGCGGTGCAACTTGCCCCATAATCCTGCCAACAGCCCTTTGCTGTGTGCTTTGGGCTGGCTCCAGGTTTGAGGGGAGTTGGGTTGCTGGGCAACAACTCTACTTCAGTGGGTCCCCTGCTGTGCCAGTGGATTTTCACTGATGAGCTTGGAAAGTGGGTTGCCATTTTAATTTCCCACAATGCTTCAGAGGGAGGCCTGGTTGCAGACATTGTAGGAATTAAAATGGCCCAGCCTCAGATGGGGTTGTCCATAGCATGGGGATAGGAAAAGGGGCCCACGGCAGGCAGCTGTTGGGGATGGGCCCTGAGGAGCAGGGCAGGAGCTCCTTGAGAATGACAAGGGTCTGTGCCAAACCTTCCCTTGCTCCACATGGTTGGTTGGTGGCTGGGAAGGACTGAAACCATCTCCACAGAGAGTTGCTGTTTCCTCAGTAGCTTGTTTCTCAACTGCAGCCGAGAATAAGGAAGTTATTCATGAGAAATGGTTCAGAGTCAGCTCAGTATTGTCAATTCTTAGAGGTGTGGTGGCTCTCCCAAACTTCTAATGGGAGTCTTTCCCAAACTTTCCTGAAGACAGACTGTTGGCCCTGGTAGCTCATCAGCATAGGCAGTCTTGGGTTTTAGACTTGGCTGCAAATTTCAGGGGCTGAGCATGGGACCTC
Organism: Zootoca vivipara; assembly: GCF_965207765.1. Lineage (NCBI taxonomy): Eukaryota > Metazoa > Chordata > Lepidosauria > Squamata > Lacertidae > Zootoca > Zootoca vivipara. Next base: position 96,620,864 of record NC_142589.1, on the reverse strand, counting down.
CTGCATGCAACCCCTGAGCACAGCACTTCCCCAAACTTGGAAAATCCAGGCCCTTCAGGCTCTTTCATTGTGCCTTAGAAGATGCTCTGCTCCCCCAAACCACACTGCTCCTTTCCCTCCACCTGCTTGGGACCCCAAGCCAGAACTGGTAAAGCAGGTTGAAAGCTTGGGGTGGATTTAGCTCTTTGCGTATTAAATCAAAGAAATTGGTTCACTGCCTTCTTTATTGCTCTGGTTTAAATTTAAGCCAATTTGTGGGAGCAGCTGATCCCATCTCATTCTGGAAGAGGCGCACCAGCTTTACAGAGGCATGAGAAAGAGAGGGGAGCATATGGCTTGAATCCCCCACCCCAGCCACCTCAATTTATGCCTGTGGACACAGCGCTTTCCGTCCAAAATGCGCCCATAAGGCAGTTTTGCATTAGATTTGCACTGATGTGTGTGCATGTTATGCATGCTATCGGTAGAAAACTGAATCTGGCCAGTTGACTGGATCCTTCCATTCTCCACTCCAAGCTGGGCAACTTTGATAGGGGCTACCCACCTGTCAACCCCACTGACATCACAATGAAATCAAGCTTTGTGGGACTTTGCAAGCACCATCCAGTCAGCTGCGTATCTCACCCTTGCTTTTGGCAATGAGCTAATCTGTGTTATCTTGCAAAATCAATACAAATGCATCCGTTCATGATGCAGTGCATGCACAACATATTTGAGCCCTCCCCCCATTAATGGGCATTGCCATCAATGCCCATTAATGGGGGGGGGCTCAAATATTTCATTGGCAGCTTTTTTAAAAAAACAAATCTAAATAAAACTACTCCTTTTTACAAAACCACAAGGACTAGAATATTTTTAGGGGGCAGACTGGAGCTCAATGGTGGAGCATCCACTTTGCATGCAGATGGTTGCAGGTTGAATCCCTGGCATCTCCTGCTGGGGCTGTGAAAAATGCCTGGAGAGATGCTGCCAGCCAGTGAAGACAGCACTGAGCAAGATACTCCTGATGTCCTGACTCACCCGGAGGCAGCATCCAGGCTTCCTGCAACCAGAGCCAGGGCAGTCTCGAACAGGTCGGGCGCCCTGGCGCTAAGGGGCGGAGATCGCTCCGGCGCCCCCACCCTCACATGGCGTAGTGTGATTTCCGTGCGGCTTTGCCACGCAGCGCCCCGCCTACCGGCCCGGCGCCCTAGCACCCTGTGCCACCGGGACTCTACCTGAAGCTGGCCCTGATCAGAGCCTGACTTCCAGGTTCCATCATCCCATACCAGTTTAAGGTGGTACTTCTGCGATCAGTAGCTGCCTCTACTTCCCTGGTAGGAAACTGAGCTAAGGCATTTGCTAACAATCCTGTGGTCTCAGCCAAGCAAAGATTAGTAAATCAGTCCAGGCAGCTGTGTGTGTGTGTTTCTGTTGGAAGAAGCCTCTTCTCTGCTCCAGTCCCTGTCTTGTCTCCCATCCAGACTTTCGATCCTTGATCAAGTCTTTCGACCTAATCTGCTTGTGTCTTCCTCTGAGCTGGATTCCGGCACCTTGGTAACCCCAAGGTATTCTGGCGCTTGCTCCTGTTGCCAGCACATGCTGTGGAGGGAGAGGAGAGTGGGGGATTCTGAAGGGGGAATCCAGCTTAGCTGATGGGAAAGACTCAAGGCTATGAAGCACAAACCTTGCGCCCAGGCTGATGCTACCAATGTCCAGTTATCTAGTTGCATTCAGTAGCCCTGCAACAACAGTTCACAAGAAAGGCTTCCCGTTGGTCTGTCTCCCCCCTCACTGCACCCAGCCCTGGTGACTGCATTCATTGGACAAAACACTGGAAGGGAGCAACAGGGTTGCTTCTATTGGACAGTTGGGTTGAACCCTGCACCTGCACTTTTCATGACGTGCCCGCAAGTAACGAGGAATAGAAACATACTTGTTAATACAGTAATAATTAGCGAGAGTATGTAGGTAGGTAGGTATCGCTACATTTATATCTCCAAGGAGCTCAAAATGGTGTACATGGTTCTCATCCTCTCCATTTTTATCCTCACAACAGCCTGGTGATGTGAATCAGGCTAGGAGACACTGACTGGCCCAAAGTCACCCAGTGAGCTTCATGAGCATCTTAAAAGGTAGAGTTAGAAGGGACCCAAGGGTCATGGTGTCCAAGCCCTTACAATGCAGGAATCACAGCAGGATTTGAACCCTTGTCTCCCAGTTCCTTTTTCCACACTAGCCACTGCACAACACTGGTTCCTCAGGTGTCAGTTTGCCCACACCTTTGATTGCCTCCTATGTAGGTGGGGGCCCATCTTTTATGCTGGATGGGCATTTCATATATTTTGGTACTGTCCATTGTTTTACTGTATATATATATATTTAATGTTTCAATTGCTTTTTGGTGCAAAATGACTGATCAATGTAATGATAGCTAATAATACTAATAATGCCAAACATTCCAGGAAAGGGGCTTGGCATTTCCCTTAGCGCAGGCCCTGCTGCAGCCATGACTCTTGCCTGTTCTCGGAAGGGGCAAGCGAGGCGTCCCCTTGACACGTTCGCTCTCCGCAGGTACCGTGAGGCTTAAAGGTAAGCATTCACAGGAGGTTGCCAGCTACTCAGATGGCTTAATGCCTGCCTATTTTTGTGAGGTCTAATCTGCCTGGATCTTCTGTCCCCAGAAGACTAAGCCAGCTGAACCCTTTTAAAATATACTGTGGGGTTCCAGAAGGTTTCATTCTAGAGTCCCTCTCCCCATGGGCAACACCCCTGCCAGGTTTCTATAAAAGACTATCAACTGCTCTAAATGCAACTTGAAGGGGCAAAAATGAAGTGATATATGGAATAAATGGAAATAAAAGCTATCAGTTTGCTGCAGTGTTTTATGGTTGAATTGCAAAGGTTTAGGATCAGAGTTTTCCTTCTCCCTGGTGGACTCCCTTCCCAGGCAGACAAGCCCCATCTACCCCCCCCCCTTCCCTCTCCAGCAGATGCAGAAACCGCCTTCTTGACTGCTGGGCCCACTCTTGGTCTCATGTGGTCAATCCGCCAGAGCCTGACTTCACATGCAGGAGAAGCCCTTAACTCCCTTAGGGTTTGAGACCCATTGGCTACACTCACCAGTGGAAGCCATTCTGGGGATTGTGGCCACTGTGGCATCCTGGCAGCTTCTAAGCGCTGCAGGTGAGAGCTGAGTGCAGGTCAGGACCAAAGGTGGGCAAACTGCCCCAGAAGGAGCATGATGTGTCCCCCACCAGAGGTACCACCCCTCCCCTGACACCCCATAGACCCCAAAGTGTACATAAGACTGTATATATGAGTGAAAAAAAATGCAAAAATGCTTTATACTAGGGGACATTGCTTTGCAAAGATGTACATATTGTGCAAAATTGCATACACAAATGTATATTAGAAATCTGGAGTAAAACGCTGCTGAACTTTCATTATTTTTTCTTTAAAATGCAAACAGATGTGGGAATGTGGAGAACTGAACTAAGGGCTGGAAAAATGAGAAACTGAGAGAAAACAAAATTAATAGATTCACCCAACCCTAATTTCAATTGCCACTAAAGTCAGGAAGGCAGATCTGACCCCTCCTGAGATGAATCCTAAACGGCCTCGGTCCTGTATACCTGAAGGAGCGTCTCCACCCCATCGTTCATCCTGGACACTGAGATCCAGCGCCGAGGGCCTTCTGGCGGTTCCCTCATTGCGAGAAGTGAGGTTACAGGGAACCAGACAAAGGGCCTTCTCAGTAGTGGCACCCGCCCTCTGGAGTGCCCTCCCAGCAGATGTCAAGGCAATAAGCAACTATTTTACTTTTAAAAGACAACTGAAGGCGGCCCTGTTTAGGGAAGTTTTTACTGTTTGATGCTGTGTTGTTTTTAATTTTCGGTTGGAAGCCGCCCAGAATGGCTGGGGAAACCCAGACAGATGGGCGGGGTATAAATAAATTATTATTATTATTATTATTATTATTATTATTATTATTATTATTATTATTATTATCCATCTCCTTGGCCACCTCTCTTGACTTGCAGAAATGGGATGCTTGTAACAACATTATGATCTATTATACCTGGACATCAACCTTGCAGAGAAAATTGAAATGTGGAGAGAAGGGCTGAGCAAGCGAAGGCTGGAATAGGAAGGTTGTGTTTGCAACCATGAGAGAAGGACAGAAGGACACGTACGCAGGAGCTATTGCTAAAACTCTTGAGGAAGCAGGATGGAAGGAAAGATAAGATAGTAGCTATGTCTCGTGATTAAGCCAGTAGATGCTAGTATAATGAATTCTTGCCACATGTGGACGTAACTGCCCCTTCGCTCAGGGCCCAAGAGCACTTTCCTTGGCATCAACTGGGGGAAATTGGAGGGCAGGTTTTGCAAATCCCAATTTCTGACCCAGCCAATGGCTCACCCCTGATTTCACTGTGTTTTAAGAAAATGCCAGCCATGTCTTACACTTAGTTTCTGCAAAGTGGAGGGTCCTGGTCCTGCTCCTTCTTCAGCTGTTGATCCATATGCAGGGGCCCCTGGCCTCCCTTTTGCCTGCCCTTCTCTCTCTCTTCACCAAACAACCCAAGATTAAGAATCGTAATGAAACAATGAGCTAGTTAATAAGACCTGATGGGATTGATTACCGAGAATGATAACACATTCTCACCCCCTCCAAGCCCATTTCGCCCAAAGGTCCCAAAAGCACGTCAGCAATATATTAATTAATTGACTAAGCCCAGTTAACTTCCTCACAACACAAGCACTGCAAGGGGAGACTGCGCGACGGTTTTGGATTGCAGTGGAGCTCAGGCTCTGGGGACGATGGCCGGCTGCTGCGGTGATGGAAAAGCAGTGCAGAGGGAATCCGCACCTGCAAGACCAGCTCAATCTGCTCAGGCCTTGCAGGTTTGCTTTGAGAGACGGACCGCACCCAGAGCAGCCGAGTGCAGGAAGCCGAGTGGAGCCAATAAGGGCACCTGTTTGCCTCTGGGGATTATTTCCGCTGTGGCCGGACTCAGCATCTGTGCCAGGAGAGGGTATGGAGTTGGGGAACTGAGCGTTGTGTGCATGTATGTGTGAGTTTATTGGGGGTGGGCTGGGAGATCTTTGCCTCAATGCAACAATCCCACATCTTCACCATCTGACCTGCACCTCTCCATAGAATCATAGAATCATAGAATCATAGAATCATAGAGTTGGAAGAGACCACAAGGGCCATCCAGTCCAACCCCCTGCCAAGCAGGAAACACCATCAAAGCATTCCTGACAGATGGCTGTCAAGCTTCTGCTTAAAGACCTCCAAAGAAGGAGACTCCACCACACTCCTTGGCAGCAAATTCCACTGCCGAACAGCTCTTACTGTCAGGAAGTTCTTCCTAATGTTTAGGTGGAATCTTCTTTCTTGTAGTTTGAATCCGTTGCTCCGTGTCCGCTTCTCTGGAGCAGCAGAAAACAACCTTTCTCCCTCCTTTATATGACATCCTTTTATATATTTGAACATGGTTATCATATCACCCCTTAACCTTCTCTTCTCCAGGCTAAACATACCCAGCTCCCTAAGCCGTTCCTCATAAGGCATCGTTTCCAGGCCTTTGACCATTTTGGTTGCCCTCTTCTGGACACGTTCCAGCTTATCAGTATCCTTCTTGAACTGTGGTGCCCAGAACTGGACACAATACTCCAGGTGAGGTCTGACCAGAGCAGAATACAGTGGTACTATTACTTCCCTTGATCTAGATGCTATACTCCTATTGATGCAGCCCAGAATTGCATTGGCTTTTTTAGCTGCTGCATCACACTGCTGACTCATGTCAAGTTTGTGGTCAACCAAAACTCCTAGATCCTTTTCACATGTACTGCTCTCAAGCCAGGTGTCTCCAGGACACAACTGCCCTAGGACGGCCACAGGGTTGTACCAGCGCTTGGAGCATGCAGCTGTCACCTCCAGCTTAGCATTGGATGTGGCAGAAATAGTGCTGGGGTGTGTGTAATCAGATTGTTTTTCCAGTGTAATCTCGTGGGGCTTTGACATAACTCAGGGGAACTGGGCATATTGTCATGTGGGAATGCCCCACACTAGCGGCTTTTGGTTCCAGGTACATGTCAGGAAGAAGAGACTTCTTCTGGGTGCAGTTGGCCAGAGGTATCAAAGCTAGTTGTGTCTCCCGTTTTGATGCTACAGGCATGGAGAGCACGATTTTGTAGCCCCAGTCCTAGGCAGGCCTTCTTCAGAATGGCACAGTCCCATCAGAATGGTGGGTGCTCTGGGGTGCAGAATGATGGGCTGGCTGTGGGCTTCCTGACTGTCCACTGTTGGAAGGAGGGTGCTGGGCAGAGTGGATTCCTGGTCTGATCCAGGAAAGTTATTAATTAAAAACAGCAGAGAGCAATCAGTGACTACAAGAGGGAGCCATAGCAGCCCACTGAGATCTCCTTTTTGTGTTTTAATTGACACAGGGATTGGTGCCACATGTTAATTAAATGTACAGTGTGGGGCTGACCTGAGTCTGATCTCGCAGGCTCTTCCTAGCCCCTCTCAGACATTCGCCCATCACTAGCTGCCCCCTCTTTTCCAGGGCATAGAATTGTAGACTTGGAAGGGACCCCAAGGGTCATCTAGTCCGAAGAGGGGCAGCTGGCTGGCTGGCTCCCCAAACAGGAGCATTCCTCACTGCATTCCACATTTTTATGATTTATAAATGCAGTGGCAGAAGTATTGTGGTGAGAGGAAGCCTTGAAGGACCTCTGAACCCCTCTAACTAGTTTCTTTCTCCCTGCTGCTCACCTTTCTGCCCAATAAACTGTGCTTGGATGTTTTGGGGCCCTTCTGCATTCCACCCCACCCCGATCCAGCCTTTTCCCCACTCAGCAAAGTTCTCTTAATGAACTGAAAAAGTGCTAAGTCCTTTTAAGAGCTGGTCACGTGGCCACCTTCCCCCCCCCCAGCCCATCCAGCTCTTGGCCTTAGTCCCCCCCATCTCCCCAATCCTTTGCCCCCCCTCCAGTAAGCTGACACAGCGTCTCTAAGTGTTATCAGCTTTGGTGTCTAATAGGCTTAGTCAAGTTTAAAACTGTCATTTGAGTGAACTAAACCCCCTTGATACCCCTGCCTTGCACCTCTTTAGCCAATTTGCCTTCAATTAGGGTAATTGGGAAACAAGGAAAGAAGTGTAGCATTAATATTTTAAAGTGATGAAGTGATTACAGGACCCGGCCTAGGAAGGAAATCAATTTGCTATCTGCGTCTTGGGAAGGCAATTATCATCATTGGGCAAATAATCACCCTCCAGCTTCTTCCTCCTCTCTGCTCAGCACCCTCCTTTGACGACACCTTAAGGAGGTTGGGGGGGCAAGGAGGGGGAGCCTGGCAGGGTGTGGAAAAACTAAATCCTCACACCGCTTAGGCTGGTAGAGGGCAGCTGAGTTAGCCTCTCCTGCCAGAAACGGAGCCCTGAGATCCATGGCTCCAGGACAGTTACCTTTACCCTGAGATCAACCACTGTGCTTTCTGGTCCCAATCCCCAGCAAATCCACCCCTAGGTGAAATATGAGCAGCCTTGCATCAGTGGCATTGTGAAGAACCTCACAGGGCCTGCACCCCAGCAGAGGGTTTGCCTCAGTTCCCCAGAGCTTCCTAGGAGTGCTAAGCCCCTTTCCCCAAAAGCAAAATTAGGTGCTAATCCTCATGATTCTGAATGGGCAGGAACTTGGGAAGCCATCCTATATCCAGCCAGACCGTTCATCTATTTTCCCCAGTATGGTCCAATCTTCAACCTTTTAAGAACCACAACCCACTTTTAACCAAAACAGGCATGGGGGCAGGGCATTTCTTCATCCTTTGCCATGTATTTGGAACCCACCTTGGGTCAGGCTGCTACCCACCAGTTGAAGACCAGTGACCGGCAAGGGATCTTCCACAGTCCTGTCTAAAGATGCTGGGGATTTAACAGAGGATCTTCCTGCAAAAGTCCTAAATTCAGTTCTCCAGGATTCTGCAGCAATATCAATTCTTTTCTTTAAGAGTAAATGACGCTAGGAGATCCCTTCTAACTCTACAATTCTATGACTCTATGAGTTTTGCTGTCCGCTGTCCTGTACCCCTCCTTGAAGTTCTTCTTCTTCTTCTTCTTCTTCTTCTTCTTCTTCTTCTTCTTCTTCTTCTTCTTCTTCTTCTTCTTCTTCTTCTTCTTCTCCTCCTCCTCCTCCTCCTCCTCCTCCTCCTCCTCCTCCTCACAGTGAGTCCGTAAGTGACTGTGGAGGCCAATTCTGGATCCACACGTCCTTCCACAGTGGGGACATCAGTTTCCGGGCAGGAGTTGATCAGGGTGAGGGTTTGCCAAGCGTACCTTCCTCTTGACACGTTTATCCCTTGTGTCCTGAGTTTGAGTGTCTTCAAAGCCCAGGACACCAACTAGAGTGCTTGCAGGCAAGTGTTCCCAAATTGTTGGTGTTTATAACACATTTTTTAAAATTTGCCTTCAGACAGTCTTTAAATGTCTTTTGTTGACCACCAGCTTTACACTTTCCATTTTTAAGTTCGGAATAGAGTACCAGTGGACTGGAAGAAGCAAAGATCACCAGTGTTGAAGCAATGATTCCTCAACATCAACTTTGTTGGACTGGTCATGTTGTGCAAATGCCGTATTATCATCTTCCAAAGTAACTACTCTATTGAAGTGGCCCACACCCCACAAGGCCAATACTTATTCAAGATGTGTGTCTTGTGCTTCTCTTCCAAAACCCGCAACATCAGACTACGCTTCCTGGGACACCATCCTGCTATGGCATCAGGTCAGGGGAAAGGCAGTGCTGCTTAGGAGACCAGCATTTTCTGCAGGGCAACTTGTAAGCATCTTTCCAGCTCATCCTTCCACCTCCAGGGACACTCAGGATGGCTCCTTCGTCTCTTTTTTAACTGGCTCTCAGGTTTACAATCTAAGAAGAATGACTCCAAAGTAAGTTGGGAGTGAAGAGGAAATATGTGAACCCAGGTTTAAGTTCTTAGTTACAAGTTATTCTAATAACTTTATATCACTTTGCAGAAAAAGTGTATATTGGCCAAAAGTGCACCTGTAAATGTTTATAAATTGGGGGAAATGTACACTAAAATGCAGGTGGGTTTTTAGGAGGACTTTACAAATTAATGAAGCTCAAACTGATGCAAAAACATGGAAAAATGAATTTTAAGATTGGGAAAATGAGAATCGGAGAGAAAGGAAGGTTAATCTTCCCTGGGCATCCTGCACATGTTGTTGGCCCCCATCACCTCCACCCTAGTAAACGGTGTCAGCTTTATGCTGAAAGACTTGACCCTGGGGGCTTTCAAGTCCTCCCCCCCCCATCCCTCCAGAACAAGGAGGAAGCATCTAGCTTGGATCTGAGTCTCTCTTTGAAAATAAAATAAAACAATTATTATTTTTAAAAGAACTTTTCTTCTTTAAAAATTGTTTTGCACGTACATGTGTTGTAGTTGGTGAATAATAATGGCTCATTTGGTCTCTTTCCCAGCTTTGCGGGTGGGCTGCTTATTACGCCTAAATAGTTGATTTAATTGAAATGTCATTTAATTAATGAAATGAATTTAAAGGAGCCCGACTCCACTTGGGACAGATGGTGGAAGCTCAGGGGTGGTAAAATCAAGACAAAATTGCCTTCTGGTTGAAAGAATGCCAGCATTGCACTTCTAGGGCGACAGCCTCCAGTGCTGGCTATGTTGGGGGGGGGGCTCTGTAGAAACTCAAAAGCACTCTGTTCCCCAGCTGGACATTAGAGGGAAAGCGTGATAGTCCCAGCAAGAACATGGAGTGGGAGAAGGAGGTGCATTAGAAAATTATGTAGGGTTCTTTTTGCACATTTTAAATCTGAAATCAGAACCTATTGGATCAGGCCAAAAGCCCATGGAGTTCAGCATCCTGTTCTCACAGTGGCCAAGCAGGTGCCCCAATGGGAACCCCAACAAGTAGGGGGTCATCTAGTCCAACCCACTGCAATGCACAACATCCCTGACAGATGGCCGTCCAACCTCTGCTTAGAAACCTCAAATATAAAATCATTATAGAGTATATATTTTCACTGAGAGAGAGCTGTTGGAGAATCCAAATTTAACCTTCATTATTTGAGGGGGGGAGTTACAGGTTTTTTGTTTTTTTTTAAAAAAAGCTATTTGTGCACAGAAACACGAAGGCACAAGGCACAAACATTTGAAACTTTTAATCCTCCACAGCCTGAACAGCAATGCCATTGCTGGATTTTGATGGATTTTGCTGTTCTCACCAAAGAAAACCTGAGTTTGTGTGGGTTGCGCTTCCCTTAAAATCCATTTGAGAAACCAGCGTCTGGAAGACTTGCAGGAGACAGTGTGTGACCAATTTGTGTACCCTGAGCCTGCTCTGCCATATCAGTAAAGAAGGACACAAAAAAGGTTTTAAAATAGGCCACAAGCTTAGTGGTTCCAGAGGTAAATGAGTTTGGTGTTGGGCAAATGTACCTCCCCACCACTAAGGAGGCAGGGGGGGGCAGGGGCTACTATTCTCCTTCTACGAAAGAGCAGGACCTAACCCAATGTCATATCTGCCAAAGTTGTGGGCAAAACCCTCAGACAGGCCCAATTTGCCTGATGGGACAAATTTCTCCCTGGACCCCTAAGTGGCTACAATGAAACCCATCGCAAGGTCCCTCCAGGAACAGCACAGAGCAGTATTAAGGTGTTAAGCTGACAGCCGTTGATTGGTCCCAGGTGGCAGACGGGCAAATTTGAATCCTGCTGGCTGGCGGTAAAGGTTGCCTCCCATCGGCTGCTGGAGCCCGAGACCAAGCCATGGTGGGACAGGAGGTGGCGCTGGGATGTTGCCAGGCTGCAAGCGTCAGGTCACCAGGAAGTGGTCAGAGGATATTCACTGCGGGGGGGGGGTGCATTTCTCAGACCAAAGAGAACCTGCGAAGCTACCTTATTATTTTTCTGTGGGATGCTGGAGGCCGTTTATGTAATCTTGCTATCTTTACAGACAGTGCTGCATTGAAATGTTGCCTTTTGCATGCTACTGTATTTGCCATTGAGTGGCTTTGCTGCCTTCATTTCATAATAATTAAATTGTTTTTGCCAATGTGTTCATGTTTTCTTTGCTGTAAGCCACTTTCTGTGTGTGTGTGTGTGTGTGTGTGTGTGTGTGTGTGTGTGTGTGTATGAAAGGCACAGAAATACAACGAACACAATGTAACTACATTTTAAATCCTTTGCTCACAGTTTATACAAAATAGAACATTTCAAAGCTTACATTCTAGAAAGCAATCCCGTCAGATTCTTTACTTCCCCAGTCTAGAACACGGCTGGGAAATCTCAGAGGGGCCCCCCTGCCCCCAGAAGCCTGCACAGAAGGGATTTTGGGCCTCACACTGAACAAGGTCACTGGGAAAACTGCATAAAAACTTGTGTGTCATTCGGGGGAATTTGAACTAGAACTTGAACTCATGAATTTTCATGATGAACTAGCAATAATTGCAAACTGAGGTAGAAATTTGAAGAACCAAACCTAAAACTGGAAAAAGTGAGAAAGCGAAAGAAACCCAAACTAACGCAGTTGCCCCTCCATAGTCAACATCTATTAGTCATGGCAGGTGAATGAGAGCTGCATGGGAGAGGCAGAGCTCCCACCCACAGCGTGCATTTAAAGCACATTTAAAGTACATGGCTCCCCCCAAAGAACCATGGGAAATGTAGTTTGTTAATGGTCCTGCAAATGGTTGCTCAGGGCCCAGGGTTCTTTGGGGGAAGCCATGTACTTTCAAGGTGCTTCAGATGTCTACTGTGGATGTGACCTCTCTCTCTCTCTCTCTCTCTCTCCTGAAGGACAAAACGTGGGGAAGACCCTTGCTTGTGGGCTTCTCACAGGTGCATGCTTGAGAGCAGGATACCGGCCTCTACAGGCCTTTGCTCTGACCCAGCCAGGCTCGTCACAATGGTCAAAGTCTCTCAGGACATTTTGGAGGCCGAGGCTGTGGTTGCCATGCTTGGTGTCAAATGCAAAGATGTGCTTTCAAGATAATGGACTAAAATCCAAGGGCCACAATTGTTTCTCCATCCCTGGCACACACAGGCAGGCATCAGGCAAGCTGCCCAGGTTAGGGGGGGGTCAGAAGGAGGCCCACAATGAGGCCTGGTCACTCACATTTCGGAGGCCAAAACTGGCTCGATTGTGCCCAGGGTTAATTAGTAGCGCTACGGCACAAGCCACATTCAGCTTTGCACCTGACCCCCCCCCCCAAGCATCCTTGCTGGTGCTAGACCTCCTGGCTCTGCCATGCCTGTTCACACATCCCTTAGCTGCAGCGCAAGGAACCCAAGTCAGGAAGTTGTCCTCCCCCCCCCCCCAAGCCAGCCCTGAGATCCATCCCTTCAGCCTGCTGCCCAAAGACAAAGGCCATTGTTTCCGCCCTCCCGGGCGGGGCGAGAACCCTCCCTCCATTTCTGTGGTGCCCCTTCTTTTCTTCTCTCTGTGTCTAATCATTCTTTCCCTCTCCTGTAATGAGGGGATTACGAGGGGAAACTGCAGCGGGGTGCTTTTGTGTGGAAGACAATCCAAGTGGGGGGGCGCCGCTTGGCCCATCATTACTGTGCCTCTGGGTCCCCCTCCGCACCACAAGCTGCCCCCAGCCCAGCCCAGCCCAGCCCAGTGGATGAACCAAGGGGACACTTAGAGCAATTACTTAGCCAGAAAGTAACTGTCAATCATTCTTAAAGGGGAAGGCCTCCAATTAATAACCTCGTCCTAATCCGCTGGACTCATTTCCAATCTGCAAGGGTCCAGTGACATCTGCAAGACTAAATAAAGAATCTCCTTGGGGCTTTAGGCGAGGTGGGCTCCGTGACAGTTAAGGCGACCACTGAGCATCTTGGCTGCCAAGCGAGAAGATTGCGAGCGAGTTAGCCGCTTGTTTGGCTTCCTGAAGGGGACCGTCAAAGTTAAATACTTCTGAGCAAATCCAAGTAGGGCCAGGAGCAGGTAATGGAGCCTTCTTAACCATCTTTATTTTGTCTTGTTTCCTTTCGATATTATTATATCCATCGCTTGTTAATGTTGCTGCCCTTGGGGATTTTGCCGAAGATTCATACCAAATCCTGGCAGAAAATTGAGACAAGTAGATTATTTTCCTCTCCGTTCCAGAGAGTGCTAGAGGTTTGCCACGACCTCCAACCCCCTGGAACAGGGGCTGCAAATATAGAGGATAATTGCCTGTAAAAAAAAACAATTTGAAAGGGCGGAAGGAGAGCATGGCAATAAGTTGCAGAGGGGCCCAGCCTTAACCCCTCGACCCCACCTGAATAAAATTGCCACTGAAATCATGGGATCCGGACATGTGAATAATAATACAAATTAAGGTCATCAATAGGCAGTTCAAGCTGATCAGCTGAAGCAAGAATATAACACCCAGCCCTAGTTGACCTGATTTCTACATTCCAGGAAGTGTCTCTCTCTCTCTTTCCCCAATAAGGCCGACTTCATTGATTTATACAGCTGGGAACTTTTATTACTTTCCTTTCTAATATTAGACCATATTAGGAGGGCATGGGGGACCCCCCCCCAAGTATTCTGGAACTGCTCCCCCTTTGCCACAAGTGGGCCCAGCAAAATGCCCTTTCTTCCCCCACCCCGTTTCCAGTCCCTGTAACATTTCCGGAAAGCAAAAGTGTCTTTTAAGAATAAATCAACATTCGGATAGCAACTAAATCCCCAAGAGATTGTGTGTCTCTGCGATGCTTTTCCTTCCAATCTTCGAGCTTAAGAACTTAAAGCCAAAAACGGGGAAAAAAAAAAACCTGCTGTGGATAAGGTGAAGTTGATTGTTTCAAAAAGAAAAAAGATATAAGAAGGGGGAAAGACATACTGAGCCTGGCTATGACAATCAGGGAGGAAAAAGTGACTAAATAAACCGTCTATTTTTCTAACTACATAAATTTTAGCTAAGACCTTTTGTTAAGAGTTTGAAAATAAATAAATAAATAAATAAATAAATAAATAAATAAATAGGCACATCTTTTGACTAACCTCTGCCTTCTTGAGTACTGTGAAGGCCAATAGGCTGAATTGTGGAAGGAAGGGTTGGACAAAGAGAGCTGAAACTGACTCAGTTTCTTTTCCTAGGAAGTCACTTGTGGACAACTCCACACAATCTGGCCTGGGCACAAATCCTGCAGGGCAGGGGGCTGTTTGGCACAGACTGAAATGCAACAGGGTGTAAGAAGAATTTTGTTGGGGTGGGACGGAGAAGGGAAGATGCCTAAGAGACAAACTTTCTGTTGCAGTGTGAAATTTTGTACAGGGAGGGAGAAATCCATTCATTTCAGTTTCTCAGATTTTGTGTGTGTGTGTTCTCGATTGTCCACATTTCCAGGTTGTGGCTGGGCGGAGCAAATATTGAATAACGGCTGTGTTTTGTTTCAGAGAGTGTGACTTAGGCCAGTTTGCCTTTAAACATGAACCAAATTGGATTCCTTCCCCCTTCTACTTTTGTGTAGGGGATCCAGAGGTAGCTTGGCATGAGGGCAGGATCCAGAGCATCACTGAGGGTGATGGATCCAGCCCAGGGGGCAGGGAAAGGCATAGGAGACCCAACAGGGACTTCTTCTGCACAAACGACAGGGCTATACATTTATTTTTTGCAATTAAGTTTCTATCCCACCCTTCCTTCCTAACTTAAGGGGGGGGGGTAACAGTACCGTAAGTGATCAAACAGTCTTTAAGAGAATGCAGATGCAGATACAGATTGGGAAGATCTCTACTTCAAAGGCTTGTTGCAAGAGGAGGGGCCAAAAAGACACCAGAGACAGCAGCACCTTCAGGGGAAGGGAATTCCAGAGGGCTGACATTGTGCAGAAGGAAACTCCTGAAAAGGTGGCATCACCTACAGAGTTGTTGTTGTTGTTGTTTAGTCGTTTAGTCGTGTCCGACTCTTCGTGACCCCATGGACCAGAGCACGCCAGGCACTCCTGTCTTCCACTGCCTCCCGCAGTTTGGTCAAACTCATGTTCGTCGCTTCGAGAACACTGTCCAACCATCTCGTCCTCTGTCGTCCCCTTCTCCTAGTGCCCTCCATCTTTCCCAACATCAGGGTCTTTCCCAGGGAGTCTTCTCTTCTCATGCGGTGGCCAAAGTATTGGAGCCTCGGCTTCACGATCTGTCCTTCCAGTGAGCCTCCCCACTGAGTGCTCACTGAGTGCACCTACAGAGTAAATGGGACTATAGAGGGGGAGATGGCCTTTCAGCTCTCCTGATCCCACACTCTTTAGGGCCTTTTAAACCTTGAACTTAGCCCAGTAGGTCACTAAGTGGCAGCCGGTGAGAGTTACACTGATGCAAGTTGCACAGGAGAACTTCCTGTTGGGGAAGGGCCCATGCAAATTATTGGCCACCTCAATATAATCCCAGAAGGCCAAGGGGGGTGTCTCCACAAATGCTTGCGCCACAATAAGGTGTGCAAGGCCAGTTTTGCAGGGAGCAAAAATGATGGCTCAGATTCAGAAACACAAATACTCCTCCCCACTCTCCCAGCAGCATTCATTTCAGGCCACTTTAGAAAAGTTTCCTATTCCAAAAATCATTTGCTGTGCAGCTGGGACTGGGGAAAGTTTTCAGCCGGGGAACCACAATGTCATTGTAGGCAGCCTTTGGAACAGCAGGACACATGGGGATGGGGAGGGTCTCAGGTGCAAAACTGGGTGGGGGCGACAAATGTGACTCCTCTGCACAAACAGCTACACCCCAACTGCACAAAGGTTCGCACACACAAACCGATCTCCATCCAGGCCAGGAAGAGGCATCCTCAGAGTTCAAGGGCATTTCCCGTCAGGCCAAAACTCACGAGGAAGCTGCAGAGCCAGGCCAGTGAGGAGGGGGGCCCCACAGAATTATAGCGGGAAGCATTTGACCCCGGGGTCTGGGAATTCCCATCCAGATGTGGGGAGTGGGAAATTCATGTCCTAACCCACACTGTGACAGGAGAAGTCCTGTTGAAATCAATGCACCATTGAGTTGGACACAATCCTGCCCCCACTTTCTCTGTACAGTATCTCAAAACTGCAATGATTGCTACCCTCCCACAACCCTCCCTCCCTCTCTCCATTTATACCTCACTCTCCTATCACCATAATTAAGTTGGATGTGAAGGTCCTGGGGGAAAACACATAAGGGAAAGAACGAACCACAGCATCATCGTTCCACAGCACTGGGAAAAGTGAGGCTCAAAATCCTTCACAGCCGTGCCAGTGGGCAGAAACTCATTTTAAAAGGAGCATCTGAAAAGGAGAAGATATCTGGCTGGCTGGAACAGGACATCTAATTGCAAGTCCTGTTGGTGTTGCTATGGAACTGAATGCTTGCAACCCTCTCCCTAGGGGTGCAAAATACACAACAGTTTGGGGGACATTGTTACAAGGGCACAAACTGGCGGGAGAGGCTGGTCCATTAGTGTAAATGGGACTTTGCCCCGCCAACCTCGATCCACTCTCATCCATCCAGCCCCCACTTTCCTGCCTTGCAAGCCTGTCAGCTTCCTCCTGCTCCATTGGCTCAATGTCACCCTTGCAGAACTCAGAAGGAAGCAGGGGAATGGGGACTCCCTATGGGAGCTTCAATCCCTGGTAGGGCTGTGAAGGGACTTTCTTACTGCAGCCCTGCAGACTCTGCTGCCCCACAGGACCCATGGCCACTTCCTCAGTTCCTTTTTGAAACAGTTGCCTTATTCAAGGCCATGAGGTCTAGAACCTTTGCCTTTGGGGGCAGGATCATCCCTTGACTTGGTATACACCCTAGATTTTGGCCTGATTCCTGCAGTGTGTGTGTGTGTGTGTGTGGGAAGCAGTGGCACAAGACAGGTGTCTCCTCGTCCGCCTGATCCAGGGATTTAGCCAGGATCAGGGCTTGGAGTGGAGCTCGGCAGACACAGTGTTGTGCCAACTTGGAAAGCAGCAGGCAGATCAGAAGCCTCTGACCGCTTCCACCTGCTGGCATCCCCCTTGGATGGACCTGACATCTCAGGAAAAGGGACCAGGTCTGTCTTGCTCCCCTGCCTTCTTCATTTTCTTCACCGAAATATTTCAAATCTGAGGTACTAGCACCCCACCCCCTGCTTTTAAACAGCTACAATCAACTTTTGAGAATAATTAAATTGCACTAAATTGTACCTAAGGCAATGAGGTGGTCTGGGAATCTACTCCCAAATTGTTGATATTTTATTGTTGTTAATTATTATCTGCAAAGGGGGCCTTTTTTTCTTTTTCCTTAGAGAGGTAGGCAAGATGGCCCTCTCCTTAGGGGACCAAGGCATCCCTTATTGCAACCCTAAAGGAGAGATGGAAAGACATGCCAATTTAGTTTCTCATCCTTTCCAATTTTAAATTCAGCTTTCCACATTTCTGCCACAGTTTGCAAGAGAAAAAAATTAATCCTCATGAAAATTCTCTAGCATTCTAATGCAAATTTATGCTACTAATCATATTTTGGTATGCAGTTTTTACTTAACAAACACATTTTTGAAAGAAATTTATCCTAACGTAATGCATCATTGAATGTTATTTTCATATGCATATATTCAATTTTATGCACACTTTCCTCTAATATGTTCATTTTTAAAAAAGTTGGTTGGAGAACTGCATCAAAAATAGGATAAATGAAGAATGGATATGTTGCGGTTCTCATATAGCTTTGGAAATTGCAAATTTGATAGATTCCTCTTTAAATGCATCAAATGCATCCTTAGCATCAAGTCATAGGTGACATTTCTGGTTGGGGTCGGGATGCAGTAGGGAGACATTTCTCGTGGTAGAGCACATGCTTAATCTAGAGACAATTCTAAGTTTGACGCTTAGCATCTCCAGGCACAATGGGGTCCTGTCAAATCAGAGACCTGCTGCCAGAATGAGGACCAGAATCCTGTTTCATTTTTAGGCGAAGAACACTAGTTCAGTGCTAGAACACTTGCTTTCTATGCAGAATGTGGCTGTCTCTCCTTCCTTGGAGGTTTTCAAGCAGAGGTTGGATGGCCATCTGTCCTGGATGCTTTAGCTGAGATTCCTGCATTGCAGGGGGTGGAATGGATGACCCCTGGGGTCCCTTCCAGCTCTACAATTCTCTGATTCTGAAGGTCCCCAGCCTCTCCAGGTAGAGCCAGAAAAGGCCCCTCCTGTCTGAGATCCTGGAGAGGCACAGCCTGTCCACTTTGACACTACAGAGGTGAGATGGACCAATGGTCTGATTCTGTGAATGGGATAAGTTGTCTATTTTGAGGGCATTTGTGGGATCTTCTCACTTTCATCACACACGAAACCAAGAGGGACTTGCATTTTTTTGTAAGAAAAAGAATGTGTGCCCCTGTTGCCTCTGAAACATACGCTGCCCCTGAGTTGTCATAAGTAATCAAGAGTGTGTGGAATATGTGAATTGGTACAAAACAGATCATGCCTCCCATATGCTTCTGCAAGAGAGGCCCAGTTCTGAAATGCTCAGTTCAGACCCCCAACACAAGATCCCAGTTGCCAACCACCATGTATTCTTTGATCAGAGTCAGGGGAACCCTTCAGCCAATGTATTCCCAGCAGAGAGGGAAGACAAGTTATTCATCCCAGACAGCCATAGATACAGAGTGGGATCTTGAGCATCAAAGAGGGACAGCCTCCTAAAGTTTATTATTATTATTATTATTATTATTATTATTATTATTATTATTATTATTACACCAGCTCATGGAGACCCAACTTGGTGAAGGACAACATACAAATGTTTTAAACGTGAAAGAGGAACCTGCAACAAAATCTTGCAGTACAAAAAGTTCCTAGTTGGGTTCCTAGTTGGAATCTACCCACCAGTCAACATGCTGTAGCCACCAAGCCATGCTGGGGATTCTCTACCCCCATAAGTCCTCCCTGCAAAAAAAAAATTGTACTTTTTTGCAGACCTCAGGTTTAAGTTGTTTTCATTCTGACGCTTTCCATACTGCTTAATGATGACCATATCATCAAGCTCAGCAAATATAACAAAAATCATGTTTAAAACTGATTAAAAATTCACTTGCTGATAAAACATTTCTCTTGTCTGGAGGTGGCACTGTTTTGACTACATAATAATCAACATTCAGGCCTGCACATCAGATATAGAAGTATGTTTTTTTAAAAAAAAATGAGGGAAGCCTCAATCTGCCAAGATGGGAAACTTTGTCCAGGAATGATGCTACAGATGAGCAAATCAGTTAATTGCGGTTTCTCATTTTCCAATCTCAAACTCAGTTCTCCATGTTTCCACCTCAGTTTGCAAAAATATTGTTTAAAGTGAGTCTTCATGAAAATCCATCAACATTTCACAGCAAATGCATCCTAATACTGTATGCCCATTTCTGTATGCCATTTCCCCAAGCACCCACACATATTTTTGCAAAGCGATTTCTTCTGCTATAATGTGGGGTTTCATGTGTTATTTTCACTAGTTTGTGAATTTCTGAGACACACTTTTAGCTCAGTACAAACATTTTTGTACAGCTTGCTTGGCAGAATAATTGTATTGCAAAATTTGGGTAAGTGAAAAAATTCAAACGATGGCTGTGTTTTGCTTTGTGCAAAACACCAGAAAGTTCGTCGCAATGTTTAGCCTAGAACAAGGGTCAGCAAACTTTTTCAGGAGGGGGCCGGTCCACTATCACTCAGACCTTGTGGGGGGGCCGGACTATATTTTGGATAAAAATATGACCAAATTCCTATGCCCCACAAATAACCCAGAGATGCATTTTAAATAAAAGGACACATTCTACTCATGTAAAAACATGCTGATTCCTGGACCATCCGTGGGCCAGATTGAGAAGGCAATTGGGCTGCATACGGCCCCCGGGCCTTAGTTTGGGGATCCCTGGCCTAGAAACTCTTGGCTAATTGCAATCATTCATATACAAAGCAGACTAGCCCTTGGCAGGCCTTTTAAATTGCTGCACTGGCTCTGCAGCCACCACTGACCAGCGAAGGAGGAACCAAGTGACCCATTGCTCCTCTACCCATCTCCTCCCCTAATTACCTGCCAGGAATTCCTGGCCACTGCTATGTTCAATACAATACCCACTGCTCAGAACTACCCGGAGCAATCTAACTTTTCACCATTTCCATGGTCTGCACAGATCGACGGCCGAGATGTTCCTCAGCAAGTGTGAGGGGGAGCTGAGCGAGCTGCAGAAGAGCGTGGACAGTGAGGGGACCACGCCGGAGAACCTGGATGAGGAGCAGCCCAAGAAGAAGCATCGCCGGAACCGGACCACGTTCACCACCTACCAGCTGCATGAGTTGGAGAGGGCCTTTGAGAAATCTCACTACCCGGACGTCTACAGCCGCGAGGAACTGGCCATGAAAGTCAACTTGCCAGAGGTCCGGGTTCAGGTGAGCAAGAACGATGAGGAGCTCTTGGGACAAAGTGGTGGAGCAGATGGCACTGCCGACGATGGAGTCAGCCTATCTCAACCGTGGGTCTCCAGGTGTTAGGGGAACTGGGTGGTTTTAATAAGGGGGCTGGTGCTGGGCTGTTCCTCCTCCTCCTCCTCCTCCTCCTCCTCCTCCTCCTCCTCCTCCTCCTCCTCCTCTTCATTGAATTTATATACCACCCTCTACCTGGGGGTCTCAGAATGAAATCAAGATATAAAACCACAAAATACATAATAAAAATAAAAACAACAACCCAATAGCTCACCCCCCAAAAAACCCCCACTTTTTAAAAGGGCATAGGATGTAAATCAGATCAACCAAAGGCCTGGTTAAAAAGGAACATTTTTGCCTGGCACCTAAGGATGTATAGTGAACTTTCTTGGGGAGAGCATTCCACAGATGGGGAGCCACAGCAGAGAAGGCCCCATTCTCGTGTTGCCACCCTCCTGACCTCTCGAGGGTCCAAGTAGGTTCATATGGGAAGAGGCAGTCCTTGAGGTATTGTGGTCCTGAGCCGTTTAAGGCTTTATAGGTCAGAACCAGCACTTTGAATTGGGCTCAGAAACTAATTGGCAGCCAGTGCAGTTGGACCAGGATTGGCGTAAGATGCTCAAACCGTCTTGCTCCAGTGAGCAACCTGGCCGCTGAATTCTGCCCGGTGAATTTATTGCAATTATATAGTTTTTATCCATGTTTCTTTTTAATATATATATTGTTTTTCTGTAAGCTGCCTTGAGTGCCATCAGGGGGAAAGGCAGGGTGCCAATAAATATATAATAGTAATAACAGCAACAATAATGCATTGAGAAAGTGCTTCTCCTTTTCACAGGTCTGGTTCCAGAATCGGAGGGCCAAGTGGCGCCGGCAAGAGAAGATGGAGGCCAACTCCATGAAGCTCCACGATGCCCCCATGCTGTCGTTCAACAGGCCACCCATGGCACCCAACGTGGGGCCCATCGGCAACTCCCTCCCCTTGGACCCGTGGCTGACGTCGCCCATCTCCAGCGCCACGGCCGTGCACAGCATCCCGGGCTTCATGGGCCCCACGCAAGGCCTCCAGCCGGCCTACACAGGGCACTCCTTCCTCAACAGCCCGCCCGCCATGCCCCAGAGCATGCAGCCCATGGCACCCGCCGCCTACCAGTGCGCCACCACCTTTGTAGACAAGTACCCTCTGGAGGACGTGGACCAGCGGAGCTCCAGCATCGCTTCGCTGCGGATGAAGGCCAAGGAGCACATCCAGACCATTGACAAAACATGGCAGCCCATTTGAGGGCGGGGTGGTTGACCCCACCGTGCCAAACACTGGCCAGGATGGGGGACAGTGGAAGGAATCGGCACAGCGTGGTCTCTCGCCAGGTGACTCTCAGCTTCTTCCATCGTGGCCAATGACTGTGATGTGGCCTCTCAGGCACTGCAGGGGGCTTTCCGCCAGCTAACGGCGATGGTTTTGCTGTCAAAGTCGGGAGTTGCCTCAAATGAGAGAATTTAGCACCACAGATTCAAATACTGAAGTTCTTGCTCTCCCCACTTTCACTCTGAATTGTGGCTGGAGCAGTGGGATTAGGAGGAGAATTCCCCACAGGGAATCTTTTCCTTCCAGGGGATGAAGGACATCTCTCCACAGAACTTTGGCAGTTTGGGCTCTGCCATATTCCTCTTCTAGCAGATACTTGGGGGAGATTCTGAGCTGTGGATTGGACTGGTTGGATCCAGGGATTCCTGCACCCCCTGGAAAGGGGATATCAAAAAGCAAGAAAACAAAGGCTATGGTGGAGATTGCAAAAACAGGACCAGATGCCACTGGCAAGGTTGTGACATCGCACCAAGTCATTGGTCCTCATAGAGGGCAGATTCAGTCTTGGAGCAATTGATTTGTATTGATTGCAGACTATTAACCATCCCGACTGGCGCCAATCAGTCGTAAATCCCTCCAGGCCAGATGGACAGCCCCTTTGTTTCTACCCAAAAGCAGCCAGCTACTCCAAAGCAGATTGCATTCCAAAGTGGGCACACCACTTTCTGTTTACACATCCATTTTCCTCTCTCTCTCTCTCTCTTTCTCTCTGTGTTTCACTTGCCCTGCTTTTTATTGGGTAGACATTTCTCTCTGATGTTTGTCTCAGAATTGCCACATTTGGTGTGATTTCTATGCAGCAGAGTTCAGCCAACAGAATGAAGGAGGGGAAAATATTTTCTTTGATAATCTCTCACTTTCTCACTTCTTTCAATCCATCTCAGCATTGTGAGAAAGAGTGGCGTCTGCTCAGTCTGCTACTCAGACGCCTTTTGCTGGTCTCAATTCAGGACAGAGAGGTTTGTGCATGTGTTGAAACTGGCTTACTGTACAAAGGTACTGGGGCACCCGCTGTTCCACACATTTTGCCTTGCCTTCACCCACCCCTGGGACTCCCCACCCCTTGAGATTGCAGAGTATGGAGGGGAGGGCTGTCATCATCATTAGGAGTGCAATACCACTTGACCTTCCCCCTGTTATTCATCCTAATGAAAATTGCCCCTGTTCCGCCGGACCATTTGCGACTGAAGAAATGGTCTACGGCTGCAGCAAAGCATTGCGGTTGCTCCAGATGCTGGGGGACGACAAACTCAGGCCCTCCTTAACCACTGGGCATGCTGGTTGTTGCTGGGAGCTGGAAGGTTGTGGGTTCCTCACCCCTGTAAATCACCCACTTCTGCTGTTTCTCAGCCAGGGCTGCCTTCAGGGTTTGAGGAGCCCTGCTTGATCAAATCTCCTCTCCTCAATACCCAGCCGCATGGACCAGCTCCCTCCACCATCAACTGGGCGCTGGACTGGTCACCCACCTTCTGAGCGTGGCCCTTCCTGCCCCACCTTCTGCCGAGTCTCCTCTCCTTCCTCCTCCTCCCTCTCGCATCCTTTCCCCGGTCCAGCTGCCGCCGCCCCTCACCTCGTCTCCCCTTCCGCCGGGTGGGGAGGCGTCAGACCCGATTCCATATTGCACGCCTGGCTGCCCCCACAACAAAAGGCTGTGGGGAGAGGCCTGCTTCTCCCAAGCCCCACCTACCCCCACGGGCCACTCTTGTTGTCTTGCAACAGATGCGAGACTCTGGGGTGCCCCACGGCGCTCGTTAGGGGGAATCTGCTCACCCATCACTCTGCCAGAGTTTCCCAGGTGGGGCAGGAAGCACCGTCCCCTCCGCCCCAGCCGACCAGCCGGGTTGCTACTTCTCTTGCAAGAAGTGCTGGAGGGCTGGCTGGCTGGCTGAGGGCTCCCACTTGCCCAACCGCCACCATCAAAATGTGGAGGCAGGCAGGCAGGCAGGCAGCAATCCTTCTGAATGCCAGGGGCTGGGAACCTCGGGCCGAGAAAGTGCTCTTGGGCTCAGATCCTTCTGGCAGCAGGGATCCGGTTGGCAACTGTGAGAACAGGATACTGGACTGGAGGGGCCACAGGCTTCTGTTCTGAAGGCGGGGAGCAAGCTGCCCAGCTACACTGTCCCTTGTGGGTGGGTGGGATGCAGCTGCCGGCTGTGGTCTTGCCCTGGGCCCACTTGGGGCAGCCTTTGGATCTGCCTCACTTGAAGAGAGGAGCTGGATCAGGCCAAAGTCCCACCTAGACCCGTTTTGCACAGTGGCAGAACCAGGTGCCCCAATGGGAAGCAGACCAGAAAGACTGTGAGGTGGGGAACAGGCTGGGTCTGCGGCCAATGCTTAGGAATGGGGTCTGCCTGGGATCCAGGATGGCAAGGGGGGGCTATAGATGCACAACCACCTGTGAGGCTTAAAAGAGGCACAGATAAACAGGAGGCTCTCAGCTGCTCCTAGCCCTGCCAGAGGGAGACACACTTCTGAGAACCAGCTGCTGAAAACTGGGGGGTGGGGGTGGGGAGAGAGTTTTCCTGCTTACTGGTTTCCCATTGGGTCATCCGGAGTAGATGGTCCTTGTCTGAACCAGCAGTATTATTTTTATTCTTTATTGAATTCATATACTGCCCTATACCCAGGGGTTTCAGGGTGGTTCAGAGAATAAACTCAAGATATAAAACCACAAAATACCTAATAAAACTAAAAACGGCAGCCCAATAGCCCCCCCGCCCCAAAAAAACACATTTTAAAAGGGCATAGGATGTAATTTGGATCAACCAAAGGCCTGGTGAAAAAGGAATGTTTTTGCCTGGCACCTAAAAGTGTGTAATGAAGGTGCCAGGCGAACTTCCCTGGGGAAAGCATTCCACAGACGGGGAGCCACTGCAGAAAAGGCCCCGTTCTTGTGTTGCCACCCTTTGGACCTCTCAAAGAGGAGCCACACAAAGACGGGCCTCAGGAGATGATCTCAGGCAAGGCTCTTCCTATGGACTTAATCATTAAAAAAGTTCTGTGACCAACATATCTACTTGCAGTTGCCTGCCTTCCCAGTAACACCACCATGACAAAAATCATTTCCTAGCTTTCCTGAAAGGCTGGTGGTTCTCCCTGGCCTGTTAGATGACAGGACAATTAAATGGCACAGCAATTAAATGCCCTCTCCCTCCACCCTTTGCCACACCCTGTCCAGGCTGGCCAACAAGGTAGTTCTTCCCTTCACCGGTCGCTGTGGGATACGTGTTTGGGAAGAGGGGGATGCGGAAGAGACAAACACCCGCCCACCCCAGCAGCACTAATGGGGGCTGATTGCTGACAGCCAGAGTGGGCTCCTGGGTTTGGCATGAAATGGGGGTGGGAGAGCCTTTGTACATCTGGAGCCAGAGTCCAGCCTGTCAAGACCTCGTCAAAAGAGGCAGCTCCGTGGTAGCGTGTCCCTTCAACAGCTGGCCCTTCCCCAATTAACGGCACGTTAATTAGGTCACGGGCTTTGCTTGGGCAGGCTCAAACTCAGGAGTTGGGGAAGAAGCCTGCACTCCTTCAAGGCTGGAACCTCAGGCACACCTTTTCTTTTTCCAGGAGGGGGGCAGATTGAAAAAGGCTCTATAATTCAGGGCAGGGGACCATTTTGCATGCAGGAGGTCCCTGGGTCCATAGCCCAGCGTTTCCAAAAAGGGCTGGGAAAAACTAATAAATAATATTCATTCATTCATTCATTCATTCTGCACCCATCTCGCTGGGTTTCCCCAGCCACCCTGGGCGGCTCCCAACAAAATATTAAAAATAAAATCAAACATTAAAAACTTCCCAAAACAGGGCTGCCTTCAGATGTCTTCTAAAAGTCAGATAGTTGTTTATTTCCTTGACATCTGATGGGAGGGCGTTCCACAGGGCGGGCGCCACTACTGAGAAGGCCCTCTGCCTGGTTCCCTGTAACCTCGCTTCTTGCACCAGAAGGCCCTCGATGGCCGGGTTGCTGGGGGGGGGGGGGGAGGGAGAGAAGCAGCTCAGGGTCACAATGCAAGGCTCTCTGAATCTCAAAAGTTGCAATGGATGCAAGTCTTGCCCTCGCAGGCTGCATTTCAATCCCACAAGAGTTGAATGGTTCTACACACAGACACAGACACAAGCAAGCAAGATGCAACACCACTGTTCAGAACACCTCCCCACCGTGGAAATGCAGAGGTGGGTGCAGAGGTCAGCCATGAAGGCCAATGCAGAGACCCCTGGGGGCCACATTACAACTGAGGTGCCCAGCCATTGCTTCTTCCACCGCACCTGTACTCAGCCCATAGCAGCCAGAGGCCCTTCCGGAGACAGCTAAACCAGTCATTGCAGGAATCACACCTGTGTCCCGTCCCCCCAATATCCCCAGCCACATTGCAATATGCATTCAATGATTTGTAGAGAGACTTCCATAATGTCGTTTTGCTTTCTATAATCCTAAGAACATGAGTCTGACCAAACTGCGGGAGGCAGTGGAAGACAGGAGGGCCTGGCGTGCTCTGGTCCATGGGGTCACAAAGAGTCGGACTCGACAAAACGACTAAACAACAACAACAACAACAATCCTAAGAGATTTTACAGAATCGAAAAGTGTGCCAAATGACTTGGCAAGCATCCATTTCTTAAAAAATAAAAAGCAGCCAGACACAAGTGGGGGGGGGTGGACACTCGATAACTCAAATTTTATCAGCATAAAGTACAAAGTTCGCAATCTCTCAAGTTCACCACGTAGAAAATCGCCAGGAGTGTTGTGCGGTTATTTCAGGGTGATGTGTTTTCTTGGCAGATTGGGGGCTGGGACTGAAGTTCAGACCAAGAAAGGAGTCGTACCAACTTGAATGTTTCTGGGATTTGTCAGGGAGTGTTTGCCATCACTGCCCCCCCCCTCATCCCACCTACAACACATTAAGGAAGTAGCTGCTTAGGATGGTCTGGAGAACCCATTAAGCTCAGCATCAATACTGGAGGTCAAACATTGGCTTTTATTTGCAAGTCTTGGCATTTTCCCAAGCTGTATATTAAGAGGATGGAGAGGACACCAGGCCTTGCACTGCTTTTTTTAATGCATTGCAAGATGTGAGCTCAGGACACCAATGTAGAGAAACAAGTGGAGCATTTAGGATGATACAGTATAGTGGTGTGGGGGGGATCAAATCCTGATTGCTAGGTGCTTCTTCCCCACGTAGACCCAAACAAGAAGGCCAAGACCCCAAAGCTCCAGAATGAAAGAGCCCACCTTTTGTGGTTACAGGTTTTCAGGCCGTATTCGGAAGTAGGGAAGCTATTAACCAGCTGGTTCCTGGCACCTGCTCTCCCAAAGCTCAGAAGCAGCAACCTCTAAAACCGTTTTTTTGCACAGCCTGAGATCCAACCGGGGTGAGGGGGCACCCTCCTCTGGTCTCTCACCACCCCAGGAATAGCCAACCTTGTGTTGCGCCAGGCGCCATGTACTACAACACCCATCATCCTTTGCCACTGGCCATGCGGAGGGGAATTGCAGTGCCCCCACCTGGTGACCTGCAGAGGTTGCCCCGACCGCTGATCACAATGCCAGGACAGAGCCCAGAAACCCCTGCACGTCAAGATTGGGCTCAACAAACTAGCATTTTTATTCCCTGCAAACTTCTCGATTTTGGAGAGAGGAGATTCGTGGGTTAATGCTCACGGTTCCACAACCATTCAGGTTTCCTTCTTCCTCTAATCCATCAAAAGGAGAGAACATTCAAGAAGACTCACTCTAGCAAAGAAAAGGAGAGTTTAAAATATGGAGAAAGTATTCAGACTTTGCAAGCAGACCCTGTTTCATCTGCTACCCTCCCACTTCTCCTTTTTCTAAAAAAAGAAAACTTCATGATGGTTTGCAAAGAGTAAGGTGGGTTCAAAAGAATGTCCAAATATTCTGTCTCTCCAGAACCACCAAGGAGACAGTTGAGAAACACTCTCTCCTTGGAAAGATGAGCAAGTCGGCTACTGCTAAAATATGACCCTAGGATGGGGGCAGCGAGAGAAGCCCCATATATTAGCTTTACCCCTATAAAGTGCTCCAGATATACTTAGCTGGTACTTGTTCAAAGAACCCAGTTATTTGGCCCGAGGCCGTGAACTGCAATTGCCAGGGAGAATATTCAGGGATGGAAGAATCTCTCTGCTCTGGAACTGATCACACGTTGTGGGACCAAAGAAATAAGAACGTGGTTGGAGTCTCAGATGGGGATTAATCCAGGCCTCCTCTGAAGTCACAGCACCCTCTGCTGGAGTTCAGAAAGGAGACAAGGATATCTTGGGGTGCTCAGTGAACATGCAATCAAATCACATTGGTGGCATTGCCACACATTTCCAGAATTTGGCGGTGGCGAGGAGGGAGGGGAGCCAAAGGAATTATCTTATTGTAGGTGCGCAGAAAAATAAAACAAAGTCTTCCCAAAGCTTCCAGGAGTATTCCAGAATGTGGGCATCTTTTCTTTTGCTTGGAAGTTTAAAATGTCAGTTGCTCAGTCCTCTGTCCGTAGGGCTTTTCTCATGGCTTCTTTGGAGGCTGAAAATAAACCGAGAGAGAAGGGCATCTCATGAGAGCAAGACAAGAAGGGAGGGAAGAGCCTGTTCCAGCCCTTAAGCTCAGATCTCCCCATTCCAAGAACAACTTGTGGGTTCCTTTAAAACAGGCATCCCCAAACTGCGGCCCTCCAGATGTTTTGGCCTACAACTCCCATGATCCCTAGCTAACAGGACCAGTGGTCGGGGAAGATGGGAATTGTAGTCCAAAACATCTGGAGGGCCAAAGTTTGGGGATGCCTGCTTTAAAACCTTCCTTGAAAGTTCATATGCATGTTTGTAGGTAATTTTGTCCAATACATGCATTTTTGCCAACCATTCCCCCCAATGCAGTTCTAGGCATTATCATATTGGCCTGAATATAAGCCGCACTTTTTCCCAAATTCCAACCATGAAAAGTTAAAGTGCGGCTTAAATTTGCAACCTTACAAAAATGGGCTTTTACAATATCGCTGTAGGATTTTCTTCTACATTTGTCATTTACTGGCATGAGTGCCAGTGGAATTTTAAGGGAGTGGCTTATATTTGGGTATTGTCTTTTTTCCTTTTTTCCTCTTGAATCTTAATGGTGTGGCTTCTTTTGGGGTATGGCTTATATTCGGGCGATACAGTATTTTCACGTTTCGGTGCACAATTCACCCCTTAAATTATGTACCCCTTAATTTAAGAAAACCCTCTAAAGGTGTTTACATAAAAGGCTGTCTTATACAGAGTCAGCTCAGTATCGTCTGACAGCAGCTCTCCAGGAATTCAGAAAGGGCTTCTCTCCTAGCCCTCTGGATATGGCAGATGTTCTCCCTCAGAGCTACCGATATTCCCCCTAAAATATCCATTGGAATCAGAACAAGAGGTTTCACTACCAACCAAGAGTAGCCAAAGAGCTGAGATTGTCTGCAGCGGGGAGACTTAAAAATAGCCTCTTTCCCCACCAGGAAATCCCAGCCTACATCTCTTGCTGGCAGCCAAGAGCTTCGCCATCCTCTAATCCGCTTTGTGCAAAGGTAGAGAGATGGGCTAAGCCAAATCTAAACTTAGCTGGCAGCTACGGTAGGGAACCCATTTCCCTATCAATAGGTCGGGTGGTGGAATCTGGATTTATCTTTAGAGACCGTGCTTTTCATGCAGATGGTGCTGGGTTCAAGCCCTGCCTAAAACTCTGGAGAGATGCTGACAGTCCACCTAAAAATCAATGATTTTTGAAAAACAAAAAATGGATTTTTAAAATTTAAATCATTTTTTATTTAAATCATAAATCAGCTCTCACCTGTAGAGGGAAGTGAGGGACATATTATGCTCATCAAGCCTATCTGGGAGTAGGAAAACTATTGGTGACATTTATTAATAAGAAATAAAAGGGGAAATTAATTATATTGGGGTCAGAAGATTGGGAAAAGATCGCCTAATCAAAAATAGATCTGTTGGGTCTCATGCTAGAGTCTTTTATGTAACTGAGAGATGGAAAATCACAAGTCCTTTTTATTTCTCTTCTCTTCCTTGGGTGTTTTTCTTTTCTCTTTCTCTCTTTGCTTTTGTTTTTATTTACTGGTAGATTGGTTTCTCTTAATTTATTGCACTGTGGGGAAAAAGCTTTAAGAAAATCTTAATAAACAGTCATCGTCTCTTCACTGCCTTGAGCCCCTTAAAAAGCCACTTGAGATACATGGTTTCTTGAACGATGATGGCTGGTGTTATCCTTTAGGGGAGAGTGACCTACTCGTGAGTAAATACGGTGGTGGAAAGCTGCCGGGGCACAGGTGGCGGTCAGCTGTCAGCCAGAGATTGCAGAACTAAGAAGACAGAAGACAAAGGAAGAGGAAGAGAGCAGAAGAAAGAGCGAGAGATCGCAAAAGAAAAAGGAGCCCAGGCCTTCGACTGCTTGGGCACAAGAGCAGAGTAGAGTTGGGACGCACACGGCAAATTTCCAGGATGAATGCTTTTCAGAGTTTGCCTAGAACAGGGCCGGATTTAGGTTTGATGCAGCCCTCAGCTCCTGAAGGTATTAGGGCCCTTTCTATGTCCAGCTGTCTGTTGTCAACAACAAATGGTCGCTGTTTTTTGGGTTGAATATACACTAGATGGTCATTGACGGACCTCATAGGTATCTCAAGCCATTTGCACCTGTTGCCCTGCAACCAGTCCATGCAGAATGTCGGCACCCTATATATAGAAAGGAGCAAACCAGGGATAATTTAGGGAGCAGGCTAGCAGGCAGGCTGCATGAGGAGCCTAGACAACACAAAACACGGTTGCTGGATGTAGGGTTTATTTTTTTTGTTTTTTATCTTATATTTTGGAAATGTACATCCAGGTTTTTTTCCCTTTAAATTTTTTGGGGGACCCCCAAGAGAGTGGGGCCATAAGCTAGAGCTTGTTGAGCTTTTACATAAATCCAGCACTGGTCTGGACACAGACGGCAAATTTCCAGGATCATTGCTTTTCAGAGTTTGCCTAGAACAGCTTTTACCCACCTGGGAATATTTTAAACCCTTAAAGGCATGGCTGCAGCTCAGCTACCGTCATTCATCTTGCCTGTTTAAAAGGCTTTTAAGGCTGTCATTTTTTTTTAAGGGCCAAACCCTCTCTAAGCAGCTTCCGGAATTAAAACACAATGCAACCACAGATATAAAATCAATAGCCATAATGGACACAACTACCTTCCCTGGAGACGGCGGACGCGGCGTGAGCGGCTCGGCCGCCGAGGTCGCTGAGGACGCTGTCGACGGTCTGCTGGTGCTTCAGGAACCAGGGGCGGATGGCGTTGTGGTAGAGGACCTGGGAGCCATTCCACGAGACGGGAGCCATGCACCACAGCAGGAAGAGACACTGTGGGGCAGGAGAAAATAGGGCAGGTCACATCAGCAAGCAGGGCGCTGCAACAAGGAGTCGCAGCGCATCACCACCAGCCACAGGCGTGCACTTCGAGGGCTCCAGCCACATATACACTTTCCCAGGAGACTCCATTTCCATTCCCACTGCTTTACCTGAGAACGTGGGCATCTGAGATGATATTATTATTATTATTATTATTATTATTATTATTATTATTACCCTGCCCATCTGGCCAAGCCTCCCCAGCCACTCTGGGAAGCTTCCAACAGGATATTGAAAACACAATAAAACATCAAACATTAAAAATTTCCCTAAACCAGGCTGCCTTCAGATAAGTGTGTGTGTGTGTGTGTGTGTGTGTGTGGCCCACCCTTAAACAGCTCACAATTGCACCTGTGTTAGAAAACCAAATGGCACTTTAAAACTTTTTTGTTATTTGCTACCTGACTGCAAAAAACCAACAACCCTCAAAGCAGTTTCCAAAAGATAAATAAGGAAAACCTGTGATTTTACAGCTGTAATTTCCCCCCAATTTATCTTTCTGCAAACTGCTTTGAGGGTTTTTGTTTTGTCAAGTAGCAGATAATAAATCTTATGATAAATAATTGCTCTTCAATTTTTGACATTTAAGTGGTTTGTGTGCCTATGTTTGTACTGTATCTGTGTTTGTATCTCTATCCTGCTGTTCTTTAAAAAATAAATGAAATCAAAGTGATGTGCAATAACCATATATATTTGATTTATTTTTATTTTTTTAAAGAACAGCAGGATACAGATACTTTTTAAAAATGAATGACATTACCTTGCCGGCATAATAAAAGGGAAACCAGTAAAGGAAGGAGTCCGAGAAAAACTCTGCCACGCTGAAGAGTCCGTAGACGACCCAGTAAGTCAGCCATGTCGTGTCGTCCTCCTTTGTGGAGCTCTCAATGGCTTTGATGCTGAAAAGAACGGCAAGGCTGTGAGAATGTCCCTCATTTATGCAGCACTTGGGGGACTTTGTAGGAAGTTGTCCTCAACCCCCCATCCCTTCCTGTCCCAGCCACGTTCACCCGCAAGATGCCTGTCGCGAGCCATCCCAGAGCGCCAAGGGGGACGGAGGGCTGGGCCACTGGGCCAAGGGGAGCAGTTCAGAGCTGGAAGGGCCCTCGAGAGATGGCTTCATTCTAATCTTCTGCAAACTAAACACCCCCAGCTCTTCCAACTGCAGGTTAGGTTTCTGAGCCCTGCTCACCCTCTCCTATTTGGCAATGCCCACCTGCAATGGTGGAGCCCAGATGCAGCATAGATTAGAACACAATTAATCATCCTGGCAATCTGGACTCTCTGCTTCAATTAATTCATCTCTAGCAAGTGAGCCAAGCTGCATGTTGCCATCTCAGCCCTCCTCTGCACTATACTTCTAAAGCACCATCCCACATCAACAGTCATGGCTTCCCCAAAATAATTCCGAGAACTGGACCTTGTTAAGGATGCTGAGAGTTGTTTGGAGACCCCCTACTGCACCTACAACTGGGAAGAGGGATAATAACTCTGGGAATTGTAGCTCCGTGAGAGAAGTAAGTGTCTCCTAGCAACTCTCAGCCCCCTTCAGCGACAGACAGCTCCTAGGATTTTCAGGGTGGCCGCGACTGTTGAGGTGGTCTGGGACTGCTTTGGATGTCAGGTGCAGGGGGGCCTCACTCTGCACCTTGATACTGGTTTCTGCTTTTGGGCAGCAGTTCTGTAGAACAGCTTCAGTGCCAGCCAGCAAAATACGGCCAGAGAGGGAGGGAGGGAGGGAGGGAGGGAGGGAGGGAGGGAGGGAGAAGGGAAGACGAGAGTCTGGCTCTCAAGACAACTACTTACGAGACATAAGCAGGATAGACAAAGCCAATGAGATTGCAAAGCAACGAGGCGCCATAGCCAAACATCAGGTAGAGTCCCAGAAGCGCAATTGCACCTAAATGGAGCAAAGCCACACTCAGAGCCTGGAAAGTTCATTTTACAAAAGGAATTCGTTCTACTCCAATATTTCCCAGAAAGGAATTAATTACCCTTCATGCTTGCCTCTTTACAAAAGCATTTTGTATTATGTTCAGTCAAAGTTTGCCCAAATGATCCTTGGCAAGGGCTGTCCCTTGCCTGAAACCCTGATGAGTTGCTGCCGGCCCGTGTAGACAGTGCTGAGCTAGATGGACCCAGGACCTGCTGACTGAGTTCAAGTCCTCTTCCAATGGTTGAGCAGGCAGGAAATGATGCACAGCAGAGAATGTGCTGTCGTTCTGCTATATGGTTTATTTACACACATATACAACCTGAGCCTAATTAACCCAAGAGGGTCTTGCTTTTTCCACAGGCTCCAAACAGACACCATGCTCCCCCCCTCCCCTCTCTAAGCACTGGCTTTATCTTCCAACTAACTCCTATTTGCCACCTCCCACCAAGTTCCTTGGATCTTTGCTTCCTTAATGGCTCATCTTTTAACACTCGTTGATTCCAGGAGAGTAGACATGTCTAGTACACAACTTAACACACACAGGTCTGGCCCCAGTTTTAAAACCACAGGCCAATTAATTCTCATCATGCTGGTTCCAGGACTCTAGAAGTGTCCGACACCCACAACAGTCTAATCTGCCCTTTATTCACAGTTATGAGGATAATAATCTTTATTAATAATCAGGGAAGAACCACAGCTTGGTGACAGAGCGGCTGCCTTGGGCACAGACAGTCCCGGGTTCCGTTCCCAGCACCTCAAGGTCCAGGTGGGAGCTCCTGCCTCTGTCTCTTTCAAAAAAGGGAAGGAGCTTAATCAACATGGTATGTTGATTATCATAATGTTCAGTGAAGGCCAGGAATTCCCCTGCTGCGAACTTTTTCACTGGCTGACTCCATGTTTCTGTTTAGATCACCCCCTTTCCCCTAACCGTGAGGACTGGGGTCTTTCTTCCTCAGCTGGAGGCTCAGGACAGGTGAGGCTCACCTGGTCATCAGGACCAGATGCTGCAATCAGCAGGCAAGGAATAAAAAGGCCTCGGTCTGCTCAACGGCTCCTGTTGATGGATCTTGACTTCGATGCTCCAGAATATCTATGGGGCTCAGCTCTGGGTTTGTCTCTGGGTTGCATTTCCTGACTGCTGGACTTTGGTTATGTGGATTGACCCTCAGGCGGTGTTTCCTGACTGCTGCCCTTTGGACTTGACATACAGTATGTGCCAGCAGGACCTGGTGCCAGGTAAGCTGGGGATTCAGAACTGCTTTGCTGTGTGCCTGTTTAAAACTTTGCCGGGGGCTCTCTCCCGCTGGAGAGGGGACAACGGCCCATGTTTTGAATGCAGGCGTCCTGCTGTTTCTTTTGATAACTAACCCACACATGGGTTATGGATCTTATTTCGCCTACAAAAATTGCACCTCCTGTTTGGCCTCCTCCTGCCTCTGGCCCCACCCAGGCCCCTTGACATGTGGCCCCAGGAACAAAACATGGCTCCTGAGCTGAAAATGGGTCACCCCAACCTGGGCCAGCCAGAGATGTTTTGCCTCGTGAGGCTGAAGCCCAGCAGGCAGTGACTCTGCCACCCCATCACAGCCGTGCCCAGTCTGCCACCCGAGGCAACTGCTTTACTGTGCCTCGTGAGAGGGCCAGCTCGGACCTCAACACTAGTTATCTCCCGCTTGGACTACCAAAGCCCTTATACAGTATCCAGCAAACCTTTCTCTCCAGAGTGGTGCATGCTCTGGTTTTCTCCTGCTTGAACTACTGCAATGTGTTCTCTGTGGGGCTCCCTCTGAAGGTGACCCAGAAACTGAAACTAATCCATAATGTGGCAGCTAGACTGGGGACTGGGAGTAGCCGCCGAGACAATGTAACCCCAGTCCTGAAAGACCTCCATTGGCTCCCAGGATGTTTCGAAGCACAATTCAAAGTCTTGGTGCTGACCTTGAAAGCCCTAAATGGCCCAGTAGACCTGAATGAGTGTCTCCACCCTGGACCGGGGTCCATCTCCTGAGGGCCTTCTGGCGGTTCCCTCCCCGAGATAAGTGAGGTTACAGGGAACCAGGCAGAGGGCCTTCTCGGTGGTGGCGCCCGCCCTGTGGAACGCCCTCCCAGCAGATGTCAAGGAAATGAACCCTGACTTTTAGAAGACATCTGAAGGCAGCCCTGTTTAGGGAAGTTTTTAATGTTTGATGTTTTATTGTGTTAATATTCTGTTGGGAGCCACCCAGAGTGGCTGGGGAGGCCCGGTCAGATAGATGAGGTATAAGTAATAAATTGTTGTTGTTGTTGTTTTGTTATTATTATTATTATTATTATCATTTATTATGAGCTAGAGGGACCAACGGCCTGAGCTAGTGGCCAGCCTTCCCATTCATAGCAAATCTTGTGGACTGGAACCTTCCTGCAGCTTTGGGGAGAAAGGCCCACACAGCTCAGGGAAGGAGCACAGGCTCTGTAGAATCGTGGATTCACAGACTTGGAAGGGACCCCCAACGTCATCTAGTCCAGCCCCTTGCAATGCAGGAATTGCAGCTAAAGCATCCATGACGGATTCTGAGATTTGTCATCCCCACAAGGCTGGGAGGAAATGGTTAGACAGCCTGCTGCTGTCTAACTCTGTACAAGGGAGGCTTCTAAGTTGGCAAGAATGACTAATATTAATAATAAGCCAACCATAAAACCATTTTTAGAAAGTAAACAATGAAGCTAAATAGAAGAGCAAATAAAAGCCATTCCATTTGTAGTGACAAGGAGCTTAAAGCATTTTAAACAACAACAACAAAAAAACAAGGCTTCACCCTAAAGCCAGCGACTCTCCATGGCAGAAGAACAGCCAGGAACAGGCAACTGAAATGCTGAGAATTTTTTTGTTCCTTTCACTTGCTTAGAATGTATGGGGGGAAAAGAGAATGCAATAAAATAAAGGGGGGCACACTTGGCACACCACCCCCAGGGCTACATTTACAGCACACACACCCCATTCCTCTAAAGAACGGTAGGAACTGTAGTTTATCCCTCAGAAAACTACAATTCTCAACATGCTTTTTTTCTCTTTCTGCTGGAGGAAATGTGCTTTAGATGTATAGTATGTGTTTGTGTGCAGCCATAATCCACCTGGCAAGGCTGTTTCCAAACCTGAGCCAGAACAGGCCACTTTCCTCCCACACTCGCAATGGCTGTAGGGTTTCGTAAATTCTCAATTTACGAAACGGCCCTGCACAAACCACCGCCATTGCAACAGGACTCTGCTCCGTGACAAACCTGATATTCCAGTTTAAGATTCTCCCATTCCCCCTAGCTGGGGGCAAAGAACCTCTTCTGTTCCTCAGTCGTGTGCGGCAAGAACCGTTTGGGTATCTTAGCAGAGCTTGGTCAGTTTCGCACGGGGGGCTTGTGATTTTCCTTGTGCTAACCTGGAGCTCGGAAAAGCCCCCCCCCCCAAGAACCAGGGGGTGGCATTACTGGGTAGAGCAGTGGGCTACCTGACCCCTGGATCAGAACCCCTGACGGAGCAAGTGGATCACTGGGGGGGGGTGCTGGATCCAGCTCTGTGGCTAAAGGCACCTGTGTCCTCGGGGACTAAAAGAAAGATAATGTATTTTTGGAAAGCGTCATACAGATTATGCATGCACTAATTTGGACAGACTTCTTGGGCCAGTTTTAACGAGCGATGGTGGGTGTCCGTTTAGTGTGATGTGTCAGAAAAGGGACAGAGATGCAAAACAGTCACACCCCCTTGGCATGCATTGTACATGAAAAGGGCCATTTTTAAGGGTTTCTCTAGGAAAGGGAAGATTGCAAGATGCTCTCGTAAAGGGATGTGGGAATTTCAATGTGACTTAATGCCTCATCTGCACGATATATGTTTAAAGCAGTAGCATTTCCCAAATGATTCTGGGAACTATAGTTCCTTTAAGAGTCCTGAGTTGTCAGGAGACCCTTATTCTCCCAGCAGAGTTAGAATTCCCAGAGTTGTTTAACAATCAAGCCCTCTTTCTGGGGGAAATAAAGATATTCTTGGGAAGGGAATACAGAGGTCACCTAACAACTCTCAGTAGGTCACGGGCAGAGAAAGATCTCCCAAGATTTCTCCCACTGCATCACATGCTAAGGAGATTAACTTTGGCACATGAAAGGAGCGAAAAGTCGGCTCTTGCCAATTTCAGGAGGATGGAGGGACTGCAAAACATCCCACAATGTCCCCATACCTGGAAGCAACACCTGAACCTCTGTGCTGAAAATCTTTCTGTCGTAATTTGCAATTAGTTTCTTATCGTCTCCCGTTATTAAAGGTTAGAGCCAAGACTCCACCCGTCAGCTTATTCCCATGCATGCAATACTAACCTTGTGTAATTAATTACTGAATTTGGGAGGTCCAAGGGGACCCCAGTTTAACCCATCTGTTAAAGAGCCACCTGCAGAAAAGGGGGAGGAATGTGGAATACAGTCGTGGCAAAGGAAGGGCGAGGAGGCACAGAAGCAGAGCAGCCTTCTCCGAGGGCTTAAACGTTTATTATTATAATATATTTCATTGCTTTATTGCCAGCCCTTTGCCCTACAGTCCTAGTGTGGGTGCAGAGACCAGGGTGTTGTGCTAGGACCTGGGAGACGGGTTCAAATCCCCACTCAGCCACCATGTTCACTGGCTGACCTTGGGCCAGTCACTCCCTACTCAGAGTAGACCTACTGAGATGCAACGGCACGGCCCACGATCCTCGGCCCGCAATCCTCTACGGCCATTCACAAAACAGTCACACAGACACCCCAACACTGGCATGTTTAACGGGGTTTGCATGATTTTATTTTAAAATGCTCTGTCCCTGTTCAATATCCAACTTGAACCTCTAGACAAATTGCAGTTGAGGAATTTTCAGGGTACAGAAACTACATGCTTTCGGGGGGGGGCTATGATAATAATAATAATAATAATTTTATTATTTACACCCTGCCCATCTGGCTGGGTTTCCTGACCACTCACCTAGGAGACAAATGTTTGGAAAGTAATGAACTTTAACAACAATGTCAGGGATTTTTTTTAAAAAAAGGGGGGGATATGTACTAAAAGACAACAAGTTAAACAGTATTTGATGGACAATTGTAAACAATTAACAATAGCAGGGTTGATTTAAAAAGACTTGTAATGTTAATGAATACTACTTTTTTATACTTATTTAAAATATGGGACAATTGTAATAAGTGAAACGTAAATTAGAAGAGGTACAAATGCGATGATACAGAAATGAATGACGAAAACCATGAAGTGGGAGGGAGGGAAGTCGATTAGCTCCTATGAACATAAGAATTATGATAACAAATAAGGATGTACTTAAATACTAAACTACAATTAAACTACTTAAACTTAAACTACAATTAATCCAGAATGCGGCAGCTAGAGTGGTGACTGGGAGCAGCCGACAAGACCACATAACACCGTTCTTGAAAGATCTACATTGGCTCCTAGTACGTTTCCGAGCATAATTCAAAGTGTTGGTGCTGACCTTTAAAGCCCTAAACGGCCTCGGTCCAGGATACCTGAAGGAGCGTCTCCACCTCCATCATTCTGCCCGGACACTGAGGTCCAGCACCGAGGGCCTTCTGGCAGTTCCCTCATTGCGAGAAGCCAAGTTGCAGGGAACTAGGCAGAGGGCCTTCTCGGTGGTGGCACCCGCCCTGTGGAACGCCCTCTCACCAGAGGTCAAAAAGGAAAACAACTACCAGACTTTTAGAGGACATCTGAAGGCAGCCCTGTTTAGGGAAGCTTTTAATCTTTAAGAAATTAGTATATTTTAATATTTCTGTTGGAAGCCGCCCAGAGTGGCTGGGGAAACCCAGCCAGATGGGCGGGGTATAAATAATAAATTTTATTATTATTATTATTATTATTATTATTATTATTATTATTACTATAAAATGGAAATTTAATAATAATAAAAAGACAAGTGAAACAAGCCTGCCTTCTGATGGGGTCCCTCCCAGGCCCATATCAAAGGGGTGCTTCTGAGCATGAACAGAGTCCTCCCCCCCCCCCACGGAGGGATTAGGAGGGCTTGGCGAGCCTTGAGCCTCTTAGGGAATTAGGCACGGCTGCTCCCCCCCCGGGGTTGGCTAGCCTAGGGGAAGTCTCCCCTCGGGAGCAAAGACTCACCTGCGGCCAGGTAGTCCCTCTTGACGCCCGTCTGCGCCTCCAGGCGGCCCAGCAGGTCGCCCACGAAGCCCGGCCGGTGCAGGAAGGCCTGGAAGCGGAGCTGCGCGGAGCCCATGATCGCGGAGAGAGAGAAGCGCACCTTTGCGCGCCGGAGACGCGGCTGCCGGGGGGGCGTGTCCAGGCGGGTGGCAGGGAGGGGGCGGAGCTGGGGCGCACGGCTGGGCCAATGGAGGGCGAGGGTGGGGCCGACAGGTGGGAGGAGGTGCGCAGGTGCGCAAAGGGGGGCCAAGCGAGCGCGCCTCTGAGAAAGTGCAGAGAGCCGGGCCGGCTCTCCAGAAGCAGGACGCTTTCTTCTTCTAGGGTGTTTTTTTTGTGTACAGTATAATCATAATATAATAAAATAATCTGGGCGGCCCCATCTGTTGAGGTTCCTCTCTAACATTCAGGTTTTGTTTTGTTTTTTGCGTTTTTATGTATCTTTAATCCTCCATCGTAATTAAACCATCTTCGGTTTGATTTTATTCCAGTGGTGGGCGTTGGATGGATCTAAACGTATAAAGACAGTATTTTGGCTTTAAAAGTCGACTTTTTTTTTAAAAAAAAAGAAGTTTACGCATGGTGTTTTTGTTTTAAAAATGAATTGATTTTAGAAACAAATCCCTTTTTTGCATGGTATTTTTGTTTTTGTCTTTTAAAATGAATTGATTTTAATTGTGTCCCCCCCCCAAAAAAAACCCATTTTTGCGTTTTTTTCTTCTGCAACCCCTGCCGAAAGCGGGGGGAGGGGAGGGGGTCTGGGTTACTTGGACCCAACTTTGGACCCCTCCTGCTTTCTGCTGCTTTTCGCGCCGAGGCTCCACCCTGGGGCGGGTTGCTTGAGAGGACGGAAGGCAAGGCTCCTGAGCAGGTGCAGAGTTCGCTTCTCTATGCCAAAGTTCCCTCTCCAAGCGAGGATGGCCTGGAACGCAGCACCACCTGGTGGTGTTAAAATGCAGCGCACCTTGATGCGAACTTCTCCGTCAGGGATAAAGCACTCCAGCCTTAATTGAAAAGGGAAAAAGAAAATACATTTGCCCCCGAGCGTGGGGGACAAGTCCTGCAAGGATGCGCAGAAATGGTTGGCATCGTTCCAGAGGGATGCACGGGCTGCCACTGTTTGCAGAAGCGCAGGGGGGCTGGCTCAGGTGGGCCTTTCCACCCCAAAAGGTCACATTGCACCATCAATATTTTTTTTGGAGGGGGGAGAGGCTGAGGGGGATGAGAAAGACACAAAGGGGAAGGTCTCCTTCCTCCGTCACCTGTGATTCTGGGCCGCTTGCACCCCACGAATGGTGTTGCCAGCCTCCCAGGGCTGCCCCCAATAATATTTTAGGTAGCAGTGGGCAAACATGTCTGAATCAAGTAGGCAGCCGTGTTGGTCTGCCGTAGTAGAAACAAAATAAAAAAAAAATCCTTCCAGTAGCACCTTAGAGACCAACTAAGTTTGTCTGGTATGAGTTTTCGTGTGTATGCACACTTCTTTCTGTTTCAGTGTATCTGAAGAAGTGTGCATGCACACGAAAGCTCATACCAATGACAAACTTAGTTGGTCTCTAAGGTGCTACTGGAAGGATTTTTTAAAAATGTCTGAATCAAGTGTCTGTCGCTCTCAACGTCTCGTTTCTCCACTCTTCAGCTCTACTTGCCACATTCCAGCATCACTTTTGCTATTGTTTTATTATTATTGTAAGTGTCCACACACACACACACAAAATGAAACAGTGCTTCAGCACAGATTTCTCCTAAATATACATGTTTTTGTATGGAGATTTAGGAGAAATCTACTCTAAAAGGCTGGCAAACTTTCTGAATGGGCTTAATAATAATAATAATAAGTAATAATTTTATTTGTACCCTACCCAGCTGGCTGGGTTTCCCCTTTAATTTTCATCTGCATTCCAGAGTACATTTTCACAAGCAATTTCCCCCGATTTATTTTTATATCACAGAGTTAGAAGGGATCAATCAAGTCCAACCCTGTGCAATACAATAGAAATACATTGTTTCCCGAATGTCTCGGGAGCCAAACAATTCTGCCCCCGAACGATCAGAAACCGGAAGTGATTGTTCCAGCGGGGCTTCCTGCAGCCAATTGGAAGTCGCACCTTGGTTTTTGAACCGTTTTAGGAGTCAAACAGACTCCCGGATCGGATTAAGTTCAGGAAC
This sequence comes from Zootoca vivipara, assembly GCF_965207765.1. NCBI lineage: Eukaryota > Metazoa > Chordata > Lepidosauria > Squamata > Lacertidae > Zootoca > Zootoca vivipara. The sequence continues at coordinate 96,579,382 of NC_142589.1, read as the reverse complement.
CAAGGTTCCACTGTACAGTATTATTATCATTGGTATGTTCTTTTCGCCGGAGAATTGATGCTTTTGAATTGTGGTGCTGGAGGAGACTCTTGAGAGTCCCATGGACTGCAAGAAGATCAAACCTATCCCTTCTTAAGGAAATCAGCCCTGAGTGCTCACTGGTAGGACAGATCGTGAAGCTGAGGCTCCAAGACTTTGGCCACCTCATGAGAAGAGAAGAATCCTTGGAAAAGACCCTGATGTTGGGAAAGATGGAGGGCACTAGGAGAAGGGGACGACAGAGGACAAGATGGCTGGACAGTGTTCTTGAAGCTACGAACATGAGTTTGACCAAACTGCGGGAGGCAGTGCAAGACAGGAGTGCCTAGCGTGCTCTAGCCCATGGGGTCACGAAGAGTCGGACACGACAACAAATGTTCTTTTCACCAGTATATGCATTTTCACACATGCTTTTCCAGCAGTAGACACATTTTTCAGGTTGGAGAACTGAAGAATTATCAGAACCTGTTTTCATTTCCGTTCAAACGGGGATACTTTACGAGTCTGCGAACTTAACAAGGCAGGAGAAGGCGAAAAAGGGAAAACAATAAAACCAAACACACACGCATTTAATTCTGTAACGGCTTAAATAAAAATGACTTTTAATGCAACTTTAAAAACAAATAATCAGCACCCAAGTGAAGGTTCTTCGGAGAAACAGTGGTGGGCCCCTCCCTTCCTCTCCCTCCCCCCCATCAAATTATTTGTGAAAACTGGAAGATTATAAAATAAATTTCATATTCTAGCTAGCAATGTAAAAGTGAGGCGGGGGCAGTGTGGAGCTTTCGTTGGATTCCTGAGATGGAAAATCAGAAGCAACTTCATAAAGAGAGAGGAAGATGTCTGTCAAAGTCCGGCTCAGCACTTCTGACTGACGGGCAGTTCTCCAGGGCTGCAAAAAGGAGACCTTCCCAGCGCTATATTTTGGATCCTCAGCTCTCAGCCAGCACAGGGAGGGTGTAGCTGCTGTTCGGCTTAATTTTTATTGTTGCTTTGTTAATAGCGCTTTCCAGAAAGTGGTCGTTTTACTGATGATTGGTAATTATTCTCTATGATTTATGTTGTCGTGATGTTCTGTTATTGTTTGCAAGTCAGTTTGTGACTTGTGCGAGTGAAAAGCGGCACAGCAATGGAAGGAACGGAATGAAATGGAAGGACTTTCAGGAGCGAGAGCTTTTTCCCCGACAGGAAATGCCATCCGTGATCCTGCAAGGAAGATTCTCAGAAATTCCATATTCAGAAAGGCCTTGTCCTTGTGGTATGAAACAGATCAAAACCCATTGCCCATGATTCGTTTTACTGCCCATTTGATGCAAAAGTCCATGAGAAATATTTAAACCCCATGCTTGAAAGCAAGATTAAATGACACCAACTTCTCCAGGGTTTCCTTTCTACTAAACAATCATAGGCATATTCCACTAAAGGAGACTGGTTGATCGATTGACTGGCCATGATGGGAGGCGGGAGTCCTGAATATCTGGCGCTCTCAAGGTTGAAGGGGGCTGGTTTAGGGCACTGGAAGAAGGGAGGCAGATGGCGGATTCGAAATTCTCCGGGAAACCCAGAGCCCACAGGACTAAAATGGGCAGACAGAGGAAAAAGCACCCTGCACACGCAGCTCACGGAGAAAATTAGGACTGCACTGTTTGTAGGAGGACAGTCATAAACTGCTGGATTAGGCCCAGCACCCTGTCCTCAAGATGAGCGCGCAACAGCCGCCTTCTGCTCTTGTTCTCCACTGTTCTAAGGTAAGCTGGCTCTGCCCATGGAGGTTCCACAAGGAAACCAAGAGGAGCAAGCCGGATCAGGCCCATCCAGCCCAGCCTCAGGGCAGCCAACCGGGGAGCCCAAAAGGAGGACCCAAGTGGGAACAGCGCGCTCCCAAATTTGTGGTTCAGGGGAACCCAGGAAGAAGCTCCATGCCAGATCACTGGGTCCATCTAGCTCAGTTCTTCTGTCCACACTGACTAGCAGGGTTTTGGGAAGGTGGGAATTCCCAGCTCTGCCTGGAGAAGCCAGGGATTGAAACTGGAACTGTCTTCTTTCATTGAGCTACAATTTGGAACCATGGGACCTTTATAAATCAGGTGCTCTAATAACTGAGCTGAGTCTCGTGCCAACTCGACTCTCCCCCCTGCCTTTGCAAACCATCAAACCCCAACCATGGCTAAAGCGCCGTCCCTTTCCTGCTGCTCAGTTCGATGGCTGTCTCTGATGAGTGGGGAAAGCGATCTGAAAAACAAACCAGGAAAGACCCGTCTTCAGGAAAGGGTTAGGAGTACTTAAAAAAAGAAAAGAGGAGGTGCTTTAAATCAAGTGATGAAAAGTTTCACACGTTAGAGAAATGGCCATTGTGGAGAGAGCAGCGGACCAGACACACAATGGATGCTACGAAAATGGAAAACGGCATCAAGTCCATTTGCAGGGACGGCGCTGAAGGTCAAGTCCATTGGGAGGAATGGCGTCCAACCTCCAAGTCCATTCTGAGCCCCTTCATCCAGCAAGTTACCCCCATTTCACCACCACACTTTCAGAACTAAGGCAGGTGCCCCCCCGACTACAAGTTGCACAGCCTCCCAACAAACATTGTGGGACTACAACTCCCATCAACGCTGCCTGCCCAAAATACCTGGGAAGCACCAGATTGGGGGATGCTGGCCTGCCGTGAGCAAGCCAGCCGTTCCTCGCTCGGCATCATGAGGCGTCCCAGTGCCCGAAACCGGCTGGCAAAACTTATAAACAAACTGGAGGTGTCGCCCACTCTCCTTAAAACAAGAAAAGGATAAAAGCTGCCCACATTGGGTCAAAGCATTAAATAAAATAAATTATTAAACCAGATGCAGAAGACATCTGTGGCCCCCTCCAAATGGGAATCCTACAAGGCGTGACCGGAAAGTTTGGTGAATGGTCACAGAAATCGGACAGCGAGAAATATTCAAAGGTACAATCGGCATTGGAAACCCACGAAATGCTCACAATTGTAACTCGAAAGACAGTGTGTGAGTGGTTTAAGAGTTTCCACGAAGGGCGGCAAACCATCCAAGATGATGCTCTGTCTAGCAGACCGTTGGTGAGCGGAACGGCGGCAAATGTCGATGGAGTCCGTGAGTTATTGATGCAAGATCGGCATTTGTCTGTCCAAATGATGGTGGAAGAATTGCATATCCTACGTGAAATTGTTCCTGAGGTTACTGAGTTGTCCCACCCTCCATGTTCTCCTGATGAAATCACAGGATTTCTTTTTCCAAAACCGAAAGGGCACAGATTTTTCCAACATTTCACACGTCCAAGCTGCTGTGACGAGGGAACCGACAGCAGTCCGAAAAGAGGACTTCTCCAGAAGTTTCCAGAAGTTCTACTACCATTGCCAACGGTGCATTGTATCACAGGGCGCTACTTTGAAGGCCTGTATGTTCAAATATTTCTCACTGTCCGATTTCTGTGACCGTTCACTGAACTTTCTGGTCACACCATGTATAACTGGGGAGTTGGACAGGCAGCTGTCAGGGGCAACATTGACAAGGGGAGATGAACGACATTTGGCCAGCCACAGATTGCGCCCCCCAAATCCCTGTACTAAACAAAAACAGGAGCCATTATAGACTCTACAGGCTCAGTCAAGACACTTCAGATATACAAACACATTATGGGGGGGGGGGAGATTTTCACCGTCCGAAAAGCCGCCCACCACCATTTGTCCCGGCGAGGCCAGAAAGCAGCTCCGCTCAGGCATCCAAACCCCATCGCTCTCCCTTTCCCTAGCAAACACAATTTAACTGGGTTAAGCAGATGGGCCCTTGGAGAACTCTCACTGAGAGTTACTAGAGAAAGCAGAACCAATTAAAGGTTTTAAGAGATTCAAATAGCAATCAACTTTTCTTTTACAAAAAGAGAGAAAGGGGGGGGGAGAGAAGGATCTAAATATTTCCACTTGAACAGAATCCTCCTCCTCCCAAGCCCAAGACATTACTCATTTAGCTCTACCGAGAGACTGCAACACCTAACTCCATTCGGCACCCAGGATTTTTGAACACTCAGGTTCGTCTCCTTTTAAGTCTGCGACGCCCAGCGACTTTTTTAGAGTGAAGTTGGAGTGCTAGTTTTGAAAACGACTCTTTGAGCTCTCTGCTGAGCGAGAATTCAGAATGTTTATCAGACAGGGGTCATTGGGATCGTCTGTCCCAACCACAGAGAAACGGCTCTGCCAGGCAAGAAAAGGAGTCTCTCTCCCATCTTCGTTGCCCCCCCCCAATCTTCTTAGGAAGTGTCATCAAGGAGGCAGCACCATTCCGCTTTGACTCCAGAGGCCCCCCCCCCCCGACACAGCAAAAAAAGTTCAGAAAGGGGATCTAGTACCACACTGAGATTCTAAGGTACAAAGTGGTGTTTGGGGTGGGGTCTGAGCAGCATCTAGCTTTCGAGGCACTGGAAAAGAGGGGTGTATTGTGTGTGGGGGGAGAAGGCAGCCCCCAGTTCCTGGAGCAAGAGAAGGTGTGCGCTTCGGATGCAGAGGTATGTAGTTGCCAGGTTTGAAGAAGGCAGTAATCCAAAGAGGTCCAGTCTTTCTTTAAAAAAAAGAATAATAATGGGAAGGGACCACAAGAGTCACCTGGTCCAACACCCTCTCCCCCCCCCAAAAAAAAAACTAGGTCAGAGCAAAGGAGGCCTCTCTCCACCCCACCCCTTTCCTGCCCCCAAGCATTTCCCAAGAGGGCATCAGAGGCGTTTGGGGGGGCTGGCAGAGTGGAAAGCTCCGACCCCCTCGGCGAGGGGTTACGAAATTTCCCCGGGCAGGAATACACTTCTGCTTTAAGCTACAATGTTGTTGTATGTACCCTTTTCAAAAAACCCACGTTGAGACGGGAGGCAAAAGTTTCCATACAAATTGTGGCCTAGATTCGTGGAGATTACGGGAGGCATAAGCCCCCCCTCTCCCTTCCAAAATCCTAGACACACAATAAAATAAAATAAAAACACCTCGACTCCTCCGCGGTGATCCAAAAATAAAAACTGTTCCAGTTGTGTCTGGAAAGGGAAAAAGAGGGTGCAAAGTCGTTTCTTGGGGAATTATCATTGACCACCAGACACAGAGAGGGCCCTGCGGCTCAAAATCAGGAAGGAAAACCCACCCGCCTGCCCCAAGGTCCGGTGAGAAAAGTTTCTTTTCTGGAAGTGCAACAGCGAGGGAGCAGGTGGGACGTGGGGCTCCATGCCTCAATGCTCATTGTGGCAATTGATGTTGCTCTCTGAGTGTTTCAAGTCGCTGAGCATCGCCGCGATGATGGCCTGGAGGGCTCGGCCCAGCTGCTCGGCGCTGTAGGGTCTCCCCAGCGGGGGAACGTGGACGAAGGCCGAGCGGCCGTGGCTGTGGTACAGGGAGGTGTAGTAGGTGAAGTCGCAGAGGTACCTGCAAGGAGGAGAAGTCAGGGATTAGAACTCAGAGCCAAACGGCAGAACTTGGCTCTCTGCGGGGATGGCTTTCTCGCTTCACTATCATTCATTTGATTTATAGTGGTACCTTGGTTCTCAAACTTAATCTGTTCCGGAAGTCCGTTCCAAAACCAAGCCGCGCTTTCCCATAGAAAGACATGCAAAACAGATTAATCCGTTCCAGACTTTAAAAAAAACCCTAAAACAGCCATTTAACATGAATGTTACTATCTAACGAGATTATCGATCCACAAAATGAAAGTGATAAAAAATGTACTGCAGTCACACAATCAATCCATCAGTAGCTGAACTGGGTTCCACACAAGAACAGAACAAAAAAGCCGCAAAAACGAAAACGCAAAATAAATAGCGAAGACAGACCTCAGCGTAACACTCAAAACGGAAGCGTGGCCCTCAAATCGGAAGCATCACACTCAAAACAAAGCATGTTTGGCTTCCAAAAAAAGTTTGCAAACCGGAACACTTCCTTCCAGGTTTGCAGTGTTTGGGTTCCAAGTTGTTTGAGTACCAAGGCGTTTGAGAACCAAGGGACCACTGTACTGCCTTCTATTCAGAGATCCAAGGGCAGGGCGCAACATTAAGAACTTATAGTAGTAAAAACAACAAAAAACATAATAAAATAATCATAGTAACAGTCCCCACCCACCCACAGCTTTAATAGGCCATAGTTGATTTCAAGGGCAAAGAGGAATGGTTTTGCCTAAGGACATGCAATGAGGGCACCAGGTGAGCCTCTATGGGGAGAGCATCCCACAGATGGGGAGCCACCGCAGAAAAGACCCTGTTCTCGTGTTGCCGCCCTCTGGACCTCTCGGGGAGTGGGTGGCATGGGGAAGGTAAGCTCAAAGACTTCTGGACGGTTAAGTCCAGTCCAAGGCGACTCTGGGGTTGCGGCGCTCATCTCGCTTTCAGGCTGAGGGAGCCGGCGTTTGACCACAGGCAGCGTTTCCAGGTCATGTGGTCAGCAGGACTAGACCGTTTCTGGCACATGGTGGAAACCAGAATGCACGGAAACACCATTTACCTTCCCAAAGCAGCGGTACCTATTTATCTACTTCCACTGGCATGCTTTTGAAATGCTAGGTTGGCAGGAGCTGGGACAGAGCAGCGGGAGCTCACCCCGTTGCAAGGATCTGAACCACTGACCGTCTGATCGGCAAGCCCAAAAGGCTCCGTGGTTTAGACCCCAGCGCCACCTGCCTCCCTGGATGACAAGTGCAGGGTCAACATCAGTTTGCATGAGGAGAGGCGGTCCAGAAGACATTGAGGTCCTGAGTTGCTTTAGCCTTTGCGTAACTGATTTTAATTGTCATGTTCAACTATGGAACTCCCTGCCACAGGAGGCAGGGACGGATGCCTTGCTTCTAGCCAGGATGGCTGTGCTGTGGTTTTAAGGAGGAATAGAGAGACCTGCTTTCGAAAGGATCAGACCCTTCCCTCCGTCCAGTTCTGTACCATCTGCACTGATGGGCAGAGGCTGTCCAGGGTTTGGGGCTCAGCCTTACCACTGAGCCAGGGGGTGCTTTCTTCTCTGTCGCCAGCCGGGGATTCTGCCCCGCCTACCTGCCGGCATCCTTCGATATCGTCACGGCGACGTCCAGCCCCAAGGTGGAGACCCTCTTGCAGACGGCGTCCATGTCGATGACCGAGTCGATGCACTCAGGGCCCCCCTCGATGCAGCACTGGGAGCCTGGGCAGAAGCGGCAGTTGTCCAAGCCGCGGTAGCCGATGTTGTGGCCGCACTTTTCGAGCGTCACCGTGGTGGCCATGCCCGACAGGCCCACGTGGACCACCAGCTGCAAGGGGAAGAGGAGCTGCGTTGTCCTAATCATGCGCCTCTCCAGGTCAGGCCCTCCCCCCGCCACATCTGGAAACCCCTGGAGAACCACTGCCAGGAAGAGTGGGTGGGTTTCATAGGGGAAAACCATGGCTGACATTGATTATTATTAATACTGCGGAACCTCGGTTTTCTTTCTTTCTTTTTTAAAATAATTTTTATTATTTTTCATTAATAACACTCCAATTAATAATACATCAAATCTTGCCACATTATATGGCCTCAGTCCAGTATACCTGAAGGAGCATCTCCACCCCCATCTTTCTGCCTGGACACTGAGGTCCAGCTCCGAGGGCCTTCTGGCGGTTCCCTCGTTGCGAGAAGCCAAGTTGCAGGGAACTAGGCAGAGGGCCTTCTCGGTGGTGGCGCCTGCCCTGTGGAACACCCGCCCAACAGATGTCAAAAAGGAAAACAACTACCAGACTTTTGGAAGACATCTGAAGGCAGCCCTGTTCAGGGAGGCTTTTAATGTTTAATAGATTATTGTGTTTTATTTTTCTGTTGGAAGCTGCCCAGAGTGGCTGGGGAAATCCAGCCAGATGGGCAGGGTATAAATAATAAATTATTATTATTATTATATTATTATTATTATTATATCCCCTCACAAAAGAAAGAAGAAGCCAATTATTCATTCTGAATTAGTTGATTTCGAACATAATCTGTTCCAGAAGACCATCTGACTTCCGAAAACCGAGGATCAAGGGGTGGTCAGCAAATTGATAAAATGGGAAAACGCAGTGGAAGCTGTTTGACTTCTAAGACGTGTTCGAAAATGGAAGCAATGACTTCCGGGTTTTGGGCATTTGGGTTCTGAATCGTTTATCGACGGAGACATTCGAGAACCGAGGCCCCACTGTAATAATTAGAGAAGCCCTTTTGGGTGTTTTTGTGTAAAAAGGAAGGTGTATTGATCTATTTGGGTCAGAAGTCTGGGAAAACATTGCCCAACAGAAAGTAAACCAGTTGGGTGTCATTCTAGAGCAAATATTTTCTTTTATGTAACTGACAGGCAGAAAACCGGATGTCCTTTTTATATTTCTTCTCTCTATTTTTTGCTTTTCTTCCTTTTGGTGTTTTCCCTTTCTCTCTCTCTTTTTTCCTCTCTCTCTCTCTCTCTCTCTGTTTTTATTTAGATTATTTAGATTAGTTTCTTTTACCTTGTTGTATTATGAAAAATCTTATTTAAAAAAAGAGAGAGAACTGCTGCCAGGTCTCAGCTAGATGGACCAAAGGTATGACCCTGCGTAAGAAGACAGTGCCCTATATTCTTTTTTAAATGGCTGCTTCATTATGAATTACAGAATTGCAGAGCCCAACAACCGCCTGCAAGGCTGGAATCTCAGCTAAAACATCCAGGATACTTCATGAAAACGGGAAACGGTTCCAGCACCTTCCGGCAGGGCTGGGAGAGATTGCCTGTCAGGAGAGTCACGGCTTTGTCAGTGTGGGCCCAATGGTCTGACTCCCGCTTGAACTACTGCAACACACACTCAATGGGGCTCCCTTTGAAGGTGGCCTGGAAACTACAATTATTCCAGAATGCAGCAGCCAGACTGGGGACTGGGAGTGGAGACCATATAACCCCGGTCCTGAAAGACCTACATTGGCTCCCAGGAAGTTTCCGAGCACAATTCAAAGGGTTGGTGCTGACCTTGAAAGCCCTAAATGGCTCTGTATCCCTGAAGGAGCGTCTCCACCCCCAATGTCCAGCCCGGACACAGGTCCAGCTCCGAGGGCCTTCTGGCAGTTCCCTCCCTGCGAGAAGTGAGCTTACAGGGAACCAGGCCGAGGGCCTTCTCGGTGGTGGCGCCCGCCCTGTGGAACGCCCTCCCATCAGATGTCAAGGAAATAAACAACTACCTGACGTTTAGAAGACATCTGAAGGCAGCCCTGTTTAGGGAAGTTTTTAATGACGGATGTTTTAATGTATTTTTAATCTCTTGTTGGAAGCCACCCAGAGTGGCTGGGGAAACCCAGCCAGATGGGTGGGGTATAAAGAATAAATTATGATGATGATGATGATGACTCGATGTAAGGCAGCTTCCTGTGGGCACCCAGCTGCTGTGTCGTCGTCTGCCCCCCCCCCCGGCCATTCACTCACTCACTTGCGGGCTGTGCTTCTTCCACAAGGCAGGGATGAGCCGTTCCACAGCCTGGTATTCCACCGGGATTTCACAGACATGAAGGTCGATGTCCTCTCCGAGGCCCAGCTTCTCCAGCTCCTGGAAAGGAGAACAACGGGGCAGGGTGGGGCGGGGCGGGGGGACATATTTAAGCATAAACTCCAACGTGGGACAGGGCTTGTTTGCCAAGGAAGAGGGACGGCCGAGGACTCCCTCTTGGGAAGAAGGGGCACGGCTTAAGGAGGGCCCCCAGTGCTTAAGGAGGGTCCCCTCTCGCCAACACATTTGGAGGCTGGAACACCGGAAAATTCAGGGCAGGTAAGTCGGACAAGACTGAACGATTAAACAACAACAAAAGACAAAGGCCACTTATTCATGCAGCAGAGTTAAACTATGAAACTCCCTGCTGCAGGAGGCAGGATAGCCACCAACCTATTTGGCTCTGAAAGAGGGCCAGCCAAGTCCATGGAGGAGGAGGAGAGGGGTGCCAAGGGCCACAACGCTCCCAGTTGGAGGCAGAAAGGCTGCTGAATCCCAGTTGCTGGAAACCAAGGGAGAGGGGGTGCTCTTCTGCAAAATCCTGCCTGCAAACTTCCCGTTGATCGGCCACAGTGAGGACAGGATTACGGAAGAGATTTCTGTGTAGATGAGTCTACCCAGAAGATGCTCAGAAAGCTGACGGGACGTTTGACCTATTCTACGTTAACTTTTTTTGAAAGCTTTACTAAGTGATAATTATATCGTTTCAGCATTTTCATAAACCGCTTTGGTGTGTGTTTTACAAGTGGGATATGAATTTCGTGAAATTAAATAAGCTGGATCTTTGTGGGGGAGTGTCTCTTTTTTAAATGCCAGCCCATCTGGGGTGCTTAGAGTTCAAGCAAGAATCCACAACCCCCTTTCCCCCTTTCTCTGTCTCTCTCCTGGAGGTGGGGCTACCTTTGAAGGGGACCCGGAAACTGCAATTAATCCAGAATGCGGCAGCTAGACTAGTGACTGAGAGTGGCCCCCAGGACCACATAACACCCGTCCTGAGACATCTACATTGGCTCCCACTACGTTTCCGAGCACAGTTCAAAGTGTTGGTACTGACCTTTAAAGCCCTAAACGGCCTCGGTCCTGTAAACCTGAAGGAGCGTCTCCACAGACACTGAGGTCCAGCACTGAGGGCCTTCTGGCGGTTCCCTCATTGCGAGAGGTGAGGTTGCAGGGAACCAGACAGAGGGCCTTCTCAGTAGTGGCACCCGCCCTGTGGAACGCCTTCCCAGCAGATGTCAAGACCATAAGCAATTATTTTACTTTTAGAAGACAACTGAAGGCAGCCCTGTTTAGGGAAGTTTTTAATGTTTGATGCTGTACTATTTTTAATATTCGGTTGGAAGCAGCCCAGAGTGGCTGGGGAAACCCAGCCAGATGGACAGGGTATAAATAATAATAATAATAATAATAATAATAATAATAATAATAATAATTGAACCTTGCAGGAAAAGGGGGCAGCCAACCAAAATAGAACTAACAAAATAGATTTGTGTATGGGCTGGGGGGGCAGGTGGAGAGCTAAACTGTTTCCCTTTATTTCTTCCCCTCCCTACTCTGCCAAGGAAGGAAGGAAGGAAGGAAGGAAGGAAGGAAGGAAGGAAGGAAGGAAGGAAGGAAGGAAGGAAGGAAGGGGTGTGGGTGGAGGGAAACGCCAGTCAGCCAGGGCTTCTCCTGCATGTGAAGTCAGGCTCTGGCGGATTGACCACATGAGACCAAGAGTGGGCCCAGCAGTCAAGAAGGCGGTTTCTGCATCTGCTGGAGAGGGAAGGGGGGGGTAGATGGGGCTTGTCTGCCTGGGAAGGGAGTCCACCAGGGAGAAGGAAAACTCTGATCCTAAACCTTTGCACTTCAACCATAAAACACTGCAGCAAACTGATAGCTTTTATATCCATTTATTCCATAAATCACTTCATTTTTGCCCCTTCAAGTTGCATTTAGAGCAGTTGATAGTCTTTTATAGAAACCTGGCAGGGGTGTTGCCCACAAGGAGAGGGACTCACACCCCACCACCCTCCGGCCCAGTTCCACGCTCTTCCTTCTCGAATCCCACAGCATATTTTAAAAGGGTTCAGCTCGCTTAGTTTGCTGGAGACAGAAGATCCAGGCAGACAGGCCCGGCTCTAGGGGGAGTCGGTGCCGCAGGGCGCCGGGCCAGCAGGAGGGTGCTGCGCGGCAAAGCTGTGCTGCGTGCTGCACCCGCCCACCAGGGCAGGGGCACCAGGGCGCCCGACCGGCTTGAGACGGCCCTGCAGGCAGATTAGACCTCACACACACAAAAAACCATCAAGGCGGCGGTTTCTGCCCATGCCAGAGGGAAGTGAGGGGCAGGTGGGGCTGGGAAGGGAGCCCATCCAGGAGAAGGAAAATTCTGACCCTAGGCCTCTGGGGGACATCTTCAGAAGAAAAGGCTCAAGAGTAAATCTGACACAAATCCGGAGCGGAGTCCCCAAAATGAATGGGTGGCACCTTGTCCACCTCCTTCCGGCAACTCCTGCAGCCAAGCGGGTGCCAGACATCTCACTTTGCTTCCCTTTGCCCCCCCCCTCAGCGAGGCTGGGGGGGTCTTGCCACCTGGGCAGCCCAGGACCCCCAGACACACGGCCCAGATTGCACCCCAGGGAAGTCACTTCAGTGCTGCTAACACAGTGCTTTGGTTTCCCCTCGGAGGAACACTCCATTGTCTCCCGAGACAGACAGATGCCAAGAACGTGTCCAGAAGAGGGCAACCAAAATGGTCAAAGGCCTGGAAACGATGCCTTATGAGGAACGGCTTAGGGAGCTGGGTATGTTTAGCCTGGAGAAGAGAAGGTTAAGGGGGGATATGATAGCCATGTTCAAATATATAAAATGATGTCATATAGAGGAGGGTGAAAGGTTGTTTTCTGCTGCTCCAGAGAAGCGGACACGGAGCAATGGATTCAAACTACAAGAAAGAAGATTCCACCTAAACATTAGGAAGAACTTCCTGACAGTAAGAGCTGTTCGGCAGTGGAATTTGCTACCAAGGAGTGTGGTGGAGTCTCCTTCTTTGGAGGTCTTTAAGCAGAGGCTTGACAGGCATATGTCAAGAATGCTTTGATGGTATTTCCTGCTTGGCAGGGGGTTGGACTGGATGGCCCTTGTGGTCTCTTCCAACTCTATGATTCTATGAACTGCCATGGGGCTATTTTCCTACACACCATGTCGCATTTATCCGCCCTCCAGGCACGACAGAGGCATCCTCGGAGTCCAAGGACCCAACCCAACGGGGCAAAAAACACACGCAAGGAGGGTTGGCAAAGGCTGTGACTTGGGGGAGAGTGTCGAAGGCCAGGTTAGCCCCCCCCCCCCGGGACTGCAGTTGCAAACCCCCAGCTTGGAAACTTTGCAACCTCGAGAGAAAGAATGGGGCAACTCCGAGTGCAGGGAAGGGTCAGAGGCCGGCAGGGTCTGGGAAAGGAAGCAGAGATAAATCATGAGCCCCGGCTGGCGCAGAGGCCACTCTAGGCACGGCTGGCCAAACAATATTGATCCGCGACGGAAGCGCCTGGCTTCATGAGCAGAGAGCTGGGGCTGGAAGGGAGTTTCCGAAGACTCGCCTCTTAGCGGAGAGGGAAGGCAGGGTATTCCTTAGGCAGGGGGTGGGGACCAGCTGCGATAACAGATTTTATTATTATTATTTTCAATTTATATATCACCCTTTATCCAAAGATGTCTCATGAGGCTCCCACTGTGTTGTGAACGGCCCTGCATACCAATTGTTTTGACTATGAGAGTCTGGAAGCCAAGCCTGATGAGGAACGGTTGAAGGAGCTGGGTACGTTTTGCCTGGCAGAGGATAGATATGAGACCCATCTTCAAATATCTCAGGGGCTGTCCTATGGAAGAGGAAAGCATCTTGTCTCCTCCTGCTCTGGAAGGTAGGACTCGAACCCATGGCTTCGAGTTACAAGAAAAGAGATTCCGACAAATCTTTCCGACAGTAAGAGCCATTCAAAAGTGGAACGGTCTCCCTCAGGAGGTGGTGGGCTCTCATTCACTGGGTGCTTTTAAGCAGAGCTTGGGCGGTCATCTGTCATGGAGTCTTGCATTGCAGGGGGTTGGACTAGATAACCGTTAGGGTCCCTTCTATGATTCTGTGAACAGACACAGAAGCCACCTGGAGCACTTAGGAGAAAAAGGAGCCATCATTCCCTTTTTGAAAAATGGAGCCAGTGTAGCACAGCAGCAGGAGGGTCAGATTAGGACCTGGGGAAGACCTGGGTTTGGATCTCACACCTGGCCATGAAGCTCACTGAGTGACCTTGGGCAGGGGGGAGTTGCGGCCCCCTCAGCCTAACCTACCTCGGAGGGTTGTTGTGAGATTAAAATGGTGGGGTGGGGGACTATATACACTGCCTTGAGGTCTGGGGAGGAAAAGGTGGGATAGGAATGAAGGAATCAATCATTAAAATCACCTGAAGGGCCATAGATTCTCCTCCCCACATGGCCAAGGGGGAACAAGTTACCCAGAACAGAACGGAGATGCCGGAAAAGACCAAAAGCCTCATCTCTATCTCTGCTGAGCTTAGAGAGAGAAAAGCTCAAAAAACATCCCACGGTTTGCATTTGCTCTTGTTTTTGATTGTGTATTCTGCGTTTTTGTTTTGCGCTTTTATGCCGTGAACTGCCCTGAGATCTTTGGGTGAAGGGGAGTATGCAAATTTAACAAGCAAATAAATAAAAGTTGGAACCTGCGTCTCTCCCCCCCCCCACTTTTTATAGTTAATAATAATAATAATAATCCTACGGTATATAATAATTTGCAAGTTGTCCCTGCGTCCAAGCTGTCCCGTGTGTCCCTGGGTCACTGCGCATGTGCCCCAGCGACACAGGGATTGGACAGCAGAGACTGCACGCGCGCACTCTCTCCCCCCCCCCTGCCTCCTCCAACCGCCGCTCCTGGCCAGAACGTCAGGGAAGCGAGGGTGGAGGCCGGCGGAGACCTCCTCCTCACAACCCTCCCTGGCCCGTGAGAGGAGCGGCAGGAGGCCACGAAGCAGCGGCGACGAAGTAGGGGTTTGTGTCCCGCGTCCTTCCTGTCGGCGGCTGCGGGAGAGGAAGGAAGGAGGAGAAAGCAGCGCTTTCTCCTCCTTCGTTCCTGTCCTGCCGGCGACAACAAGGACAGGTCCCAGGGTTCGGAGAAGCGCTGCGCAAGCGCTTCTCCAAACCCCAGGATGTCTCCTTGCTGTCGGCGGCTGCGGGAGAGGAACGGAGGAGAAGAAAGCAGCGCTTTCTCCTTCTTCATTCCTGTCCTCCTGCCGCCGACAGTAAGGACAGGTCCCAGGGTTCGGAGAAGCGCTGCGCAAGCGCTTCTCCAAACCCCAGGATGTCTCCTTGCTGTCGGCGGCTGGGAGAGAGGAACGGAGGAGGAGAAAGCAGCGCTTTCTCCTCCTCCGTTCCTGTCCCCCTGCCGCCGACAGCAAGGACAGGTCCCAGGGTTCGGAGAAGCGCTGCGCAAGCGCTTCTCCAAACCCCAGGATGTTCTAGCGCCCGTTATTGAACGGGCTGAAATACACTAGTAATAATAATAACAACAACAACAACAACAACAATTTTATTATTTATACTGCCCATCTGGCTGGGTTCCCTCTTTTGCATTTTTTAAGAATTCACAAGGCCGTTTTTCAAAACTACCATGATCTGGATTCAAAGAAAAAGCAAGCTACAAACACAGAGAAGTGTAAAGACCAGGGCTCTTTTCTTTAAAATGTTTAGGGGTCCTCTCATTTTGACTCAAGAAAATCACCATTTTATAGTTCAATACAGTAAATGGACAAAAGTACAAAGATTTCCAAAATGTTTAGGGGTATGCATACCCCTGCCCCCCCCCAGCAAAAAAGTCCTGGTAAAGACATGAGAAAGCAAAGTGTACTTTACTAACTAAAGATCTATTGGGTTTGGGTTGCTGTTGTTTTTTCCTTCAAAATCTGGAAGGAACAACACTTGCATTTCGTATTTGTACTTTATTTTTTAAACCACACGTGGATTATTAAAAGGGGGGGGAGAGAAAGAGGCCACATCCCCCCCCCCAAACATTCTTCCCCGCTGCCTTGGGCGTACCTGACAAATGCAGAAAGCGGGAGACCCCGTGGGTGACCGATTCCCTGACCTCCCCACAATGGGCCGCTTTGTGCGAATCTAATATCCTTATCTGGTCTGTCTAGACGTCCTGACAGTGATTGTCTAGGAGGGATGGGGAGACTCGCTGCTCTGACCTCCCTCCTCGGAGGGATTTTGGAAAATGGGGGGAGCAGGAGCCCCCCATCAACTTCACACTCCGCAGGACACACCTGGGCCCCTGGCAACCTGCTGGACCACAGGCCAACTTTTGAAAGAAAAGAAAATGAAATGGCCCGCTTGCCAAAAAGCGTGTCCCTCGCAAAAAAAGAGCAGATTCGGCTTGGGAAAGTGAAAGCCCCTGTGAATTTTGCAAACAGCGAGCTGTGCACCTTCACTTTTGCAAAGATGCAAAACTCCAACTTCAATGGGGTAAAAGAGCTTGGAGGAGCAAGCAGGCTCTGGCCGCTTTCTAATAATTTCATCAACGCTAGCAGGGTTGTAAGAAGTCTTCCAAAGATTTAAAGATTAATACCTTTTTACACTTATTTAAAACTGAGAGAAGCAAAAATGAAAAGAATGGAAAATGGAGGGTGTGCAATTGCTATGATATAAAGATGTGTTTTGAAAGCCAGGAGGCAGGAGGGAGGGAAGTCGATAAGCTCATATGAGCAAAAAGTAGGGTGAACAATAAGAATGTGTTTTAATATTAAAAAAATGGAAATGCAATAACAATATTAAATAATAATAATAATAATAATAATAATAATAATAATTTCTGTCAAGGTGGGGCGGGGGGGGGCTTTGTGGACAAATAAATGATGGACTTTGCCCCTCCCCAAGATCCACTGAGCACTTTTCAGTTGGGACAGTTCTAGGCTTGGTTGGGGGGGGAGGACAGATACACATTCAACCGTGATGGGGAAGCCAAAAAAAATCCCTTAAACAGGAGAAAAGGAATTGGAGAGGGGGGTCTTTCTCCCCCCCCCACCCCTCAGTTCTTTTTTCCTTCAAAAGCTTTCGGATGCAGGACGCCCAAGACTTATTAAAGCAGGAACCTGCTTAGCGTGCTCCCCCCCCCCGAAAGCCAGGGGAGGATTTACAAAGATTGTTTAATTGATTTTTGTGTCTATTAAAATGCAGATCACACCGTCTGGAACTCAGAAACTCAGACACAGGTCTTTGTGTCCAGTCAGCTCCATGAAGTCCTGTCTGAGACAGACACAAAGGTCCACTTTGCACGTGTTCGAAAGCATGCTAGGGTGGGCTTTTTTTCTTTGCAGGGGCCCCTCCAGGCTGGGATAGAGGGACAAGGCAAAATAAAATCCCTCCTCGCAGTTCAGCACAGGGGGAAACTTTCAGCTGAGATGATGCTAGAGACTCAAGATTAAATCAGCCTGGGATTTTTCTTAGTGAAGGGGCCATAAACATTTAGGGATTTGGGGGGGAGCGTTCCATTTCTGCTTCTCATTTTCCCAGTCTTAAATTCAGCTTAAAAAATTAACTATGAACAGCCCTCCCAAAAATTCATCAACATTTTACTGCTGATTCCTCCAAATCACCATATTTTTCCGTCTATATATTTTTGGGGACTCAAATTTGTGAAAATGGGGGGAGATGACCCCCCCCCCCGGTGTATAAGACAACCCCTGTTTTTTAATATTATTTTATAGTATAAAAAACCTCGTCTTATGCACGGAAAAGTACGGTAACATGTTTGCCTGCAACGCTACCCAGCCTGCACCCTTTTCCCAAAGCAATTTTCCCTAACGAAGCTCATTTTTGAAAGCTCCATCCCCCGAACGCACACGTTTCATGGTAAACAATACCAAAGCAGGCAACATTTTTTCTTCCCTTTAATGGGGGGGGGGAGAACTGTGTTGCAAAATGTTTGAGAAGCGCAACTTTCGAAGGATGGCTGCATCCGAGTTCACCTGGAAAGCAGGAATGAAAAAGGGGCGCCTTTAATGGGAGCGGAGCCAAATTTCTCTCCGATCCAGACTTCAGATATACTAAGGCAAGTGCAGCGGAGGGGACGCCCTCGCTCTCTGCATGCACACAGACGGCGACTTTTAACGCAATAAAAAAGGAGTTTCAATATACAGACCTCTTATCTGTATTTTGTCCTCATTTTGAAGGACACAGCCAGGAACTTGGCTACATTCGGATTGGTGTCCACTACTGAAATATAAAACTTGTCTGAGTTTCCCCAAGTGCAAAGAAACTAGGCTGATAAAATTGGGCTCTATACTTTAAAAAGCAGACTTCAGGGGAACAAGGGCTAACACCGCAACTAACACTAGAACTCGTGGCACCGAGCAGAGAAAAGAAAGTCCTCCTTCGTGCGCAGTTGAACTATGGAACTCACTCCCACTGGAGACCATTTCCTGGGGTTCAACGGAGCCACTTCTACAAGCACAAGCTCTCCAATGCCAATCAGCCTCTTTAGCTGGCCCAGTAGACCTGAAGGAGCGTTTCCAGCCCATTGTTCAACCCAGACACCGGGGTCCCTCTCCCAAGGGCCTTCTGGTGGCTCCCTCCTTGCGAGAAGTGAGGTTACAGGGAAAGAGGCCGAGGGCCTTCTTGGTGGTGGTGCCCACCCTGTGGAACGCCCTCCCATCAGATGTCAAGGAAATAAACAACTCTGATGTTTAGAAGACATCTGAAGGCAGCCCTGTATGGGAAAGTTTTTAATGTGTGATGTTTTATTGTATTTTTAATCTTTTGGTGGAAGCCGCACATTGGGCAAAAGGTGGATTCCTGCAAGGCGGGGGGGGGGTGAACTACATGGCCCTTGGGACCCTTCCAACTCTCCAATTCTATGTTTCTAAACTAAAGTCAAGATGTATTCCATTAAAGAATAATTCTAGGACGCGTGTCCAGTATGAATCATAGAATCATAGAGTTGGAAGAGACCACAAGGGTCATCCAGTCCAACCCCCTGCCAAGCAGGAAACACCATCAAAGCATTCTTGACATATGCCTGTCAAGCCTCTGCTTAAAGACCTCCAAAGAAGGAAACTCCACCACACTCCTTGGCAGCAAATTCCACTGCCAAACAGCTCTTACTGTCAGGAAGTTCTTCCTAATGTTTAGGTGGAATCTTCTTTCTTTTAGTTTGAATCCATTGCTTCGTGTCCGCTTCTCTGGAGCAGCAGAAAACAATCTTTCTCCCTCCTCTATATGACATCTTTTTATATATTTGAACATGGCTATCATATCACCCCTTAACCTTCTCTTCTCCAGGCTAAACATACCCAGCTCCCTAAGCCGTTCCTCATAAGGCATCGTTTCCAGGCCTTTGGCCATTTTGGTTGCCCTCTTCTGGACACATTCCAGCTTGTCAGTATCCTTCTTGAACTGTGGTGCCCAGAACTGGACACAGTACTCCAGGTGAGGTCTGACCAGAGCAGAATACAGTGGTACTATTACTTCCCTTGATCTAGATGCTATACTCCTATTGATGCAGCCCAGAATTGCATTGGCTTTTTTAGCTGCTGCATCACACGGCTGACTCATGTCAAGTTTGTGGTCTACCAAGACTCCTAGATCCTTTGGCAAAGGCTTGGTTAAGATCGCCCCCCCCCACACCATTTGTTCTTTTCTTGGTTGGCCAAGTGTGCCCCCCTCGGGCCACCCACCCCTTATTGTTGGATA
Source organism: Zootoca vivipara (assembly GCF_965207765.1). NCBI lineage: Eukaryota > Metazoa > Chordata > Lepidosauria > Squamata > Lacertidae > Zootoca > Zootoca vivipara. The sequence goes on along the minus strand of NC_142589.1, from coordinate 96,560,158 downwards.
TCTAGCTCACCAGCACAGTGCAGGTGTCAAAAAACCTTTTCCCAGGCATTCTGCACCGGAGGTCAGGAGCCAGGATCCGTCTCACCTGCAGCCCAGGGCCTTGCCAAATACAACAAGCTGGTTTTGAAGGAGGGGAGGGGGAAGAATAGGAGGGGGGGAGAGGAGAGACAGAGAGAGAGATGCGAACACACAGCCATGGCCCAGACATCTGGCTGGCTGTCCATTAGTTGGCTGCAATTGATTACGGGCTCAGAGTTTAATTTGAAAGCATTCGGAAAAAGGAATATTCCCAGAGCTCCTGACTTAGAAGGGGAGGGGACCCTGCAATCAGGATGGAGAGGCTGGGGGGGGGGCAACTTCCCATTCAGCAGATCGGCTGTGCCGTAAATTCGGAGCCAGGCTTTCAGTCGCAATTTCGCAATTCGCCTCACTTGGAATCTCACAGTTGCTACGTGGCCCAGGGGTCTGACTCGGTGCAGACAGCTTCCTGAGCTCCATGAGGACTAGGATCTTGTTTCCTCCTGGGTGGGAGAGCCCCAGCCCTGCACACACAAGGCCCCAGCTTCCATCCCCAGCAGCATCTCCTGCTCAAAGCCCCTCGAGAGAGAAGCTGGAGGAAGCCGCTTGTGGATTGTTCTGTATCACTCAGTCCTGACTAGAAAGTACAGTGGTCCCTTGGTTCTCAATCAAATGCCTTGGTACTCAAACAACTTGGAACCCAAACACTGAAAACCCGGAAGGAAGTGTTCCAGTTTGCAAACTTTTGAGTGCCACGCTTCCATTTTGGGTGTTATGCTGAGGTCTGGCTGTTTTTGCTATTTATTTTGCATTTTTGTTTTTGAGGCTCTTTTTGTTTTGTTTTTTGTGACTGTGTGGAACCCAGTTCAGCTACTGATTGATTGATTGATTGAGTGAGTGAGTGAGTGACTTAAATTCTTGTTTTAGGGGTTGTTTTTAAAAGTCTGGAACAGATTAATTCATTTTGCATGACTTTCTATGGGAAAGCGCACCTTGGTTTTGGAACGCTTTGGTTTTGGAATGGACTTCCAGAATGGATTAAGTTTGAGAACCAAGGGACCACTGTAAGATTCTAGTCCTTGGGTTCTGGAAAAAGGCCTGGGCTAAGCAGGGGGTTCAGGAAGGGGTCTGTCCCAGTCCAGGGATAGAACTCCGGACCCTTTGCAGCAAAGCGGGTGCTTCACCCCCCAACTCAAGTCTGAATGGTGGCCGAACGGCAAGTGGGGGTGGGGTCCTTTGCCAGATCTGCAGCCCCTACAACTTGGGAAGGAAACAGTTGTGCACAGCCGTCTCCCCAGGCTGGAAGGCTGGGCCAAAACCAACAAGACAAAACTCAACGATGACAAAAGGCAAAGTCCCTTCTCCCAACGGATTCACGTTACAAGAAAGGAGATTCCAAACTTTCCGACAGCAAGAGCTGTTTGACCGCGGGATGGAAAGCAGCAGATTCTCCTTCCTTGGAGGTTTGAAGGCAGAGTTTGGATGGCCACCTGTCATGGAGGCTTCGGCCAAGATTCCTGAAGGGGGTTGGACTGGATGACCCTCAGGAGCCCCTTTCCACTCTCCCATTCTGTGATTCTACGAAATCCCACCATTCCTCAAAGGGGCTCAAGGTGGCGTACAAAGTTTCCCCCTCCTCGATCAATCCCCACAGCGACCTTGTGAGGTGGGCTACGCTGAGAGGCAGTGTCTGGCCCAAGGTCATCCAGCGAGCTTCCACAAGATGTGGCAAGGGCTCCAAAGCTTGGATTCAGGGGATCAGGCCTCCTCTCATCCATGAATCGGTCTCTGTTCATCAGGATAGCTAAATGGAACCTCCCTATGTGGCAGCAGTCTACCTCTTTTCACTAAATGCTGGCAGGCAAGCCAAATTTGCTATAAACCGTGTACATTCCCCAGACAAAGGAAATATGCTCTTTTCTCATAGGAAGATTTAATCAACAGGTAACAAAAAGGACGAATTGGCTAAGATTCCTTTAAATTAGCTGCGGCAGCCCAAATTATAAGCCCTTAACAATCCTTGACAACTAATTATGACAAACCCGAGGGGAATTTCCAGAAGGCATCACTTTGTCCTGGATCTTAGGCGAGTGTATCAGAAAATCACAAAGCTCAACAATTTTGGGGTCTTCCTGAAAAATGTTCAACTTTCGGTGTGTCCTGGTTTTTACTTTTTGAAATATGGCAACCCTAGATTAGGCCATCTAGTCCAGCAACCTCTTCTCAGAGTGGCCAAGCAGATACCGCAAGGGAGAACCTGTGAACAGGATCTGAGCCCAGGAGCAGCTTCCAGCAACTGGGATTCAGAATAATAACAATATAAATAAATAAATAAATAAATAAATAAATTATATTATTTATACCCCACCTCTCTGGCTGGGTTTCCCCAGTCACTCTGGGCGGCTTCCAGCAAAATGTTAAAATACAGTAATTCATCAAATATTAGAAGCCTTTCTGCCTCTGACTGTGGGCAGAGCACAGGCACGCATCGCCCCCATGAATTGGTCTAATCCTCTTTTAAAGCCACCTTGATTGGGGGCCACCTCTCCCTCCTGCGGGAGGGAGTTTCACAGTTTAAACCCTGAGCTGTGCGAAGAAGGGCTTTCTTCCACCTGTCCCTGAATCTTCCAGCCCTTGGCTTCCTCTGAAGATTCAGGACAGTCAACGGATTTCTTCACACAGCGCTGAGCTGCCCTGGCCGGAAGTTGAAGTCTAAGTTGCTCCGGAGGGCCCAAGCGGAGCAAAAGACATTTCATGGAGACAAAGGTTAAGACTGGAGGTGACCCCCCCTTTCACACGGCACAAAGAATTCGAGAATTCACGCCATTTACCTGAACCGCGATCCAGCTGGCATTGACCGAATGCTCCCCGAACGGGCCAAACCCTGGAACGACACAAGCAGAGGTTTCACTGACGTGGCTCTGGGCTTGCTGGTGGGTCTGAGCGTCCCCAAGCGAGGCTGACTCCCCGCTCCCACCATCCTGTCCCATTGCCATTCTCAGAACAACACTGAGCCAGTGGGACTGGGCCAACGGTACCTGGTGACCTCATAGCTGAGTGGGATTTGAACCTGGGTCTTTCCCATGTCGGAGACCATACTGGCGACATCTCAGCACAGCTGACAGCCTGGATTTGGGGGCTCCTCATCTTTTATGACTCCAACTCCCACCATCCTGACCGCCAAGCCGTGATGGCTGCTGGGAGCTGGAGTCCAACAACATAGGCAGAGCCAGATTCTCTCCCCCAAGGCAGTGAGCACAGCTCTTCCCATTTCATCCTCAAAACAATCCTTGCAGGTGGGACTAGACCGAGAGAGAAGATAGTGACTGGTCCAAGGTGACCCAGTGAGTTTTATGAATGATGGGGGTATTTGAACCCTGGTCTCCTGGGTCCTAGTGTGACACCCTAACCACAAGACCATGCTAAAATTCGCCATCCTATGCAGGTCTACTCTGAAGTAAGATCCACTGGATTGTTTTTGATACTGTTGACCATGATATTCTCCTGGGACACACCACTTTCCGCCCTTATTTGGGAATACATTTCCTGCCACCTCTAAAGGGCCCCCCAAAACAAAATAGACTCCCTCAAAACTGATTCAGGGAGATTTAAATTCTCCTCTCCCTCATGGAGGTGATGGGGACACAAACTCTGTTATTTGTAGCAGCAGAAGCACCTTTGTCCTGAAAGTGATAAGAGTCCACATCTATTCTTTTATTTTGCAAAATCTATATGCCGCCTGATGGTTAAAACACAGCAAAGCTCTAACAGAGCAGAACAAAAATGTAAAATGAAACGTTCAAATTCTTGATTTGAAAGAAGTTAGAAACATGCATTTCAAAGCTTCCAAAAGATGACTAAAACCACAAAGAGAGAGAGAGAACTCAACTTCTACATGCTCTGGAGTGTCTTTGCCAAAACAAAAACTGTTTTAAGTTGCTTAGAGCCTGGTGCTGATGATGCCGAGGTTGCAGGTTCAGTCCCCGTAAGGGACAGCTGCCTATTCCTGCATTGCAGGGGGTTGGACTAGATGATCCTCAGGGTCCCTTTCCAACTCAACTCTTATGATTCTCTGGATTCACTTCTTACAAGACGGGAGAGACTTCATCAGGCAAGGACTTCTTCCAACTGCCTTGCCCCACCCTCCAGTCTCTGCTTCTCAATTTGTATGGTATTATTTTATGCACTGTGGCTTGCCGTTGTTTTATTGATTGTAGTTTAGAAATTATTTATTGTATTTGTAAGAGTGAATTTAATTTTTATATGCTGATATTATGATTCTATACTATTCTAATGATTGCTGAATGTTATTTTCTTGATGTAAGTTGCTTATTTTAAAGTTTTGTTTTATTATCACATTTTTGTATTGCATTAGATCCAGGGTCCCCAAACTAAGGCCCAGGGCCCAGATCCAGCCCAATCGCCCTCTCAATCCGGCCCGCGGACAGTCCAGGAATCAGCATGTTTTTACATGAGTAGAATGTGTCCTTTTATTTAAAACTAGCTGACCCGGCCACGCGTTGCTGTGGTTCTTTCCTGTGATCCCCCACCCTGTCCCGATCCATGACGTATCCTGCCCCTCCTCCCTCCACCCCGGCTCATCCCTGTGTTTCGGTAGGATACCCTTCCCTCTGTTGTCCCTGGGGAGTGTTGGGCCCTCCCCCCTGTATCTCCATACCTTGGCGCCCACCCTTGGAGAAGGAACTATCAGCTTCTGGGTTCTATTTCCCAGCATGCACTTTTGTCTGAACCCTCTGTTGTTCCTGGGGAGTGTTGGGCCCTACCCCCGGTATCTTCCTACATTGGCCCCCAGCCTTGGAGAAGGAGCTGTCAGTTTCTGGGTTCCATTTCCCAGTATTTACTTTTGTCTGAGCCCTCTGTTGTCCCCTCCCCCCTGTATCTCCATACATTGGCCCCTGCGCACGCATCGTGAACATTTCTATATGTTTAGATTAAGGATCGGGGGTGATGATGTGCCCTGGGACTCAGAGAACTACTTAAAGAATCCCAACCCGGGGAGGGGGGGTCAAATAGCGAAGCCCCACAGCCCCGTAGCAACAGACAGGCCCAGACAGAAGGGGGGGTCATATGAGCCACTTAGCGCAGGCCTCCGAATCCAAAGGGGGCCTCGGGCAGCATATTCACAATCAGTAAAATGAAAAAAGTAACAAAAGGGTTAAAAACAGGGACACATTATCTTCCTGGCTCGGGCCTCTTTCTGGCCCTGCAAGGGCCTGGCAACAGAAGGCGCGTTCTGAAGCACCCGAGTTGTTCATTTCCATAAAAAACCCAGGAAGTGGCAAGGGGAAGGTAGGGGATTGTAAATCGAGGGGGGGGGAATTGGGCACTGCAAATATCTGAGGACTTAAACGGGGGAGAGAAAGTGCATGGTTGTTGTTTTTTTAAAAAAGACGCAGAGGGTTGCATTCAGTCGTAGTAGATGTGAAATGGAGGGTAATAGCCCCCCTTCAGATCCCCCTGAACCTCAGAGTCTCCCTGAGTCAAGGCGAGATCCCTGTGTCTCCCCCCACCCTGTTCTGACCCATTACGTATCCCTGCTCCCTATTCGGCCCCCCACCCCCGGCAGGCCCCTACCTCCACTTGGCAATGTTGGGCCTTGTTGCTGGAAAAGGCCTGTTTTCAGTTGAAACAAAATAAATATATTCCTTCCAGTAGCTGGAAGGATTTTTTTTATTTTGTTTCGACTACGTCAGACCAACACGTCTACCTACCTGTTTTCAGTTGGTTTGGTCTTCAACACCTCTGCCGGATGGATGTAGGTGAGTGGTAGATCTCGTGGCGGAGGCGGGGTTTGTGGGTTGCTGTGCGTTAGTCTGTCAAATGGAGGGTAATAGACCCCCTTCAGATCCCCCTGAGCCTCAAGAGTCCCCCTGTTTTACAGGATCTCGTGGCGGAGGCGGGGTTTGTGGGTGTGGCACATTGTTGTGGCTAATCCCTGTGACTGCCCCCACGTGTCCTGATCCATGATCTATTCTGTTTGCCCCCCTCTCATGACGTTTTGAAGGATGGTATTTATTTTTGTCTTGTGGTTATTTGGTGGGGGATTTGGGGGGGGGTAGTGGTGCTAAATTGTAAAGTAGAAACCCCTTGCCCGTGCCCCCAAGTGCGTTGCTGTGGGTTATTCTCCCCCCCCCCCGGGCCTAGTGGGGGCCTGGCAAGGGCCTACATAAAACAAAGGTCGTGCTGCGACCTGCGATCCGGGCACTCACCCTCTCCCCCCCCCCGGGCCTAGCAGACTGGCAGGGGCCTAGGGGTCTGATAATGGCCACCTTGGTGGTTTCAGTTGCTTGGTTGATGATGTCATTTGGTTTGTGGGTGTGGCTTAGATTTCACAGGAAGGGAGGGGGTGGAGGAGGGTATAACGCCACTTGAGGGCGCTGTTTGACTTGGTGGAAAACCAGGTTTCTACCTGCCCAGATGTGAGATGTCAGGGGCCTGTCAGCAACTATGCTGCAGCATTCTGCACTAACTGCAGATTCTGGATTAAACGGAAGCCTCACAGACAGTGAACCGCAGTCATCCAACCTTGAAGTTGGCAATTGCTTTGACAAGCTATGCCAGCCCAGGCATGACTGTACCTGTTGCCAATCAAATCCACACACAAGAATGCAAACCCACACCTGCACTTTGGCTTCACAACAACCCGATAAGGTAGGACAGGAAGACAGAGACTGGCTTTCTTAGCGAACTTCTTACCCCCCCCCCCTTCCTGGGGAATCTGAACTCAAGTCAATTGGGTCTGAAGTCCAACGCTCTTTCCTCCCGACCAGATTTTTTTACTTAGTAAACATTTCCTTTGACAAAGCTGACTTACGTAAGAATCAGCCCAAGACACAAAGGTTACAACAGCATTCCGCTAAGAACGCTCCTTTGGCTCAGTAATGAGTAACTTTTGTTAACTAGCAACCCATAATTGTAGTAACTAAATGAGAACGTCTTGGATTCTGCACCCCAGCTAAAGGTTAGGTCGCTCAGGGCCTGTGAGAGGTCAGATTTTTCCTTACTGTACTGGAGGAGCTTGCTGACATGACAATAATTTTTATTACACACACAAAGTATTGGTACCTGGTGGTCTGGAGGCCTGTTCCTACTCACCATAGGCGAGCTGCTATTTGCAAGGCTGGTAAAACCGCACAGATAGGGCAGTAAGCTTCTGTTGACATGTATGCCTCCTTTGTGGGTGCCCATAAGTGCCAGAACTTACCTATCCCCCCCACAAAATATATTGCGTTTAGCGGACACCAGTGTACCTATTTACAGAATAAAATCGGGGTCTGGGCACCCTTAGGGCAAAGGGATGCTAGCTATTAAGGTGAGTGCCAGTTTATTGGAATGAGATCTCCCAAATAAATAAAAAACCCTAGATTCAGGTAGGTAGCCGTGTTGGTCTGACACAGTCGAAATAAATAAAAAAGTTAAAAAACTGTCCAGTAGCACCTTAGAGACCAACTAAGTTTGTTCTGGGTATAAGCTTTCATGTGCATGCACGCTTCTTCAGAATCTTTTATGACAGAAGGAAGGCAATTCATACTGGCAGTTCCTATGCAGCTCCAGACTCATAAAAAGGGACCTGCAGGAAGTTACACGGCTCTGATCTGCCTGCCCGCCTAAACACCTCCCTCATCACCATTTTTGACCCAGAACAAGGGAGAAAGACAGCCAACTTTAACCAAGCTTCCCAAGTCCGGTCACCCAAAGGTCACCCTCCCTCGCCCGCAGACGAACAGGAAACCTAAAAAACGGATCTATTTGTTCTAAGAAAAGCATTGTCAACCTTTCCTCTCCCTTTTTTGTTAAAAAAATAAGAAAGTCTGTAAATAATAACTCCGAGAGCACCATTTCCGCCTGGTAATCCTACAGGTGCCGGACTGCTACATAGCTGCAGTGTGTGTGTGTGCGCGCAGGGAAGACAGCCGCCCCCCTCCCTCTCCCCACTCCCCACCCCAGACAGAGGGCTCCTTTTGTGTTCCATTCTTCCTTCCACAACCAAGGAGAGAGGCCTGCCATCAGATAAGAATTCAATAGAGTGTTTCAGAGTCCTTCTGGGTGCTTGGGCTCACCAGAGGCCTCCTTGGCTAATTAGCAGGAAGCCAGCTGCTCCCAAATGCCAGATTATCTTGACACACAGAGAGAGAGAGAGAGAGAGAGAGAGAGAGAGAGAGAGAGAGAGAGAGAGAGAGAGAGAGAGAGAGAGAGAGAGCACTTGTGGACATGACGCCTGTGGCACTCAGTGCTCTCCTCTTGCGGCAAGAAAAGGAAGGTCTCCTCTGCAAAAAATAAATAAATCCCATTTGACTTTCAACACGTACGCAAGGCGGTCGTGCTCACAGGTGTGCAAGAACAGCTTCCCACGCTCGGCCAGAGATCTCTCTCCCAAGACCAGCACCTCTTTCGCTGCGTCTCAGGTTCCATTCCAGCTGGTCCAGAGGGTGCTGCTCTGACTCCCATGATGGGGAAGCGCAGGTGGGTGGAGGGAGCGTCACTCCTCTGAGCGCCATCCCCCAATCCAAAGGCTATTCCCACGTCTCTCCTCTCTGCACACACCCCAAATCCCACCCCCTTTTGTGCCCCAGAAAGGCCTCTCATTCCCCCCAGCTTTCTCCGGCCCCTCCTCTCTCTCAGACACAACTCGGCTGTTTCGAATAACCCACTGCAGGAAAACTCCCAGGAGCAACATTTCTTGACTCCTTTCTTGCAAGTCAACTCCACTGGCTTCCCCACCCCCAACTCGTCTTCCCCTAGGCGTGATTTCAGAGCTGTTTTTGGGGGGTGGGGAGAAACTGGGGAATTAAGAGGGGGCTATGCATCCAACCACTTGTTGCAGTTTGTCTTTGATTCCGAGGTTTCCAGCTGCAGCCAGACTTTCTGCAGGGAAAAAGGAGGAGGCCCCCAGAAAGCAGGGGGGGGGGGAGTTGTCGAAGAAGCCAGCCTCCCCCTCACATCTCAGACAAGAGACACAACAACAGACAATTTCCACAGGACTTTCCCAGGGCAAGTTAAGCTAGCCTTGAAACACAGAGCATCAAAACTTTAATCTGATTTTCTTCCAACACACAAACAAAAAAACCTGACTGTTTATATGCCACCTTAAAATGGTGTCAGTAACACTGCACCTTTACTGTTAATAAAAATAATAATTTATTGTTAGCCAAAAGGACACCCCCCTCAATAACACACAATGAAAAGAGCTTTTCTTAACCACACATACAACATAATTCTCACACAATCGCTCTAAATTACCCAGGGATTACTTTCACAAAAGCACAACTAGGAACCTTCTCCTCCTGCCCCCCCCCCTCAAGAAAAACCACCCTTCACTTTCCCATAAGATATCGTTTAAAATTTCAGCAGGTAGCAATTTGAATGAGGCGATAAATATATAGTTATTGGGGGGTGATTAAGGAGGAGGAGCTTTGGAAAGGCTGGAAGGAGAGAAGGCATTCAGGGGAAGGGTCAAAAGAAAATGAGTAAGAGGGAAAGAGAGATTATTTCAGGGAGATGATTCAGGGGAGGGGAGTTAAAAGGGCTGGAGAAGCAGCTGAAAGAAAGGGGGATGGGGAAAAAAGGAAGAGTTTAATCCTAGAGAGCTCTGTTGGGTGGGGCTGACTGTTGCTTCTGAAATCACATAACGGGAAATCACACCATTTATTTATTATTAATTTTGAGAAGAGTTGAGTTAAAAAAAACAGGAAAGAGAGGAAGGATCTAAAGAGGGAGGGGCCAATTAATTAGCATTAATTAGTTGCTTCTCCAATCACATAACAGGAAATCACACTATTTCTTTCTTTATCCTTAATTTTGAAAAGTTAAGTTAAAAAAAACAGGAAAGAGAGGAAGGCTCTAAAGAGGGATGGGTCAATTAATTAGCATTAATTACACTGTTGCTTTTTCAATCACATAACGGGAAATCATACCATTTATTTATTTATTTGTTATGAATTTTTAGAAGAGCCAAATTTAAAAAAAAAACAGGAAAAAGAGAGGAAGGATCTAAAGAGGGAGGGGCCAATTATTGAGCATTAATTAAACAAGGGAAGAGTGGATTTTTTTTAAAAAAAAAGAGTAGATGGGAGGAAGAGAAACAAATTGCAAGTTAGTGACAAGTTACAACTTTCGTTTATTTCAAAGGTGGAGGGAGGGGGAACCAAAGTACAGGGGAACCAGTTGAGGGGGTCGCGGGAGGTGGGGGGGCACATTTCGAGAGTGAACGAAGTTCGGCAGTTAAATGCTTCCCCCCACCCTCAGGAATTCTGTCCCCCCGCCCCAATTAAAAAAACAACCGGCCCTCTCCTCTCGTTCGAGGGCGCCGCCCGCCGCCCTTACCCGTCACCACCACGAGCCTCCGCGGCTTCTCCATGGCTCCCTTCCCCGCCTGCCTCCCTCCTGCCCGGCCAACTTGAGGCGACTGAGCCAGCGAGCCAGCGGCGCTCCCGCCCCTTGGGGCCCAGGCCCCGCCCACCGCACGTGACCCGCCCCGAGCCCCGCCCACCCGAAGCCTGAAGGAGGACGCGGCGAGAACCGTCGAGAGGGAAGCCTAGAGCGACACCTGAGCGCCCCTCTCTATGGTCTCCCCTCCTCCACCTCCGGCTTCCTCTTGCCAGCTTCCTCTTCACCATAGACAGGGAGGGGCAAGAGCGGCTCCCAGCAACTCCTAAACATCTTTCCTTTATTATTATTATTATTATTATTATTATTATTATTATTATTATTAATTATTATTTATACCCCGCCCATCTGGCTGGGTCTCCCCAGCCACTCTGGGCGGCTTCCAACAGAAAAATAAAACACAGTAATCTATTAAACATTAAAAGCCTCCCTGAACAGGGCTGCCTTCAGGTGTCTTCTAAAAGTCTGGTAGTTGTTTTCCTCTTTGACATCTGGTGGGAGGGCGTTCCACAGGGCAGGCGCCACCACCGAGAAGGCCCTCTGCCTAGTTCCCTGCAACTTGGCTTCTCGCAACGAGGGAACCGCCAGAAGGCCCTCGGAGCTGGACCTCAGTGTCCGGGCAGAATGATGGAGGTGGAGATGTTCCTTCAGGTATACTGGACTGAGGCCATTTAGGGCTTTAAAGGTCAGCACCAACACTTTGAATTGTGCTCGGAAACGTACTGGGAGCCAATGTAGGTCTTTCAAGACCGGTGTTATGTGGTCTCGGCGGCCGCTCCCAGTCACCAGTCTAGCTGCCGCATTCTGGATTAGTTGTAGTTTCCGGGTCACCTTCAAAGGTAGAGCGCATTGCAGTAGTCCAAGCGGGAGATAACCAGAGCATGCACCACTCTGGCAAGACAATCTGCAGGCAGGTAGGTTCTCAGCCTGCGTACCAGATGGAGCTGATAGACAGCTGCCCTGCACACAGAATTGACCTGCGCCTCCATGGACAGCTGTGAGTCCAAAATGACTCCCAGGCTGCGCACCTGGTCCTTCAAGGGCACAGTTACCCCATTCAGAACCAGGGAATCCTCCACACCTGCCCGCCTCCTGTCCCCCACGAACAGTACTTCTCTCTTGTCAGGATTCAACCTCAATCCATTAAACACCATCAATCCTTCAACCACCTCCAGGCACTCACACAGGACCTTCACCGCCTTCACTGGTTCTGATTTGAAAGAGAGGTAGAGCTGGGTATCATCCGCATACTGATGAACACCCAGCCCAAACCCCTTGATGATCTCTCCCAGCGGCTGCATGTAGATGTTAAAAAGCATGGGGAAGAGGACAGAACCCTGAGGCACCCCACAAGTGAGAGCCCAGGGGTCTGCGCACTCATCCCCCACCACCACTTTCTGAACACAGCCCAGGAGGAAGGAGCGGAACCACTGCATGACAGTGCCCCCAGCTCCCAAGCCCTCTAGACTGTCCAGAAGGATGTTATGGTCGATGGTGTCAAAAGCCGCTGAGAGATCCAGCAGGACTAGGAAACAGCTCTCACCTTTATCTCTAGCCCACCGGAGATCATCAACCAGCGCGACCAAGGCAGTTTCAGTCCCATGATGAGGCCTTAATCCCGACTGGAAGGGATCCAAATGGTCCGCTTCTTCCAGGCGTGCTTGGAGTTGTTCAGCAACCACTCGCTCAATCACCTTGCCCAAGAATGGGAGATTTGAGACTGGGCAATAGTCGGCCATATTAGCCGCATCTAAAGATGGTTTTATAAGAAGCGGTTTAATGACCGCCTCTTTCAGCGGGTCTGGGAATACTCCCTCATAGAGGGAAGCAATTTATTACGCACTAGCTGGCTTGGGCACTCGTTGCTGTGCCTGACTCAGGGTCCTTGTTTCCCAGGAAAGGGGGAGGATGTGTCCTTTCCTCCCTGGACTATGTGTCCGCCCCCCCCCCCTGTTGTGTCTCATCCCTGTGATTACTCCCATCCTGTAGTGACCCATTAAGTATCCCGTCCCCCCTCCCCCAACCCCGGGTCATCCCTGTGACTCCCCCCACCCTGGGCCAGCCCATGACCTATTTATTAAGTTTTTCCAATTTAATAATCCAATAAAAACCACATTCAGACATTCCAAATTTCCAAATTACAATACAATAATAAAAAAGCCAAATATAGATGCTGAATTTTATATATTACTAGCTCACCCTGCCACGTGTTGCAGTGGCTAACCCTATGACTGTCCCCACCCTGTCCTGTGTAGGGGGGGGGGTCAGGGGGAGGTGGGGGAGGTGGGAGTGTGGATTGTGTCGGAGGGGTTTTTGGGTGGGAGTGAGGTTTCTTTAGCGGGTCGATCCATGGGTGGCATGGTTCTCGGGAGTCGGTGGTTTTTTTTAGAGAGCCGATCCGTGGGTGGGGTGTTTCTCGGGAGGTGGTGTGGTTTGTTTAGGGGTCCTATCTGTGGTTGGGGGGGTGGTCGTGAGGCGGTGTGGTTTTTTTTAGAGGCATGATCCGTGTGTGGGGAGGCACGATCCGCGGGGTGGGGGGTTGTGGAGAGGCCTAGATCGGCGGCGGCGTGATCCGCGAAGTGTGGAGAGGCCTAGGTGTGTGGGGGGGGGTCTTTGCGACAGCAGGGGATCCCTGGGGAGAGGCCTGGTCTCAGCTGCGATCTCCGAGGCGGGCCTGGTTCTCTGAGGAGTGGCATGGTCTCGGGCGGTTTGTTCTCTGGTGGTCGGGGGCTGTGGAGAGGCCTAGCGATGTTCAAAATGACCTTAACAGATTAGACCAGGGGTCAGCAAACTTTTTCAACAGGGGGCCGGTCCACTGTCCCTCAGACCTTGTGGGGGGCCGGACTATATTGGGGGGGGATGAACGAATTCCTATGCCCCACAAATAACCCAGAGATGCATTTTAAATAAAAGGACACATTCTACTCATGTAAAAACATACTGATTCCCGGACTGTCTGCGGGCCGGATTTAGAAGGCGATTGGGCCACATCCGGCCCCCGGGCCTTAGGTTGGGGACCCCTGGATTAGACAACTGGGCCAAAACAAACAAGATGAATTTTAACAAGGAGAAATGTAAAGTACTACACTTGGGCAAAAAAAATTTGAAAGGCACAAATACAGGATGGGAGACACCTGGTTTGAGAGCAGTACATGTGAAAAGGATCTAGGAGTCTTGGTAGATCACAAACTTGACATGAGTCAACAGTGTGATGCAGCAGCTAAAAAAGCCAATGCAATTCTGGGCTGCATCAAGAGGAGTATAGCATCTAGATCAAGGGAAGTAATAGTACCACTGGATTCTGCTCTGGTCAGACCTCACCCGGAGTGCTGTGTCCAGTTCTGGGCACCACAGTTCAAGAAGGATACTGACAAGCTGGAACGTGTCCAGAAGAGGGCAACCAAAATGGTCAAAGGCCTGGAAACGATGCCTTATGAGGAACGGCTTAGGGAGCTGGGTATGTTTAGCCTGGAGAAGAGAAGGTTAAGGGGTGATATGATAGCCATGTTCAAATACTGTATATAAAAGGACTAGCTGACCCGGCCACGCATTGCTGTGGTTCTTTCCTGTGATCACCCACCCCCACCCTGTCCCGATCCATGACGTATCCTGCCCCTCCTCCCTCCACCCCGGCTCATCCCTGTGTTTCGGTAGGATACCCTTCCCTCTGTTGTCCCTGGGGAGTGTTGGGCCTTCCCCCCTGTATCTCCATACCTTGGCCCCCACCCTTGGAGAAGGAACTGTTAGGTTCTGGGTTCTATTTCCCAGCATGCACTTTTTTGTCTGAGCCCTCTGTTTTCCCTGGGGAGTGTTGGGCCCTACCCCCAGTATATTCCTACATTGGCCCCCATCCTTGGAGAAGGAACTGTCACTTTCTGGGTTCCATTTCCTAATATTTACTTTTGTCGGAGCCCTCTGTTGTCCCCTCCCCCCTGTATCTCCATACATTGGCCCCTGTGCACGCATCATGAACATTTCTATATATTTAGATTAAGGATCGGGGGTGATGATGCACCCTGGGACCTAGAGAACTACTTTAAAAATCCTGACCGGGGTGTGTGTGTGTCAAATAGTGAAGCCCCACAGCCCCGTAGCAACAGACAGGCCCAGACAGAAGGAGGGGGGCCATATGAGCCACTTAGCGCAGGCCTCCGAATCTAAAGGGGGCCTCGGTCAGCATATTCACAATCAGTAAAATGAAGAAAGTAACAAAAGGGTTAAAATCAGGGCAACATTATCTACCTGGCCCAGGCCTCTGTCTGGCCCTGCAAGGGCCTGGCAACAGAAGGCGCGTTCTGAACCACCTGAGTTGTTCAGTGCCATAAAAATCCCAGGAAGTGGCATGGGGAAGGTAGGTGATTGTAAATCGGGGGGGGGGGGGATTGGCCACTGCAAATATCTGAGGACTTAAACTGGGGAGAGAAAGTGCATGGTTGTTTAAAAAAAAAAAAGACGCAGGGGCTTGCAATCAGTCGTAGTATATAAAGCCTAGGTTAAAAGGGGCACGACTGCCCTTACTTAAAATGGCCCCCGGAGCCTCGCATGTGACACAATGCCCACTAAATTATGAAGCGAAAACCCCTCGCTGTGCCCCCAAGTGCGTGTTAGGAGAAATGATGAACGACTGCCTAATGCTACCAGGCATTTATTAATGCAGCCGCCAGGAGAGGCTTTGGGCTTGGACTTTGGGGGTGGAATGGCTGTTTTGGTGGTTGTTGGACGGTTGCTCCCCCACCCTACGTCACCCCATGACCTATTTGGGGTCCTCCTCCCCCCACCTCCCACCCAGGGCTCCATTCGGGATAGTATTTAAAGGGCTGTAGAGCTGAGGCCTAGTCTGTAAAATGGAGCCGAGGCCTAGTCTTTAGGCTGTAAAGTAGAGGCGAGGCCTTGGCTTGGGCTAGTTTTTAAATGTGACCCGAGGCCTCCGCCCTGTATCTCCATTCCTTGGCCCTGGCCTGACTCTGTGGGTTGTCTGGTAATGGCAGCCTTGGTGGTTTCAGTTGCTTGGTTGATGACATAATTATTTGGTGTGGGTGTGGCATAGATTTCACTGGAAGGGAGGGGGTGTAGGAGGAGGAGCTGAGGGAATAACACCACTTGAGGGTGCTGTTTTACTTTGTGGAAAAGCAGGTGTCTACCTGCCCAGGTGTGAAATTCGAGGGATTTTCTTTTCCAACAACGCTCGGGGAGTGGCCTGGATCGTTGTGTCAAAATTTAAGGACGATCGGTCAAGCGGTTATGGATAAAAGTTCAGCCGACACTTTCAAGATTTTTACATTTATATATATATAGATGTCATATAGAGGAGGGAGAAAGGTTGTTTTCTGCTGCTCCAGAGAAGCGGACACGGAGCAATGGATTCAAGCTACAAGAAATAAGATTCCACCTAAACATTAGGAATAACTTCCTGACAGTAAGAGCTGTTCGGCAGTGGAATTTGCTACCAAGGAGTGTGGTGGAGTCTCCTTCTTTGGAGGTCTTTAAGCAGAGGCTTGACAGGCATATGTCAGGAATGCTTTGATGGTGTTTCCTGCTTGGCAGGGGGTTGGACTGGATGACCCTTGTGGTCTCTTCCAACTCTATGATTCTATGATTGTAGGAGGCAGCCTGGGTCCTGGGGGTGGTAGGATTGGTGGCAGAGAGTCCCGGGAGAGGTTGGGATCGGTGGGGGTAGAATCCGTGGGGTGGTGGGTGCGTGGAGTGGGGTTGTTCGGGGTGGGAGGAGGTCGTCCGAGGCGGCGGAATCGGCAGGGGCGCGATCCGTGGGGTGGGGGGTGTATGTGGAGTTGGTCGAGGAGTGTGGAGAGGCCTAAGAGGGACTGAGGTCTGAGTTGGTGGGGTGAGGTAGGCCAGAGGCGTCGGTGTCGGGATTGGAGGGGTGGTCGGGGAGGCGGCCTGGTCCCCGGGAGACGTAGGGCTTGGCGGGGGTGGAATCTGTGGGGTGGGTGGGTGGGTGGAGTGGGCTTGGTCGGGGGGGGAGGGGGTCACTGGTAAATGATTTCCTGGATGGGTGTGGGTCCCTGGGGAACGGCCTGGTCTCGGATGTGCGATCCCCGAGGTGGGCTTGGTTCCCTGAGGAGTGGCTTGGTCTCGGGCAGGTATGCTCTCTGTTGGAGGCGTGGTCTCCGGGGCGTGAGGGATTGTGGGAGTATATTTGTCCGTTGTTTGTTGAGTGTCCACTGGAGGGCGCAATTTTTTTGACCACAAATCCAGGTTTTTGCCTGTCTTAGGTGTGTCAGCTGGTCAGTGTAAGTGCATGATGACCTGCTCACATGTGAGTTTGAGGTTGTGGCCAAATTTCAGGACGATCAGGTAAGTGCTTGTGGGAGAAAAGTGCAGAATAACACACATGCACCTTCACCATTTTTATACATATAGATTTTCATTTACTTTCGCAACCACTGGTCTGTTCAACTTTCGCCTTTGAAATAGGAATCGGGGTACACAATCCACGTTTAAGGGGTCCAGAAATGAACAGAGAGGGGACACACTCATTGCCCACACAGAAGCCATATTTCTACCTGACATCGGGAATCAGGTCAAAGGGGAAACTGCCTGAACCAAGGGAAGGAATAATCCCTTCTTGCCCAGACTTGCCCCAGGATGCTCTCCACCCTAGTAAACATTCCACGATTATCATAAACCCTGCTATCAACACCCTAGAGGGGCACACATAACAAAAGCCAAGTCAGGATGTCTGGAATGACAGCTATCACAAAATCCCGTTCTGGCTGCTGACGAAGCGTCTCCGTCTCCCTCCCAGAAGAGATTATCGGTTCCAGGAAACGCAACCGATCCTGTGTTAATAAACTATGTCAATTAAAAGGACTAATTGTTTTATACTGTATTGCCAAAGCTTTTCCTCCTTGCGCTTTTCTAGGCTGAGATTTCGTTTTAACTTTATAACCATGTCACAAGCTGTCAAAACGTTCCTTGAAAGTGTCAATACGAAGTTGCTATGTATCCACTCTGTTCCCTCTTTCCCGCTACAATAATTGTATAACTCCTTCCCAGAACAGCACCTGAAATGTAACCTTTTGATTCCTTTATTGTTTATATTGTATCCCCTAGACGAAACATTCCTGCAAGCTTCATTTCTATAAACCTTTGTATATTCCGTGGCTCTATATATGTTTATGGACAATTTTATATGAATTCCTATATATCCTATGGACTTTTTACTCGCTGCGCTTTCCACTTTGGCATCCCTTATCCCACACTGCCACCTAGCCAGTCTTGAACAAAAGGACACTAATACACAAAACTCAAGGAAGAAAAACAACTTTATTTAGATTTTGATATCGCTGACGTCTGCCGCATCTCCAACCGAGTTGCCTGAAACAATAAAGGAATGTACATAAGCATCAACTGGACTATCACCAGGAACTGTCACCTTTTGTTTTTCCTCATCAAGGACTATCAACTTGTTTGTCCTCACCGGATAGCCCTCCTCCCAAATCCATTTATCGCCTTTCATACAATTGTGTAACATGTACAGAAAAACCTATAAAACTGTCAACCTTCCTTTGTTCTGGGTTCTTCACTCCGTGTTGCTGCGTGAGAGGAAGGACCCTGTTGCAACAGTTTTTTATTCTTTAATAAACTGTACTTTGCTTTTGACAGCCTTAGTTTGGTCTCTGTCATTCTACGGCCAGCGGCAACATCGTGCCTGCTTGCCTGGATCCTTGGGCTCTCCCTGGGTCAGGATCCATTTCTCTGGGTTCATAGGAACCAGCTTAAATTTTACTTCTCCTTCTTAGTTCGGTAAGAAATGTTTTTTTCCTGATGTTTTCCACAGTCCAGAAATTCCATTTTCAGTTCCTGCTCACGGGAACCAAAAATTGCCACATAACAAACAAAGAGATGCCATTAGCCCTGGGCAGACATTCGGAATTCCCCTCTGTAATCTCACGCCATCTCTCAACATGCTGGTACCTCTTGCCAGTATACAATAACTCACCTCCAGAATTTATTTCCATCCTTCCGCTGAGGGAAGCTGCCAGAGTTCTCATCCAGTCAATACAGTATTATAATTAAGCCACAACGGCAGCAGACCTTCGCCCACTATCTGAGCTGCTTAAGTCGAAAGGGCAGCTGAGTCAGTTTGGCCGAGGACAGTCAGCAGGTGCCCTGTAGGGCCCAGGACAAAGGTGGGGTTCCTTTCTGGGTGCCATTAAATAGGCATGAGTCACCCTTCTCCTTTCTCTCTCTCTGCTTGCTGCTCATAGCTCAAGGCAAATGGATGTCGGTCAGTCTATTCTGAGCACCGGCTCCCTTGGATTCAAGCCAGGATCATCCCTGCCAGCCACTTGCCCTGTTTTTCTACTGAAACACGAGGGGGCGATACATTCAAGATTGTGATTTTCCTGCTTTTTCTGCAGGAAACTCTTGGAATTGGCTTGCCCCAAAGCCAAACAAATACGGAAATCACACACACAATATGATCCCGTTAATGCATATATTTTTTATTTTGCAACACACTAAAAAGTGCTATTTTGGTTTTAATTGAAAAGCATTTGGAAAAGAAAATGAGCTGAGCTCATGCCAAGCAGGAGCTCACAAAAAGGTGTGTTCATTATTTTTTATTTTTATTAATAAAACTTTAATAATAATAATAATAATTTATTGGCCAAGTACCAACATACTTGGAATTATTATTATTATTATTATTATTATTATTATTATTATTATTATTATTATTATTATTATTATATTGTTAAAAATTATTAAAGAAACCCCCCACCACAAAATAAAAAGAGGCCAATACTTTTTAATTTTTAATACAGAGGGAGAAGCAGCCGCCGCGCTGCATTGTGGGCAAGGCGCTCCTTTCTTCGCCGCGCGGCCTGCTGGGAAAAGCGGCCCCACCGTTCCGCGGCGTTTTTGCGACACTGTCGTGCGTCCCTACTCACCGTCGCTTTACGGCCGCCGCTCAGGAGACTCCCCATTGGACGGGCGCTGAGGCCGAAGCCTTCGGCGGGCGGAAGCCGGAAGCGGAAGTCGAGGTTGCTGGGGCGGCGGAGCAGCAGCAGCGGTAGCAGCAGCAGCAGCAACGTGAGCGGGAAGATGGTGAGGCTGGGAAAAGGGGGAGGGGGCTCGGGAGGGTCTACTCGGGAGTAAGCCCAGGGGAGGGGATTATCCTCCCCAGGTAAAACGGGGGGGGGGCTCACACAAGGATTGGCTATGGGGCAAGACCCATTCAGTTCAATGGAGTGTCCTGGGAGGGGGCGAAGTGGGTGCCAGGGGTGGCTAGAGGAAGGCAATGGAGCGGCCTCTCTCCACCCACCCCAGTTAAGGCAATGGGGGCTCCCTCCCACTGCCCTTCTCTCCAAGTAAGCCGAGTCGCTCAGGCGCAGGACACGTTCAGTTCAATGGAGTGTGCCAGAAGTAGGTATGCTCTTCGGATTGCGGTGTAAACGTGGGGAAGGGGCTTGGGTAAAGCAAAAGGAGTGTCCTGGGAGGGGGCGAAGTGGGTGCCTCCCTACCTCCCAGGTAAGCCGGTTCCTTTAGGGATGAGACCCATTGAGTGCAGTGGCATTTACCAGGTGCCCTAAGCAGGATTGCAGCATTAGTGTGAAGCAATGGTGGGGGGGGTTGTGTGCCTCCCCCTTGGATACAGCCAAAGTGGTTCACTCTCCACATCTTCCAGATATTCACTCAGCAGTAGGCCCCATTGAGCTCAATGCATTTTACTGGGGTAAGATTGCTAGAGTAAGGCAATGGAAGGGGGGGTTATTTTCCTCCCTCCAAGGTAAGGTAATGCGCCCTGTGATGCGCGGTAAGCTGAGGGTTATGTTCAGCTGGGAATCACAATTATTCTTATTTATTGAATTTATATACTGCCCTATACCCGAAGGTCTCAGGGCGGTTCGAGGAGGGAGAGTCCTGCTGGGGGGCTTCCCTTTGGGGTGTCTGGGTGGGCAGGGTGAGGTCAGGACGCCAGACCCCCTTTGGCTTGATCCAGCAGGGCTCTGCTCAGTTTCTGAAAAGCATGGCAACAATTAAGGTTGGCTTGACTGTGAAGACTCCTTTACCTGTCAGGTGTGTTTCTCAACCTGTCCAATTTCCCCCCCTCTTACAGCTTCCGCTCTCCTTGCTGAAGACGGCGCAGAACCACCCCATGGTGAGTCCGGGCTGTCTAGCCTTCAGTCAAACTGCAGAGGAGGAGGCTGACTTACTGCTGAGCTGTACAATTTCAGACTGTGGCTGGATGGGCCTCCATTTTATTCATGTTTAAATCACTACGTACAGAAAACTGGCTTTTGGGGGGAAGAGACTAATCTAGAACCTAACCAGAGCCAGCAAAGTGTAGCAGTTAGAGTGTTGAACTGAAACCTAGGAAACAAGATTTCAAATCCCCCTCTTGGACTAGCCTACCTTGTAAGGTTGTAACTCCTTGGAGGGAAAGGTGGGGTATACAGTGGTACCTTGGTTCTCAAACGCTTTGGTTCTCGAACTCTGAAAACCCGGATGTAAGTGTTCCAGTTTTCAAATTTTGGGGGGAAGCCGAACATCTGATGTGGCTGTCGGCTATTGTTTCCGGGGCACGTGCACGAATCAGATGTTTTTGAACATTTCGGAAGTCAAACGGACCTCCAGAACAGATTACGTTTGGCGCTTTTGTTTTTGCTCTTTATTTTGTGTTTTTGTTTTTGGATACTACTCGGAAACCAAGGAATGGCTTCTGATTGGCGCAAGCGCCTCGGAAACAATCGTTGACGGCCGCATCAGACGTTCGGCTTCCAAAAAATGTTCAGGAACTGGAAGACTTCCGGGTTTTCAGGCATTTGGGAACCAAGGTGCCACTGTCCTGGGCTTTGGGAAGGCAAAGCAAGGGCTGTGGGGATGTCAAATGTTGCTCAAAAGGCCTCAAGGGCTGTGTGAGAGAGGGAAATGTCTCTTTTTAGATCAGGGAGGTATTTCTGGAATGTGGAGGGGGGGTTGTGGTCCAACACCTGGAGGGCCACAGATGTTTCCCCAATCCTTCCTCCCCAATCTACTGGTGCTCTGGGTGCCCAGTTCCTGCCTTATCTTTCCAGCTGGTGGAGCTGAAGAATGGGGAGACTTACAATGGTCACCTGGTCAGCTGTGATAACTGGATGAACATCAACCTGCGCGAAGTCATCTGCACCTCCAGGGTAAACATTATTACTATTTTTATTATTATTACTATTATCTTCAAAATGAGAGCTTCAAGTGATACTGCAAGCTCACGCTTCTCACTGTGCTTGTATTACCTACTTAAGGCACATATGTAAGAGGCCCGTTTATAATTTTATTTTGGGAATGGTGCACTGCATTGTTTAATATTTTGTAATGCAGTTATGCTCCACATTGTAAATCAAGCAGAGCTAGGAGCAGCTCCTTTTGGTTTCCAATGTATTTCTTATCCATAATAATGATTTTGAGAATGCGTGTGGCACGAGCAGATTTTTATTCCAAAAGTGTGGCGCATAAATTTTAGAACAGGCAGAATCGGCGCAGGGACTGCCTTCCCCTCCCCCCCTTGCAAACTGGATTAAATGCAAGTGGGGGGGGGCAGGAGCAGGGCGAGCAAACCTGTGCCCAGGGCTGCCCTGGCGGCCCCTGTGTGCCCCTTTCCTCCTGGCACACGACACGCAGCCAGCCCTGTGATGATATCAGACTATTACTATTACGATTACGATTATTATTATTATTATATTTAACAAAGTGTTTTCTGGTTGGCCACTGTGAGAACAGGATGTGGGCGAGGTAGGTTGGGTTGAGAGTGGGGGACACAGCCCCTGATCACCCTGGGAGTTTCATGGCTGAGTGACGACCTGAACCCTCATTTCTTCCAGGTTTATTTCCCCCCACACTGCTCTTCTCTGGATGGTCACAACCTCTGAAGTCTGGCCTTGTAAGCCAGCGTTTCCCAAGCTTTTTCGGGCGTCTCCCCACCTTGCGGTTCCACAAACCCATCCCCAGTTCCCCCTGCCCTATAAAAAGCATTATTCAGGGTAGCGGTTTGCACGACCCAACAATTTCATGTTTATTCCAAATCCAATTGAAACTCTTTATAAAATCATGGAATTGTAGAGTTGGAAAGAACAAGAAGGGTCATCTAGTCCAACCGCCTGCAACTTGGGGATCTTTTGCCCAATGGGGGGCTCGAACCCACAATCCCGAGATGAAGAATCTCACGCTCTGCCAACTGAGCTATCCCAGACTTAAGTACACAAGAGTTTGAACTTGATCCAGTGATAACAGCTTTCCAAAGTCTTCCTTCGTGGCATACTGGGTTCCGATATCCCAACAAGTGTAAGGGAATTCTTATTTGTGACAGTGACCGCAAGAATTTTAATGGCTTCAAATTGGAAGGGAGAAAAAGTGCCATCAAATCAGTATTTTTCAATAAATGGGATTTATTTAAAAGTTACATAAAAGATTGCAACAATATAAAATCTGTGGCAGCCTTTGAATAGCTTCTGTTATACTGTACACCGAACAGGTTTAAGAAAGTACAATATCTAAGCCAAGCAATTATTTAAAATAGACACAAACAGTGCGCTAGATAAATATAAATTGAAAGCTAGGTGGAATTGGTGGGAAGTCAATGGAAGTAGAAGAAGACTGATAAACAGATATAAACAATTTGATGTTTATTTGTTATGGACAATTTTCATTTTTTGTTGTTATTTTTTTAAGTTCAATAAAGTAATTTAAAAGCAGGGGGGGGAACCAGCTTTCCAAAGTCTGAGAGTCATCCGGACCTTTAGCGCCACCCCATTAGGGGCCTCTTAGCACAATCCCACCATCCCCAGGGGGCGACCCCACCAATTTGAGAACCCCCTGCTCTAACCACTGCCTTGTAAACCGGCATCCCTTTTCTGCCTTTTTTGGGGGGGGGCTGCTTGCCCGCTGCCCATTAGGTGGCGCTGCCTTGCAGCCCAAGCTGTCTGGGAGATGGAAGGGCCAGGCTCTGGTGTTGGCGAGACTTCAGTCACAAGCGGGTGGGGGAAATCTCCTTTTGTTTTTCAGCTCGGCAGGGGAGGAGCCATTTTTGCACAAAACTCTCAGGAAGAGAGGGAAGTAAATGTTAGCACAGAGCTAAGTAGGTTGGCAAAAACCACATGGGGGCAGGATTAGAAATGGGGTTTCCCCTTAAGCTTTAAAACGAAGAAGGCGTTTGTGTCAGCCGGTTTTGCAACAAGAAGTAAGAAGCTTCCAACACAAAGGGGCTGTAGGCAGCCTGCCTGGGATGTTAGAATTGCCTCCAGTTGGGCAGGAAAACCTTCAAATGAAGAAAAATAGGGAGCTAGACTTAATCCGTTCCAAAGCGTTCCAAAACCAAGGCGCGCTTCTTTCCCATAGAAAGTAACGCAAAACGGATTAATCCGTTCCAGACTTTAAAAAACAACCCCTTAAACAGCCATCTAACATGAATTTCACTATCTAACGAAACCATTGATCCATAAAGTGAAAGCAATAATCAATGCACTGTATTATACTGTAAAAAAATAGGACAGTACTGTATTGTAGATGATAAAAATTTAAATTATTTTTTTTCCTTACCTGCACTGATGACAGTCATTGTATGGATGGAGGGCTTTTATCCATTTTTATGGGTTCCGCACAGTCACAAAAACAAATGGGCCAAAAATGCCTCAAAAACAAAAAGGCAAAATAAAGAGCAAAAAGAAAAGTGCCAAACTTAATCCGTTCCGGAGGTCTGTGTGTCAAAAACCAAGGCACGGCTTCTGATTGGTACAGAAACAATAGCCGGCAGCCACATTGGACGTTCGGCTTCCGAAAATCGCTCCAAAACCAGAACACTTACTTCCAGGTTTTTGGAGTTTGAGAACCAAGGTACCACTGTATTATTAAACTCGCTCTTTTCATTATATTTCTGTCTTTAGTCTTCCTCCTTTTTTAATCTGTTTTGGTACTGGTTTCACCCAAACCACCTTGCACTTTTATAAATAATAAATAAATAATAAATAAATTTTTATTTATACCCCGCCCTCCCCAGTCAAAAACCGGGCTCAGGGCGGCTGACACCAACAGAACCACAATAAAACATAAAAACAATTAATTAAAATACAGATTAAAATACAGTATTAAAATTTAAAGTGCAGCCTCATTTCAAGTAGGCCATAAATCCAAGCCATGAGGGAGAAAAACACAGGGGTCAGGCTGAGTCTAACCCAAAGGCCAGGCGGAACAGCTCTGTCTTGCAGGCCCTGCGGAAAGATGACAAATCCCGCAGGGCCCTGGTCTCCTGGGAAAGAGCGTTCCACCAGGTTGGGGCCAGTACTGAAAAGGCCCTGGCTCTAGTAGAGGCCAATCTAGCCATCTTATGACTCGGGATCTCCAGAATATTATTATTTGTGGACCTTAAGGTCCTCCGCGGGGCATACCAGGAGAGGCGGTCCCGTAGGTACGAGGGTCCCAAGTCGCATAGGGCTTTAAAGGTCAAAACCAGCACCTTAAACCTGATCCTGTCCTTGTTGCTAAAAGGAAATCAGTCAGAATAATTTGCTCTTTATTCAAAGTAGTTCTTGCAGTTGCAGGACAGAAATGAATTGTTTGGTAACTGCAAGAACTACTGTATTTTGAAAGGGTGAAACCAGTACCAAAACAGATTATAATAATAATTTATTCCCTGCCCATCTGGCTGGGTTTCCCCAGCCACTCTGGGTGGCTTCCAGCAAAATACTAAAATACAATAATTCATCAAATATCAAAAGCTTCCCTAAACAAGGGTGCCTTCAGATGTCTTCTAAAAGTCAGATACCGTATATGCTGGCGTATAAGGCGACTGGGCGTATAAGACGACCCCTTACTTTTCAAGTTAAAATATAGAATTTGGGATGTACTCCAGCCCTTTTTTGGCGGGGAGGGGAGGGGAGGCTGTCTTCTCCAGCACTCAAGTCTGCAGCCGGGGAAATGGTGGTTTGTTTGTTTGTTTGCTTGCTTGCTTAGTTATTGAGAGGGGGAAAGAAGCCAGCGAAAGGAGAGATAGAGAAGCAGAGACAACGATCAAAAGGAGGGAGGGGGAGAGGGAGAGGGAGGCAGAGACATCGAGCAAAAGAAACCATAGAGAGGATAGCGATAGAGGGGCAGAGACATCGGAGGCTCACACAGCCAGCGAAAGACGCTGAGCAGCAGTGAAAGAGAGAGCGGAGAGAGCGAGAGACGGAGAGATCCCTTTGCTTTGCGCTGACAAAAAGAGAAGAGGCAGCAGCTTGACACCAATGAAATACACAAAACTGTATCTCTGCTCTGATCCAGGTCACAAAGCCATGAGGGAGCCATTCTCCCTGGGGGGGAGCAGCCCCCTCCCGAGCGCGCTTCTTTGCGTTCATATGGTCACTGCATACAGTGGGGATGCGGCCGTTTTTGAGCTCCCCCCACTGTATACGGTGACTGCAGATTCTTGGACCCGGCGTATAAGACGGGCCCCCAACTTTTGAAAAAAAATTCCTGGGTTCAAAAGCCGTCTAATACGCCAGTATATACGGTACTTTTTTTATCTCCTTGACATCTGAAAGGAGGGCATTCCACAGGGCGGGCGCCACCACCGAGAAGGTCCTCTGCCTGGTTCCCTGTAACCTCACTTCTTGCAGGGAGGGAACTGCCAGAAGGCCCTCAGGACGCACCTTCAGGTCTACTGGGCCAAGGCCGTTTAGGGCTTCCAAGGTCAGCACCAACCCTTTGAATTGTGCTTGGAAACATCCTGGGAGCCAATGGAGGTCTTTCAGGACCGGTGTTATACGGTCTCGGCAGCCCCTCCCAGTCCCCAGTCTGGCTGCTACATTTTGGATTAGTTGCAGTTGAACCCAGTTCCGTTCTTTCTTTTCTCTCGGGCAGGATGGAGACAAGTTCTGGCGGATGCCCGAGTGCTACATCCGAGGCAGTACCATCAAGTACCTTCGCATCCCCGACGAGATCATCGACATGGTCAAGGAGGAGGTGGTGTCCAAGGGCAGAGGCCGGGGCGGGATGCAGCAGCAGAAGCAACAGAAGGGGCGCGGAGTCGGTGGCCCCGGGCGGGGTAAGCCTCTCTCTGGAGCTCGAGGGGCTGCAGGGGCATCTCCCACTTCAGGGAACTGCGGCAGCTTTCCTGGCCTTGACTGTAGGAATGTTCAGGGTGGCAGGAGGGGATATGTTGTGTATTAATATCCTTCCTAACTGTGCTAGCAAGTTTCCCTACTTAGCAGAGTGCATTCCCCTTCTTATGCAGCAGAAAACTAGTTGCAAACTCGTGTGAGTTTCTTAAGAAAATACACGATTCAATCTGGCTTCTTCAGATTGAAATGTGTTCTAATCTTTTCCTGGTAAGATCCCTTGAATCCCTCCTAAGAGAATAAAGACACCACAGTCTTATTCATAAGCCAGGCATGTCCAAACACTGTATCAGGGGCCTAACCTGGCCTGCCAGTCGATTTAATCCGGCCCCCGTGGCAGACATCTGATGGCAGCCCTGTATTGGGAAGTTTTAAAGGTTTAATGCTTTATTGTGTTTTTAATATTTGGTTGGGAGCCTCCCAGAGTGGCTGGGGAAACCAGATGGGCGGGGTATAAATATATTATTATTATTATTATTATTATTATTATTATTATTATTACCACCACTACCACCGGGTGCGAGAGCCTCCCCTCGCAAAGGGATTCCCCTGAGCTCACCCCCTTCCTCTTTTCTTCTCCCCCCCCCAGGTGTGTTTGGTGGCCGTGGACGAGGGGGGATCCCAGGCAGCGGCCGAGGAGGACAGCAGGAGAAGAAGCCCGGGCGTCAGGCAGCCAAGCAGTGAGGAGCCAAAGATGGCGCCCGGACTCAAGTGCCACAGCATGCCAGGAAGGCTGGTCCGCCGTCCCTCTTCACCCCCAAAAGAAACTCTTAGGTCCCTCTGTTTCCACGCACCTCGGGAGAGACGGAAGCAACTGCCTTCAAGTTTTGTCTCTTTTTGCTTTTAAGTACCATTTATTAGAAATGAGTGTTTAAAGGCGTCTCCCCCAAGTGCATCCACACAGTTTAGCTCTTAACTTGAGAATCTGGAGAACCTTTTGGAGGGGCAATTCAGCTTCACCTCTCCCCCCCCCCCTTTTGGAATCGTTTCCTTGCCAGGCTTCGGAACGACAGTAATGGAGAAGACAAGCGAGGCTTTCCACTCAGAGTGTCAGGATTAAACAATGTAGCTTTCTTTTTATTAGGAAATGGGACTTGTCAAAGGCAGCTTCAGCTCCAGGTTCAGTTTTTTGGGAGTGGGGTTGGATGAAAAGGTATCGCCAGGCAAGGGAATTCTGCTGGTTCCACCTGGGCTTCTATCACACCTGTGGGACCCACATCCCTCTTCAGCAGGAGTTTAGTCTCCCAGCCTCCCTCTGCTCCTGTCTCTTGCTCAGCCTTCCCCCCCCCCAGCCCATTGCCCCCCAGATATTTCCCAGGGATGTTTGGCAAGCAGCCAGAGGGTGAAAGAAGCTACACACGGTCTGTGTCTGTTCGTCCCCCGGGATGTTACCGGACTCTGACTCCCATCCGCACGGCCGATATTCTGGGGTGCTGATGGGAGCTCAAATCCAGCAACATCTGGAGGGAGTCGGGCTAATCTCTGCTTCCAAATTCTCCACACACCCATTTCCCTCCCAGTGGAATTTGTTGCCTTGGCCTCTGAGCTAAAGCATCCCGTTCGTGTGACCCTTCTGAGAATTTCTCGGGAGGCTGCGTGGGCCACCTCCATGATATCACCAGCAGTTGGTCAGAGCCAGAAAATGAGCTGCAACCATTCTTTCCTTTCCTTTTCTTTTTTTAATTAAAAAAAATGTGCTTTGTAACCCAGTTTTAAGTTTACGAGCAGAATAAACTTGGAATCAGCTGTTTGGTGTCTGCGTTTCTGCTGGAGGGGCCCAAGAGAGCTCCCGTTCCCCTTCAGTTCTCAAAACACAGCTTGCAAATCTTGTTTTGCTGTTTCACTGTCTTGCAAGAAGTCCGTATCACGGCAGGCTCAGGGAGCGGTCATTCGGCTAGTGGAAGTGGCCTGTCTCAGCCCCCTCCACCCAAAGGCAGCTCCTGCCCCTGGAACACTTTGCCCTTTGCGAAATGTGGCTCTGGAGGCCGGCCAGATCCAGAGGCGGGTGTGGTGCCTGGATTCCCAGGCAATGCTTGTTTTTGAAAGATTTAAATGGATAAGGGCATCCCAGGACATTTCTGAGCACAATTCAAAGGTTTGATGCTGACCTTGAAAGCCCCAAACGGCCCAGTATCCCTGAAGGAGCGTCTCAACCCCCATCGTTCTGCCCGGACACTGAGGTCCAGCTCCGAGGGCCTTCTGGCAGTTCCCTCCCTGCGAGAAGTGAGGTTGCAGGCCTTCTTGGGGGTGGCACCCCCCTCCCCCGTGGAACACCCTCCCATCAGATGTCAAGGAAATAAACAACTAGCTGACTTTTAGGAGACATCTGAAGGCAGCACTGTTTAGGGAAGCTTTTAGTGTTTGATGTTTTATTGCTTTATTATTAGTATTAGTAGTAGTAGTAATAGTATTCTGTTGGGAGCCACCCAGAGTGGCTGGGGAAACGCAGCCAGATGAGCAGGGTATAAATAAATTCTTATCATCATCATTATCCCAAGAGCCCTGGGGCAGCTGGCTCATCCAGGCCAGCATCGGGGCCCCACAGCGGCCAGCCAGGCACCCCCAAAGTGAAGCTCCCATGCAGGGGGTCCCAGCTTCCATCCTGGCTGGCATCTGCAGGCAGGACTAGGAATCTCCCCTGCCTGAAACCCTGGAGAGCCTCTGCTGCCAGTCAGTGTAGACAATACTGAAGTAGACAGGCCTGGAACGTGATGAGCTTCAGCATTTCCTCTTCCCTCCTGAACCGTTTTCCTTTTATCTCGTGTCTTTCCTGGTTGTAAGCTGGAGGGCAGGGTAGCCCTCTGCCTCTCTCTCCCCCTAACTACTGTAACTCACTAGTCTCTCCCAATGCTCTTTCCCCGCAGCCCCCGTGAGCAGGCAAGGCACCTTTTCTATGGGTTGGAAGCAGGTGTTTCTTTCCAGCACCCATGGGAGCCAAAGGGTGCTCTCCCCCTCCCTCGGGGAGATGCGCTTCTCCTCTTCCAGAGCCATGAGTCACGGCAGCCCCCACCACCCGAATCTGGAATAGCTGCGCACCAAGCGGAGCAGAAGAAATGCTTCCAGGCCTTTGCTCAGCAGATAAAAATAATCGCCTCTCTGTGCTTCCCCCACCCTTGCCTCTCCTTTGTAGATTCTTTTTATTAAGGTTTTCTTCCCCCTGAGATGTCATGGTCAACGGCTTCTGAGGCCACCTGGAAGAATCTGGGCTGGGATGCAAGGAAGGAGCCCTTATTCTCCCCCCTCCTGAAAATGGTGGTGGCCAGCGGGGGAGGGGGTAGAGAGAGAGAGAGAGATGTTCAGCAGCTCCTCTTCCCTTGTAGCTCTGCAGGTGTGGACTTGAACCCTCATAAGAGTCAGCATGCTCAGTGGTCAGGGCTAGGGCCACAGATCTGTCAATCTGTTAGGGACCCCCGAGGGTCATTTGGTCCAACCTCCTGCAATGCGGGAATCCTGCCCCACAGCTGTTCTTGGGTGGGGTCAAGTAGATGACACCAAAACTGGGAGGCGTAGCCAACGTCGCATAAGACAGAATCGGGATTCGAAATGACTTTAACAGATTGGAGAACCAGGCGCAAGCTAACAAACTGAATTTCTATAGGGACAAAGGCCAGGTTATAGGATGGGAGGCCCCTGGCTCACTAGCAGTACATGTGAAAAGGATCTAGGGGTCTGGGTGGACCACAAGCTTAACACGTCAACCGTGTGATGCAACAGCAAAAAAAGCGAATGCTATTCTAGACCAGGCATAGGCAAACTCTGGCCCTCCAGATGCTTGGGACTACAAATCCCATCATCCCTAGCTAACAGGACAGTGGTCAGGAATGGTCGGAGTTTGTCTATGCCTGTTCTAGGCTGCATCAACAGGATACTAAATGTCTAGGGTCCAGATCAAGGGGAGTCCTTCTCCCTCTCGATTCTGCCTTGGTCAGACCCCACCTGGAATCCTGTGTCCAGTTCTGGGCATCACAATTTAAGAAGGATGTTGACAAGCTGGAAGGTGGGCAGAGGAGGGCTACCAAGATGATCAGCGTCTCCACCCCCATCGTTCTGCCCGGACACTGAGGTCCAGCTCCGAGGGTCTTCTGGCGGTTCCCTCGTTGCCAAATCAGATGTCAAAGAGAAAAACAGCTACCAGATTTTTAGAAGACATCGGAAGGCAGCCCTGTTTAGGGAGGCTTTTAATGTTTAATCGACTATTTTATTTTTCTGTTGGAAGCCACCCAGAGTGGCTGAGGAAACCCAGCCAGATGGGCGGGGTATAAATTATTATTATTATTATTATTATTATTATTATTATTATTATTATTATTATTATCAAGGGTCGGGAAACTAAGTCTGATGAGGGATGGTTGAAGGAGCTGGGAATGTTTAGCCTGGAGAAGAGGAGATAGGAGAGATATCTCAAGGCAAGGCCTGCCACATGGAAGACGTCAACTTTCTAAGCACCTTTCCTCCTGCTCTGGAGGGCAGGACTTGAACCCATGGCTTCAAGTTGCAAGAAAGGAGATTCCGACTCAACATCCTTAAGTGTAAGACATCTCCTGGCCCTCACCCTCCCGCCCAAAAAACAAATCTGTGCTAAGCTTTTCCTTCCTTGACAGCAAATCCTTTTGTTCTCTTTTGTTCCTCTCGGATGTACTTTTTAATATGAGATGCGCAGAGACCCCCATTGCTGTGCAAAGCCTGCGCGAAGCCACAGCGTCACAACCTGCGGTTGCCGAGGACACCTTCCCTGGTTTCCAAGGGCAGCTGGGGGGAGCAAGGCAGGGAACGCCTGAGCTGTGTGTGCCCCCCCCTTCTTTAATTGCCAGGTGCCTGTGCAATCTCCAGCAGGGTTAGGCCAAGGCTGGCTCTGGCTGTGTCCCCAGTGGGGAAGGGGGCCTGCTCTCCCTCGCCCCCCCTCCCACCCTGGGAAAGCGCCAAGGCAGAGAGGCCTGGGATGGATTAGAAAGCCCTGGGAGGCTGCTTTTAATTTGGCAGCCTTCTCCGCTGGGAAAGAGACAGGGGGAGGGAGGGCAACGGACCCCTGCAAGAAGAGGGGGGCAGATCCAGGCCAGGTGAGGGGACCCAAAAGGGGGAGAGGGTGCCACAGGTAGGGGAGGCACCCACCTGAAGGCTTTTTCAGGATCTGCCACCAAATTTAGCAGAACCACACACACACACCCCAGCCACTCATCCTGGGAATTAGAGCTGGCTTGGGCCGTGCAGGGACTTGCTGCCATTGCGGTGGCCTAGCTGTTTCCTAAGCCCCTTGAGCCACCTGGCCAGGGTCTCTGCTGGGACCCTCGAATTGTTCTGTGTGCGAGTGTTGCTGTTGCTTCGATCATTTGTAAAGCACAGCTGTTTGTACCCTCTGGCTGCATGCTGTGTGCAACAACGAAGGTGCATGCCTCTGAGCATGCACAGAGAGCTTTCCCATTGCTAACTGGGGTGGGGGGAGGACTTTAGTCCCCTTTCATAATAGTGTGCCCTGTGCGAGGCCAAAATTGGGTGCCCCAAATGGATCTTCCCACTTATGGATCTTCTCAACTTTGCTGTGCCTTGGGCAAGGGGGTCACATCCAGCACCTTTGCTGACAACAAACCTATACCTCCAACCTCTCTCCAGTGAAAACAGGGACGTCCTAAGGAAAAACAGGATCAAATCAGAAACCGGGAAAACTTCTGTAAATCCAGGACTGTCGCTGGAAAATAGGGACACCTGGAGGGTCTGACAGAGAGGACCGTTTCTAGGTTGGGGGTGTGTGGCGGAGGAACAGCACCTTTCCATTCACAAGCTCCATAGATAGGATGGTTCAAAAAACCGAAGAAGGAGCGACTCTTCAACACGGAAAGTCTGAACCAGTCAGTCCGGCCGCAAAACCTGTCCCATCCCACTAATTACGGGGTTGGCGGAGTCTTCCATGGAACGTGGGCAGGGCTTTGGAAAGAGCTCAAATTAGAAGCCGGGACTCCTTGGCTCTGGCTGGGCCTCTCGGGCTGTGCTGGGCGTGCCGCCCTCCTTCTGCCTCGACCCCACAGGAGGGCACGCCATGCAAGAGACCCTCACTGGGAGGCCTCCGGTCTGGTTTGCAAGGGAAAGGTTTGTGTGGAGGGAGAAAGGTTTTCAGGAGCAAAGGAGGACCCAGAGGAGAACACCCGAGGCGCCCCGCCCAGACTCACAGCCTTGAGCAAACCTTGGGGTTCCCTCCCTTCCCTGCTCTCTCTGCAAATGGAGAACTCCTCGGAGCCCAGCAAAGCTGCCCGGCTCACAAAACCCAGGCACAAAATGTGATCCACAACAGGCAAATTCTCTCCAGTGTATGAACCCAAGACAGGAGGGCTGATGTGTGGGGACACCTGTGACCGACCACCTGAGTGTCGCTTCCACACATCTCCCATCATCCCTGGCCGCCGGCCATGCAGGGAGTTCAGCAACAGCCGAGGGACGCAGCCTTCTCCTTCCCTCATCTAAGGAGAGGCACCAGCTGCTTCCTTGGTCAGTCCTGTGTCCAGTTCTGGGTACCACAATTTAAGGAGGATGTTGAGAAGCTGGAAGGTGGGCAGAGGAGGGAAAGCGAGATGATCAAGGGGTCTGGAAACCTGATGAGGAACGGTTGAAGGAACTGGCAATGTTTAGCCTCAGAAAGAGTGGACTGAGAGGAGATAGGAGAGCCGTCTTCAAATATCTCAAGGGGAATAATAATCATCATCTGGGCAGCTCCCAACAGAACCCTAAAAACAGAATTAAACATCAAACATTAAAAACTCCCCTAAACAGGGCTGACTTCAGGTGTCTTCTAAAAGTCAGATAGTGGTTTATTTCCTTGACATCTGATGGGAGGGCGTTCCACAGGCCGGGTGCCACCACCGAAAAGGCCCTCTGCCTTGTTCCCTGGAACCTTGCTTCTTGCAGGGAGGGAAGCGCCAGAAGACCCTCGGGAGAGGGACCCTGGCGTCTGGGGTGGAGACGCTCCTTCAGGGATACTGGGCCGAGGCCATTGAGGGCTTTCAAGGTCAGCACCAACCCTTTGAATTGTGCTTGGAAACTTCCTGGGAATCCATGTAGGTCTTTCAGTTGCTGCATTCTGGATTAGTTGCAGTTTCTGGGTCACCTTCAAAGGGAGCCCCACGTAGAGTGCATTGCAGTAGTCCAAGCGGGAGATAACCAGAGCATGCACCACTCTGGCCAGACAGTCTGCGGGCAGGGAGAGTCTCATCCTGCGTCCCAGATGGAGCTGGGAGACAGCTGCCCTGGATACAGAATTGACCTGCGCCTCCATGAGTCCAAAATGACCCCCAGGCTGTGCACCTGGTCCTTCAACATGAAAGAGGGACCCAGCTTGTTTCATCCTGCACTTCT
The DNA here is from genome assembly GCF_965207765.1 of Zootoca vivipara. Classification (NCBI taxonomy): domain Eukaryota; kingdom Metazoa; phylum Chordata; class Lepidosauria; order Squamata; family Lacertidae; genus Zootoca; species Zootoca vivipara. The sequence goes on along the minus strand of NC_142589.1, from coordinate 96,526,298 downwards.
CCTGTCAGAGACAGGGACCACCTGGGCCGCTGGTTCCTGGAACTAACAGGAACTGGAGTCCAGGAACTGGCGGGAGGCAGGGTTCCCCGCCTATCATTTAAGAATAAAATTCATGTTGGGATGGGGAACAGCTCTGCCTTACAGTTCTAACATCTGCCTCTGTGTCTCCATTTGCACCTGCCACTGGGATGCCTGTGGGACGCTCCGCACCCTTAAGTTTCCTTGTGCCCAGGAACCCCCTCCCCTTTCCAAGCCGGCTTCCCGTTGCATTCACAAGTGACACGTGAAACCGCAAAGACGCTCTTGGCCAATGCCTCCTTGCGGTGGGCACAGGCCTGTTTTCCATCTGCCGCCTGGATTTTCCATCCTTCCAACCTGGGTGTGTGCTGCTTGGGACGCAAGCCAGTTTCTGCTGCTGCTGCTGCAGGCCGGCCAGCCAGCCAGCCAGCCCCACTGTGATACAATCTCTTGCACCCTCCCCTGCTGGCAGGGGGTGAAGCTGGCAGAGGGCAGGGCAGGTCTCTTTGCTCCTGCATGGGTGAGGAGCCCCCTGGGGTGGCAGGTGGCAGCCAGAGAGGCAGTGGGGCTGTGAAAGGGCAGGACTTTGGAGGCACAACTGCAGGGCCCCCACTTTTGGGAAGGGAGGGACCCCCCCCCCCGGATTTCTCTCTCGCAGGCCACACGCCTCGCCAGCCCTCCTTTGCATCTCCCTTGCTGCTCCTTGGCTGCAAACGGGCTGCCCTTGCGCTCTGCTCATGCCCCGTGGAATTGTAGAGTTGGAAGCGACCCCCAAGGGACATCCAGTCCAGCCCCCTTTGCTTCCCCGACTGCGCAAATGTGCCCAGAAACAAGCCTTAAGTGTACAAAAGGCTATGTTTGAATTGGTGCCCCGCCCACTTTGCCTCTGGCCCCGCCCACTCCCATCACACGCACCGTGGGAAAGCTATTACAGTATTGTTATTATTTTAATATTAGCCTATGCACACACAAAAATGCTTTTGAGGACTGCAGGGTGAGTAGTGTTGGGCTAGGACCTGGAAGAGACTCTAGGGCTAGGCCTTGCCTACCTCACAAGGTGGTTGTGGGGATTAAATGAGGATGGGGAAAACTCGCGGGGGGGGGGAGAAAGGGGGATATAAATGCAATCAGTAATAATAATCATCTATAATAATTTGCAAAGATTGAAAATGCTTTTTTTCTGGGGGTATGCGTACCCCTAAACATTTTGTGAATATTTTGTCCATTTACAGCACTGTATTTATTTCTCCCCATCTGAACTATAAAATGGAGATTTTCTTAAGTCAAAATGAGAGGACCCCCTTGACATTTTTTGAAGAAAAAAAGCACTGCTCTATAATAATTTGCTAATCAATGCCTCCAATCGAATCCTGCCCCAGAGGAGGCCCACTGCAAATTTAAGGGGGCCTAAGTGAGTCGCGTCCATTGGGGCTGGTGGGTCACCTCGAGAGTAGAACCCGCCTCGGATGGTTCCTAGCTCGAAATGCTAAAGGCGGACGCACAAAAAGAGGCATTGAAAGCGAAATAAATGGGGCTTTAAAATGAGGAAGGGGCGATGCGAACAGGGCGTGCGTGGGAGGGGCAGCAGCTTAGCCTCGCTCTCCCTCCCTCCCCCACACTTTCACTTGCACGCAGCCCAACCCGTTTGCAGGGCGCCTCGCGCGCCTCCCCCGCACCAGTCCCGGGCACTGACGTCACTGCTGACGCGCTCCCCACCCCCTCGCCCGTGACGCGCGCTCAACCGCCTTAACCCCTTCCTGCCCGGTTGCCTCGTTTTTGTTTGTGATTTTTCTTTTTTCTTTTTTGTGGAAACTGGGAAGATGAGGAATAATAAATAAAAAGCAGAACATCTCCCACCACTCCCCAGTTGAGTTGCCGGGTCCTTCCCTCCTCGGGCCCCCTTCCAATTTGTAATCTCCTCTGCTTTCTTCTTCTTTTTTAAGTTTGCAGAAGTTCAACAGGTGAAGCCTCTCCTGAATGCTTCACCTGTTGGATTCCATCTCCTTGGTTCTTGCCACCCTCTTTATACACCTCTGTCTTTGGAAGCCTGGCTGTGCCAAGATGTAAAAGTAAGTAGAAATGATATTTCTACAGTACTTTAATAATAATAATAATAATAATAATAATAATAATAATAATAATAATACCACCGTATTTTTCCATGTATAAGACGCCACCATGTATAAGACAAGATCATGGCCACTGGTCCCATCACCTCCTGGCAAATAGAAGGGGAAGAAATGGAGGCAGTGAGAGATTTGACTTTCTTGGGCTCCTTGATCACTGCAGATGGTGACAGCAGTCACGAAATTAAAAGACGCCTGCTTCTTGGGAGAAAAGCAATGACAAACCTAGACAGCATCTTAAAAAGCAGAGACATCACCTTGCCGACAAAGGTCCGTATAGTTAAAGCTATGGTTTTCCCAGTAGTGATGTATGGAAGTGAGAGCTGGACCATCAAGAAGGCTGATCGCCGAAGAATTGATGCTTTTGAATTATGGTGCTGGAGGAGACTCTTGAGAGTCCCATGGACTGCTAGAAGATCAAACCTATCCATTCTGAAGGAAATCAGCCCTGAGTGCTCACTGGAAGGACAGATCCTGAAGCTGAGACTCCAATACTTTGGCCACCTCATGAGAAGAGAAGACTCCCTGGGAAAGACCCTGATGTTGGGAAAGATGGAGGGCACTAGGAGAAGGGGACGACAGAGGACGAGATGGTTGGACAGTGTTCTCGAAGCTACGAACATGAGTTTGACCAAACTGCGGGAGGCAGTGCAAGACAGGAGTGCCTGGCGTGCTCTGGTCCATGGAGTCACGAAGAGTCGGACACGACTAAACGACTAAACAACAACAACAACCCTAACCCTATTTTTTGAGCCCAAAACTAAGAAATAAATAATTGCAACATTCCATGTATAAGATGACCCCTAATTTTAAACTGAAAATTAGGGGAAAGTATAGTCTTATACATGGAAAAGTACAGTAATCATGTTGACACATTTCACCTTATTTTTATATTGTGTAGACCTCTTTGACGACTTCCGGCTGCGGTGCAGTTTAGGCATAACCACAAGGAATAAATCCACCAGGTGAAGAGCTTCCCCCCCCCCCCCGGCAGGGTGGATAGGGAAGAGCTGCGTCCTTTGAATATCTGCCTGTCACCTGGCTTTCAAAGGCATAGGGGGACTGTTAGGGGGATGAATGTCAGGCATGCCTCTTTCTCTTTCCTCATCCTGCTCCTCAGGCATTGCTGACTTTTAAAAAGGAAAAATGGCCGGCCTGCGGCAATGGCCCTGACAAGAGTGCCTCTGCCCTTACACCGAGGGCACCTTTGAGCTTTGCAAGACTGTCTTTTGCAGACTGGGGGGGAACAGCATCTGGTAACATGCCCAAAATCCTTGCAAAATCCTGTGTGGAGCAGTGGTTAGTGTGCCGGACGAGGACCCAGGAGAGAGACCCGGGCCAGTCACTGCCTCTCAGCCGAGCCTACCTCACAGGGTTGTTGTGAGGGTAATAAAACATCTGTATCTTATGTCTACCCCTCTTGTCCATAGTATTACACTGCAAACTAGATTAAAATCCTGCCAGTGTTTTCGTCTGCTTAACCGGTCTCCTAAATCAATTTTTATTATTTAATTTTTTAAAGAAGAAAAGGGAAATCGGTACCACCGAGTCCCTCCTTAAAAAAAAAAGCCCCTCATTGTGGATCCGCCCTTTTTATTATTAAAGATTTCTTGGTTTACAAAAGTAGGTGCAGGGGCGCATTGAGGTTTGATGCAGCCCTAAGCTCCTAAAGGTCATGGGGCCCTTTCTATGTCCAGCTGTCCTTTGTCAACAACAAATGGTTGCTGTTTTTTTTGTATTGAATAGATGCTATATGGTCATTTATGGACCTCATAGCTATCCAAAGCCATTTGCACATAACAAATAGGAGCCAACGCAACACAAAACACTGTTGCTATATGTAGGTTTTATTTTATTTGTTTTTATCTTATATTTTGGAAATGTACATCCAGGGGGTTTTTTGCCTTTAATTTTTTTGGGGCCCCAAGAGAGTGGGGCCATAGGCTATAGCTTGTTTAGCTTATAGGTACTGTATGTGCAATGTCTCTTTTTTCAAGTTATGTTTTCTACAGATCAGTTTCATTTGTTTAGACATTAGGGTTGCATTAGGAAGAAAGGGGGGGAAAGAGGTGGAGGGGGTTAGGGTTATGTGTGTGTTTGTTTTTGTTCCCTGGCTCGCAAAGGGTTAAGCCCGAGCCGCACACAAGAGCCTTTTGGCTCAGAGGCCATGGTGACCTCAATGGGGAGGGGGGGGCAGGCTCATAGCTAGCAGCCCACACCCCTCCCAGCTGCTCCTGCAGGCCGGCCTGCCTTCCCTCCCAGCCAGCATGCAAAGATCTCGCTGCGCCAAGCTGGTGATTCAGCTCCGCACCAGGCCAAGCCGAGCTGCTTCAAAAACCTGCTACACCACTGAGGCCGCTGGCGCTGCTTTCGATTTAAATCTCTCCCCCCCTGGTGTCAATTGTTTTTCTTAGGCAGCAGCCGGAGCCGCCTGCCAGCTCCTCTCCCCTCCCCTGCCAAGTCGCGGGGGGGGGGGGGCGGAGGGAAGATGTGGCCAAAAAGGAAAGATGGAAATCTCTCTATGGGTTGCAATGGCTGTGTTGTTCCTCCAGCCCCAGAGGCAGTCTACCTCTGCATACCAGTTGCTGGGAATCGAGAATGGATAAAGTTGCTGCTGGTGGCCTTCTCTCTTTGGCCGCTGTGTGGACAGGATCCTGGATTCGATGGGGCTCCCCTTTGACCTGATCCAGGCGCACAGGTTCCTTCTGAGGTTCTTAAAAGGTCAAGGGACCCCAACCCGTTAGTTCCAGTCGTGACCGACTCTGGGGTTGCGGTGGTGCTCATCTCGTGTTATTGGCCGAGGGAGCCGGCGTACAGCTTCTGGGTCATGTGGCCAGCATGACAAAGCCGCTTCTGGCGAACCAGAGCAGCACATGGAAACGCCGTTGACCTGCCCGCTGTAGCGGTACCTATTTATCTACAGTACTTGCACTTTGACGTGCTGTTAGGGCAAAATTCTGGGTGCGAGAATGCTCAGCCACCCAGCTCATCAGGCAAGGGCCTGTGGTCGTTGCGGAGTATAAAGGAAGGAGTCCAGCCATGATCCGGAGCAAACAGCAAGGTTTATTACTGAGAACTTTTAAAACTTCCCACCACCATCCCATAATGCACATCGAAAGCATCATACATACATCACTTGTGACAGGGTAAAACGTCAGAAAAGGGGAAGGTGCAAGGGGCATTAGCATACAGGTAAACAGGAGGTAAGCAGGATTAGCATAAGGTAACAATGCACGATGTCCCAGGACATTGTTAAGCAAGTACCAGGAAGTATCTGGGAGGGGATCCTTGAGTACCTGGTGGGGAAAAACAATGGGTCCAAGTGTGAGTATTGCCTCTGGCTTCGGAGGGTTGGGAATGGCAGGAGATGGTACCTGAATGGATATGCAGAGGAGCACCACCCTGGCTACCTGACCTCTTGCTTAAGGGATTATGGCTGTTCCCTGCATCCCTGAGAGCCCTTGGCCAGAGTCGCAAAAAGGAGGTTTCATTTAGAAATAAAGATACACTGTATTCATTCATAAAGAAATATGGTTACATAGAGTCTCAGGCAACAGAGAAAGGGTAGGAAAGGGAGCCTTTATTACTCAGGGCTTGATCTTGAGGGGTTCGTGTTGGTGCGATACTAGAGTGGTGTTGTAGGATCAAATGGGGTCCCCTTGAGGGCATTAGTGCCAATCTTGATTCCCAAATGAAGCCTCGTTTGGGTGCCCCCCCCCTATAAAATTCCCTAACACGTGCTTACAAACTGCTAGGTCGGCAGGAGTTGGGACCGAGCAACGGGAGCTCACCCCATTGCGGGGATTCAAACCACCGACCTTCTGATCAGCAAGCCCTAGGGGTACCAAAAACAGGGCTTGACAGAGACGCAGTATGAGTGCTTTAGTCAAGCCTTGGGCTGATGGACATCCAGTGCCCTTTTTGGGGGTAAAATATTTTTTATTCAGTTTTACACTCTACATTTGGATTCAAACATCAATCATAATCATCAACATTTACGATTCCCTGAATCCTCGGACTTCCCACCACTCCTCCATGGTTTCCATAATCCACGTTTTCCTACTGCTTCACATAATTTCTCTATTTAAAAAAAGATATTACAAGCGTTACTCAAATCCTGCCAAAGTTTTTAATTGTTTACAGTGTCCTCTTAAATAAAATATGAAATTTATTCCTTCCTGGTTTCTGATTTTCCCGGTCATTTTTGCCCTTCCGGCGTAGTCCATCATTTTATCAGCCATTCATCATTGGCCAGGACTTTATTTTCTTTCCATCTCTGGACCAGCAGTAAGCAACTTTCTCGGGTTCAGATTTGGGGGGACACGAATTAGGGGTGCCCGCTGGGCCCATTTCAACAGAGGGTGGGTGGCAACAGGAAGCCTTTTGCCAGGAGAGGCAGGAAGGGGGAGAGATCAGTCACAAAATGTGCCCATTTCCCCTTTTCTCTCTTTCCCACCTTCCTTTCTGCTCTGCTGCAATGGCAGCAAGAATGAAAACATCCTTTCCAGGCTTCCTGACCTGGACATGAGCTTTGCCCTGTGACTCCCTGATCTCTCCAGGGTAGAAAAATCTCTCCCTCTATGAAGAAGGGTGGCAGCCGTATAAGCTAAACCAGAGGTGGGGGTGGGAGGGAGGGAGGGGGGCACCTTGGTCTGGTCCAAACCTCATGGACCAAATGCCTCGTGGGCTGAAATCCGAGGAGATCCATGTCGAGACTGCAAAACCCACGGGGTGGGGAAGCCTTCCTCGCCTCCAAGGAGCCGTCCAGTGCAATTCTCTTCCCCATCCCACTCTGTTCCCCCCATATTTTATCATTGCAACAGCCCTGCAAGATAGGCTGGCACGAAGCAACCGGCCCAAGGTGCACCCTCTGGCTGACTGAAGATTCAAACTGCATGGGCAGTGCTTTCTTTCTTTTAAAAAAATGTTTAAAAGGTAAAGGGACCCCTGACTATTAGGTCCAGTCGTGACCGACTCTGGGGTTGCGGCACTCATCTCGCTTTACTGGCCGAGGGAGCCGGCGTACAGCTTCCAGGTCATGTGGCCAGCATGACAAAGCCGCTTCTGGCGAACCAGAGCAGCGCACGGAAACGCCGTTTACCTTCCCGCCAGAGTGGTACCTATTTATCTACTTGCACTTTGACGTGCTTTAGAACTGCTAGGTTGGTAGGAGAAAAAAATGTTTAGGGGTACTCTAATTTTGACTCTAGAAAATCCCCATTTTGTAGTTCAAATTGGGGGAAATAAATACAGTACAGTAAATGGACAAATGTACAAAGATTCACAAAATGTTTAGGGGTATGCGTACCCCTGCATCACCCCCAGAAAAAAAGCACTGCGCATGGATTTTGTTTATTTTTTGCATCGCAGGGGTTGGACTAGATGACTCTGGAGGGTCCTTCCGTTCTGTGATTCCATTCTGTGATGGGAGCTGTAGCGTAAAAGATGGCCATGTGCCCGGGGTCTGATGGGAACCACGCACGGCTCCAGACTGAGGAAGGGCGGCTATTCTACAGGGGTTTGTGGAGCAAGCAGCAGGCTGAAACCCAACAGGGGCGGCTCTGAATTCCGACAGCAGCCTGTGCAAAAGCTGGCCGGCTTTTCTTCCCTGATGAATCCAGAGGGTGGGAGAGGCTGCTCTGGCGCAGGGTCTCCCTCCCCTAAAAGGGGCCAAGCGGTGCACATCTGCTTTGGGTTAGCCCCCTCCCCGCCCCCTCCCATCACACAAGCCCTCCCCGGGGAGCCCCTCCCTCTCTGCTGCAGGCCCTGATAGGCTTCCAGGAGGGGAGAGGGGGGGGGAGAGGCTTATCCTGATGCTCTGAGTAACCCCCCTGTTGAGCTTTCTCTAAGGACACTGGGTTTCTCCATCTCCAACTCTTCCCTGACCCTTCGCTGCCATTGTTTCTCTGCTGCACTACCGTTTATTTCGTTTTTGCGTCATTTTAAGGAGGCCACCTCGTTCTTTTTTACCTTCGCTCCCTGCAAAGTGCATCGAAACACGTAAATAGCGAAAGGCTGTGGCTCCGGTAGAGCCTATTCAGAGGAGTGGCATGGACATTCACAGGCCCATCCATTGCATGTATAAAAGCAATTTCAGATAAATAAAGACCAAATTTTTCTGTGTATAAGACACTCCCATGTATAAGACGACCCCTATTTTTTTGAGCCCAAAATTAAGAAATAAATAATTGCAACATTCCGTGCATAAGACGACCCCCACTTTTAAACTAAAAAAATATATGGGGAAAATACAGTCTTATACACGGAAAAATACAGAACCTTGGAGGAAAAGGTGAGATAAAAGGTCAAGAGACAATGGAGTGTGCCTCCGGGGGTGAAGTCGAATTGCTGAACTGGAGGCACTAAAGTGCTCTCCCTGGGGCACAAGCCTGGGTGGTGTTTCTGGGGGTCCTGGGCTGCTCAGCTGGCAAGACCCTCTTCTCTGCCCCACTGATGGGGTCCAAAGGAAAACAGAGCAAGGCACCATCCAACAGCCTTAGGGACTCCTATCCCACTGTCAAAACCGTATTTTCCTTCCCAGATGCAGGCTGAGGTGGGGTCAGACTTTCCTGCGTGGGTGGGGAGTCTGAGGTGAGGTTTTCCCCAGGTCCAGGCTGGCTGTGGGGCAGTAGGGAAACATTTAAACATTTCAGTGTAGTAGAGCATAGTATCTAAATAATTCTATTTTATTTGCAGAATATGGAAATCAACAACTACCTGACTTTTAGAAGACATCTGACGGCAGCCCTGTTTAGGGAAGTTTTAAATGTTTGATGTTTTATCGTCTTTTTAATATTCTGTTGGGAGCTGCCCAGGATCCCGGGTGCGACTAATGCAGAGCAGCTGAGTGTCTCCAACCCAACTCACTGCAACTGGGTATCCTCCCCACTAGCCAATCAGCACTTGGAACACAGGAGACCCAGGAAACTCCTGACACAGGTATGTAAAAAAACAAATTATACTATTGTTCTAAGCAAAAATCTGCTCTTATTCCCTTATGGGGTACACAAGAGCCTTATTGGGTCCTCCATTGGTCGGAGAATATATAACAGAGGCCAACCAGAGAAGTTTGAGAAGCAAAGCCTTTATTTGCTGTTGCAACAGGGTCCTTCCCCTCACGCAGGAGAACAAGGAAGGAAACCAGAACAAAAGAGAACCTCCACTTTTATCAGTTTTCCCATCACCAAGAAACGCCCCCAATACATCATTCCTACATCACAGCTATGTAATCAATACCTCACAAAAAAGGAGAAATTAACATTTTCATAAGAGTTGATCACTGTCTTTTGTTCAGAGGAGTCTTCCATTGTGAATGAGATACTACTGACAGGGAATTATGGCTCCCAAGTTGCTAGTCATGTGGAAATGTGCGCATATGCTGATCCTTAGGCGAGGGGGGAAATGAAGGGTTTATGCCGGATTTTAGGAGGGGTTTGCATATGTTAATCCTTGCTGAGGGGGTGCGGGTCTCTGGAGGGAAGGAGAGCCGAGCCATGGCGGCGAAATGGTGATGCGAAGGATTCTGGGTAGCCGTAGCTGTCAAAATGTGGTTACCCCTCTCTGTCCATTCGTAGCTGTGTGTTGCAAGTCCCAAATATGAATTTATAATAATTTATTACACTATCATAAATCAGGAAACCTTCAGAGGGAAAGAGACATGTCACCTAACTCCTGGAAATTACAATGGTCTTCAGTGTTTCCTCTATACTTGTAGACCAGCTTGTAGACCTACTTAAAGCACAAATGTAAGAGGCTCATTTATAATTTTATTTTGGAAAATTGTCCTAATGAACTGCATTGTTTGATACTTTCCGAATGGCCATTCTATAACGCAGTTGTGCTCTACATGATAAATCCAGCAGAGGTAGAAGCTGCTTTTTGTTTTCCAATTTATTTCTTATCCATAATAATAATTTTGAGAATGGGCGTGGCACGGGCAGATTTTCCTTCCAAAAGTGTGGCGCAGAAGTTTGGGAACAGACAGAATCGGCGCAGGGAGCCCCCTTGAAAACGCGATTAACTGCAATCTAGATTACAAACTGGATTGAATGCGAGCCTGCGCGCCCTCTGCGCCGCCTTCCTCTTGGCGCGCAACACGCGGCCAGCCCTGCGATGACATCAGCCCAAGAGGCCGCGCGCTGTTGTGCGCAGTTGACGGCGCGGGTCGCCTGGCGACGGGGGGGGGAGGGAGGGGGGGAGGAGACTGGGGGCGTGTCCCCATGCAAAGCAGCCTCCCCTTCAGACGTCATCTGCAGCCAATGGGAGGCGTCGGCGGTGAGCTCATAGCGGCCGGCGGAGGCTATAAAGAGGGGGCGCTCGCGCTCGCCGGCGCATTAGAGAGAGAGGTGCGCGGGGGGAGGAGGCGTGAGTTGCGCTCGGCAGCGGCGGCGAGGGGGCGGAGGGAGGGTCCTTGCGCTCGTCTCGGGGCCAAGCGGCGCCTCGACCAGCGAAAGCCGCCGGAGGAGCCGCCTCGGAGGGCCCCAGGTGCGCGCAACCCCGTCGTCGAAGGGGAGGCGGGCGCGATCCGGCCCCTGCCTCCCTCCCTCCCTCCGCAGCCGGCGGGGGAGCGGAGGAGGAGGAGGATGGAAATACCTTTCTACCATGACGACGTGTTGATCGCCTTGGCGGCCTCGTCGGCGGCCCTTTCTCCCTCGTCGGCGCGCCCCGGCGCCGCCTTCCCCGACGGCTCCAGCATGATGAAGAAAGACGGGCTCTCCCTGGCGCTGGCAGGCGCCGACCCGGGCGCGGCCGGGAAGAGCCACGGAGGAGGCGGCGGCCCCCACCCGCAGCAGGAGCAGCCGCCCCCCAGCGGCGCCCCCGACGGCGCGGCCCTGCTCAGCTCGCCGGATTTGGGCCTGCTCAAGCTGGCGTCTCCCGAGCTGGAGCGCCTGATCATCCAGTCCAACGGCTTGGTGACGACCACGCCGACCAGCGGCGGCGCGCAGTTCCACTTCCCCAAAGGCGGCGGCGGAGGCGGCGCCCCGGACGAGCAGGAGTTCGCCGCCGGCTTCGTGAAGGCGCTGGAGGACCTGCACAACCAGAACCAGCTGGGCGGCGGCGGCGGCGGGGGCCCCGTCGGGGGAGAGCTGCCCTCGGCCGCCAGCCTGGCCCCGGCCTCGCAGCAGCACGGCGGCCCGCAGGAGCCCCCCATCTACGCCAACCTCAGCCCCTTCGCCGGCGCGGCCGGGGGGTACCCGACAGACGGGAGCCCCTTCCAGGCGCACTCTCGCCTGCCCCCTCCGCCCCCCGCGCCGCTGAAGGACGAGCCGCAGACGGTGCCCGAGGTGGCCAGCTTCGGCGACAGCCCCCCTCTGTCGCCCATCGACATGGACACGCAGGAGCGGATCAAGGCGGAGCGCAAGCGGCTGCGCAACCGCATCGCCGCCTCCAAGTGCCGCCGGCGGAAGCTGGAGCGCATCTCGCGCCTGGAGGAGAAGGTGAAGAGTCTCAAGAGCCAGAACACGGAGCTCGCCTCGACGGCCAACCTGCTCCGCGAGCAGGTGGCGCAGCTCAAGCAGAAGGTGCTCAGCCACGTCAACAGCGGCTGCCAGCTCCTGCCCCAAACGGCGGCCCAGCAGCCGCACCAGGTGCCGGCCTACTGAGCTCCCCGACGGGGCGCACCGCAAGCCGGGACAGGCGGAGGAGCCGGAAGGACGCGCGGGTTGGAGGGCTTTTTTTGGGGGGGAGGCGGGCGGTCTCTCATTCTCTCTGGACCCCGGCTCCTCTTCCGCGCGACCCCCCCCCCCACGTCGGACAATGCAAAAGTGGATGGCTGTGGACGCCGAACGGAGGGCCAACACCCCCAAGACTTCCTTTGGGGCCGCGCGCGCACAGAGGACTTGAGACGTTTTTTAAAACTTGCTGGAGGAAAAGGGCGCAGGATTTTGGGGAGGGGGCTGCTTTTGGAAGCTCCCACCCAGCGCAGCTGCCATTACCCAGTCACACACCCCCTCCCCACCGGTTGTAATCTTTGCCTCTCTTTCCCCACCCCCTCCAAACGCAGCGAGCCCAGATGTGACTCTGCCTTCCACTCTCGGCCCTCCCATTACTTTCCCCTCCTCCCCAGAGACCGTGTCTTTCCTTCCACCATATTTATGTTTAATATGCCCCTATTTTCTTTTCTTTTCTTTTCTTGCAGTTTTTTTTGGGGAGGTTTGCCAATATATCTTATCTATCTATCATCACATTCCATTGTGCAGTAAAAAACCCTGTGCAGGAGTTTGGAAAAAAAGACTGTTTGGCTTATTATTGCATGGGAGAGTCTGGTGGGGGGGGGAGAGGGTAGTTTGGAGCTTTTCTATTCCCTTCAAAAGCAGCCTCCCTGCACATTAGGCACCCTCCCAGATGTTTCTGGCCCTTGGTTGGCGAGGCAAACATCTGGAGGGTGCCCAGTTGGCAAAGGCTGGCCTTGCAGAGTCAATTTTGAGGGGAGGCTCCTGAAAGTGTAGAGTGCCATTGCCCTATGGTGTCCAGGCTGGGCACTGAACCCCTTGGCACTGCCTTGGGGGGGAAGTGTGTGTGTTTTTGGGGTGCCGTTGGTTATGCAGGATAGATTTTCAGAACCTCTTAAGAGCCCAGCAGTCTAGTTGCTCTGGATCAGTAGAATAATAATAAATTGTTACTTATACCCCGTTCATCTGGCTAGGTTTCCAACAAGAAATTAAAATACCCCGGCTTCCAACGAAATTAAAAATGCATTGGAAACATCAAACATTAAAAACTTGCTGAACAGGACTGCCTTCAGATGTCTTCTAAAAGTCAGGTAGTTGTTTATTTGACATCTGATGGGAGGGCGTTCCACAGGGCAGGTGCCACTACCGAGAAGGCCCTCGGTCTGGTTCCCTGTGACCTCACTTCTTGCGGAGAGGGAACCGCCAGAAGGCCCTCTGAGCTGGACCTCAGTGTGTGGGCAGAACGATGGGGGTGGAGATGCTCCTTCAGTCTGTCCTGTTCCCGGCCACCTAACTCTCCACAAATTTTTATTTGGGGTGGGGAAACGGGGTCCAGTTAGCCATAAATAAACCTTTTCCTTTTGAATTCTGAGAATGCTTTTTGAAGTGGTGACTTCCATAAGTTTAGTAGGTCTTAAAGCATGCAAAATCTTGCCTTTTTAAAATCTGTCATGATCCTGCAGACATTTGTAGGATGTCTATAAGTGTAGAGTTGGGAGGGGTACCCCCAGGGCTCATCTAGTCCAACCCTTGCAAAGCAGGAATTTCAGCTGACTCATCCATGGCCATTCAACTATTCAGTGTGAGGGATGGGGAGAAGCCCAAGATAATAATTTCCATTATTATGACTATTTGCTTGAACCCAGTTTTGAACTCCAGAATTATGTCTGGGTAATAGTTTTGTCTTCAACTGTGTTTCTGAGTTTCAAGCAATATTTTGTTTTTGAGCGAGGGTGGAGGGGGGGTTCAGGGTTGGGGGTAGGTTTCAGCTTCAAATTCAGCTTTGGGGTAATTTTAAGGTTCTGGGGGTGGCTATTTGTTTTTCTGGCCTGCCCTCCTTGGCAAACATCAGAAAGTTTAAAGCAAAACAATTTAAAGCAACATTATTGCAAACAATTCTGAAACCAAGTAAGAGCGTTTAAACAACTTGGAAACATTTCAGAACATTTAGGGCACGTTAAAAGGTCTGGGTTTTGGAGTATGGGCTCCAAATTTGATTATTTCCAAATTTGTGTCCCTTCCCTTCTGAAACCCATTAATTCAATTTCTGAGAACAAATGTTACAAATAAGGTAGCATAGTGTAGTAGTTAGAGCAGGCATCCCCAAACTGCGGCCCTCCAGATGTTTTGGCCTACAACTCCCATGATCCCTAACTAACAGGACCAGTGGTCGGGGAAGATGGGAATTGTAGTCCAAAACATCTGGAGGGCCGAAGTTTGGGGATGCCTGAGTTAGAGTGTTGAACTACAACCTGGGAGACCAGGGTTCAAATCTGGAATGGGTGGGTGGGTGGGGTGACCTTGAGTCATTGTCTCTCCCTCCCTAAGCCTACCTCACAGGGTTGTTGTTAGGGGTAGATGGGAAGAAGGCAACAATATGCCACCTTGAGCTCTTTTGGGGAAAGACGAGATAGTTGTGTACCAATAAATAAAAGACAGATAGCCTTAAAATAAGTGCATTTGGAAAAAACCTGATAGTGAAAGGTTTTGATTTTGTGAGTGATTTAGACTTCTTTGGCAATTCCTCATAGCCGGGTAAAATTGTCTTCCATAAACACAGTCTTAACAGTGAGTCCGTAAGTGACTGTGGAGGCCAATTCTGGATCCACACATCCTTCCACAGTGGGGACATTGGTTTCCGGGCAGTAGTTGATCATGGTGAGGGTTTGCCAAGTGTACCTTCCTCTTAGCACATTTCTCCCTTGCGTCCTGAGTTCGAGTGTTTTCAAAGCTCATGACACCTTTGGGAAAGGCTGTTCGCCAACTGGATCGCTCGCAGGCCAGTGTTTCCCAATTGTTTGTGTTTATACTACATTTTTAAAGATTTGCCTTGAGACAGTCTTTGAACCTCTTTTGTTGACGGCCAACATTACGCTCTCCGTTTTAAAGTTTGGAATAGAGTGGTTGCTTTGAAAGACGAGAATCAGGCCTCCGCACAACGTGACCAGTCCAACAAAGTTGATGTTGAAGAATCATCGCTTCAATAATGGTGATCTTTGCTTCTTTCAGTACAATGGCATTAGTTCACCTGTCTTCCCAAGTGATGTGTAAAGTGATATACTAGACTTGCTGCTTGACTTAAGGGTTGACTTCAGCCACCTGCCTCCTCCTGGGTGCAGCATTTGGGCAGGGAATTGAAGAAGGGGGCTTTGTGTGTGAGAAGGGGGCTCTTGTGGACCAGTGGAACATTAAAGGCTGGGGTAAAGGGGGTCTCTGTCCTTTGGACCCCAGCGGTGAGGTTAAGGGGGGTTGTCTGGCCAACCCAGATCCTCCATGCACACTGAACAGACTTGCACCCCAATGAGATCCCTCGGGTGCTGCTAGTGCGGTGGGCTGGCTTTGTTAAGATTTCCTCCTAATGAGCAATTTAGTTGGCTCATTAGGGGCTTTGCCAAACATCACAACAGTCCATCCCGCTTCCTGAGTAGCTGCGGACCTTGGCAAAGATAGCAAAGTAAATCATCTTCTGTCTCTCTTCTTGCGCAGCTGGAAGTCTGTGTGTGAACTAACAAGAAGCAGCACACTAAAAATCACAAAGAATAGCTTCTGTCTTCTAAACTAAAAGCTTTATTTACATAGCAATAAACAACAGCCCTGGCGTTGTTCTTCGCCAGGCAAAAACGAAACAGTGACACCCTTGCAGTCAGACAGCCTTCACCCCTGGAAGTCCACTCCATTGTCCCTTGAGACAAGATGGATACCTGAAAAGTATTCAGAACCTTGAGGACGAGCAGCTTCCTTGCTGCTACTTAAACCACCCCTCCACTTAGAGCCATGAGAATTGCAAGCTCGATTCTGGCGAGAGCACCTTTGGACAAGGAGAGGACACTTGCTTTGCATGTAGAATGTCCTGGGGTTGCAACTCCGCTGCCGTTTCCAGGTACGGCTGGGAATTAAACGCTTCCTGCCAGAAGCCCAGGAGACCGTGCTGAGCTCAGTCCTCTTGGCATAAGGCGACAACTTATTTAAATCCTCCCCTCATGTCTGATTACTAGAATCTTTGGGGGAAATACTGTTAATAATAATAATAATAATAATAATAATAATAATAATAATAATAATAATATACACAACAGCACTGCATCTGGGAACTGGTGGAGCTCAGGGGCAGAGCCTGCAGAAGAGACCCCTCTTGAAATCAGTCCTTTATTCCAAACACAGTGGACTGGAAACTTAAATTTATTATTACGGAGTGTGCCATACCTCGCAGCAAAGAGGCCGAGGCTCAGCGGCAGAAGGTCTCTAGTCCAAGCCCTGGGGTCTCCCAAGTAGGGCTGGGAAGGAGCACGAGACTCCTAATGTCAGAGTTGTGGGTTCGAGTCTCACACTGGGCAAAAAAATTCTGCATTGCAGGGAGTTGGACTTCAATGACCCTCGTGTTCCCTTCCAACTCTATGATTCTACGACTCCCTTGAGTCTGCATCCTAGATTTTTGCCACTTAGGGTGGACAGCAGTTAGCTGGAGGGCCTAGCAGCTGGATGCAGTCGCAAGAGGCTCCCCCTGTTCTGCCTCACGGGTTTGCTTTGCCTTGGGACTCAGCCAAGAGAGGCGTCCTGGACCCGGCCTGTGTTTACATCTGTTTACTGCCCCGAGTTGAGTAATGCAGGCAGGCGTACCTTCACTCCACACAGCTTTATAGCAGAACCAGATGTGGACTGTCGTCCGATTGCTGGGGAGCAAGGAGAGAAATATTTCATGTGTGTTTGCCAAAGTTTGAGGCTGGGGGAGTTGAAGGGTGGGCAAAAAAACCCCCAAAGCAAGACCCCTTTCTCTCTCTCGGTAAGGGGGCTGTGAGCAGCGAGGGCAGCTAGCGGGGAAGACCCACAGCCGAGAGAGCTGGAGCCAAATAAGTTATTCTCAGAGCAGACCCACCAAAGGCAGCCAGGCCCATTAGGCTGAAACCCCGAGAGCATCACCAGAAGACAAGTGGGGTTGGGCTATACGTCTCTTGGGGTCCCCTCCAACTCTCGGATGCTCTGATTCTAGGGTGCAAAATCTATTTTTATTATCCTAAAAAGAAGAGGGGATGGGATTTCTAGTCCTCATGGGTGCAGATCAAGGCAAATTTTTGTTTTTTGGTCCAAGGCCACTTTGGGATAATACGTCAGGGGCCACATTCCGGCAGCAGGAGGAGCCAGAGCGGATGTTGGGCATTTCTGAAGAGGCAGTAAGGAAGTATAACACAGAATAAAAATAGCCCTGGTTTCCGTTTGCCTCATGGTTGCCTCAAATGAGAACCCTTGACCTTATCAACCCCATTGGATTTAAGGAGGTCACTCTCAAATAAGTATACAGAGGATCACACACACACACACACACACACACACACACAGTGGCACCTTGGTTTTTGAACATCTCCGTTGACAAACATCTCGGTTTTTGAACTCGTGTGGGAAGTCGAACAAGGCACGCAGCTTCCGTTTTGAGTTTTCGATTCTCGAACATTTCAGAACTCGAACGGTCTTCCGGATTACGTTTGAAAACCGAGGTACCATTGTATATATAATTTCGCACACACACACACAAAACACACACATTCTGAATAATGGGGAAAGGGCATGTATAAAACTTGAAGACAGTAGAGGAATTAGAAAAAGGCAGAAGGCAAGCAAGTTTGTCAATTCCCCAGCTGTAAATTCATTCAGGGCCAAAGACCTGACCACCCTTCTTAAGCAATACCCTAGCCCACGGGTGTCAAACACAAGGCCCGGGGGCCAAATCCGGCCCGCCAGACCTCGTCATGTGGCCCGCCGAGCGCCACAGCCAGCGGGACCCAGCAGTGGGACCTTGCTGCTGAAGCGCCGCGCCAACAAAGCGCCGACAAACAGCTGGGGCCGGGGAAATGCTTTTTGCCCCTGGGTCCCTTCGCGCTCTTTTCTGGCGCTGAATCAAGGCGGCGACCCCCCCCTTCCCTTTCTTTCTTCCTCTCTCTCGTTCTTATTCTTTCTTTCCCTCTCCTTCCTTCCTTCTTTATCTCTGTCTTCTCTCCCTCTTTCTTTTTCTTTCCTTCTTTATTCCTTCTTTCCTACTCTTCTTTCTCTCACCTCTTTCCTTCCTCTCTCCCTCCTGCTCCCTCTTTTCTTTCTTTCTTTCTTTCTTCTCCTTACTTCCTTCCTTTCTTCCGTCCTTCCCAACTTTCTCCCTCTCCCTCATTCTTATTCTTTCTTTCCCTCTACTTCCTTCCTTCTTTCTCCCTTTCCGTCTTCTCTCCCTCTTTCTTTTTCTTTCCTTCTTTATTCCCTTCCTTATTTCCTACTCTTCTTTCTCTCCCCTCTTTCCTTCCTTCCTCTCTCCCTCCCACTCCCTCCTTCCTTCCTTCCTTCCTTCCTTCCTTCCTTCCTTCCTTCCTTCCTTCCTTCCTTCCTTCCTTCCTTCCTTCCTTCCTC
Organism: Zootoca vivipara; assembly: GCF_965207765.1. NCBI lineage: Eukaryota > Metazoa > Chordata > Lepidosauria > Squamata > Lacertidae > Zootoca > Zootoca vivipara. The sequence goes on along the minus strand of NC_142589.1, from coordinate 96,508,096 downwards.
CCTCCCTCCCTCCCTCCCCTCTCCTCTCCCTCTCCCTCTCCCTCTCCCTCTCCTCAGAAACATAGGATTCTGCTTTATACTTAAACCCTGGAACCAGGAGAGCAGCTTCAGTGAGTCAACCTCAGCCAGTCCCTTTGGTGAAGGGTGGTGGCTCACTGGCAGAACATCTGTCCTGCATGCAGAAGGACCCCAGCATCTCCAGGTACTAGTAGCTCTGCAAAGCTCCTGCATGAAACCCTAGCGAGCCTCCACCACCTAGTGCAGTTACCAAAAATCATTTTTCAATAAATTGTACAATAATTGTACATTTGAATATCTACTTGCCATTATTCTGACTAGGTTTCTGCTTTCAGAGCTAGTTATTACTTACATTATTACAAAAAACAGTAATAATTGAATGCAGTGACAATAATTTATGATAATAAAGAGTGGACACATAGTCCTACAGATACAACCGGCCCTTTGAGGGTGACCAAACTGCTGATGCGGCCCCCGATGAATTTGAGTTTGACACCCCTGCCCTAGCCTCTTAGCATTGCTCCCTACTCAGGAGCATCTCCCCCCCTTTTTTTTCTAGGAATAAATAAATACAAATTCCAGGGCAGACTTCAGAAGTGAAGAGCTAAATCAACAAAGAGCGAAGGACACGGGCAAGGGGGATTGTAGCGAGATGGTTCAGTTTCGGGCATCTAGAGCCGCTGTTGCTTTTGTTATAAGAACATTTATATCTTAGACCTTATAATTCTCACAACACTTTAGTGCCAACACTCTGGGGGTTCAGGGGGTACCTGGAAATGCCAGGGGAATTACAGCTGGGCTGTCTGCAGGCAAAGCACAGGCTCTATGCCACTGAGCGTATGGGGTGTTGGGGGGGGTACCTCTGTTGGGGGGCACGTCCTGCTCCTGGGTTTCCCCAGCCACTCTGGGCAGCTCCCAACAGAACACTAAAAACAGAATAAAACTTCAAACATTAAAAGCTTCCCTCAACAGGGCTGCCTTCAGATGTCTTCTAAAGGTCAGGTAGTTGCTTATTTCCTTGACATCTGATGGGAGGGCGTTCCACAGGGCGGGTGCCACCACAGAGAAGGCCCTCTGCCTGGAAGGCTCTGGCCCTAAACCTCCTCTGCCTTGTGGGATATATTTGGGAGAAGAAAAGGCTCGGGAGCAAATGGCTCCTTGCAGGCCTCCTTCCGGCAACTCCTGCCGCCAAACATCTTGCTCTGATTTCCTACAGACCCCATCAGCGAGGCTGAGAGGGGGGGGTCTTGCTGTCTGGGCAGCCCAGGACCCCCAGACACACTGCCCAGGCTTGGGTCCCGGGGAGGTCACTTCAGTGCTGCTAATGCAGCAAAAACAAGATAGGAGGCAGCCACACGGAGTTCCTGGTCTTTGCATTCACAGCCGGTGATTCTTCCGAGGTTCGACTTCCCCTCTGGAGGTGAACTCCATTGTCTCTCAAGGCAGGCGGATGCCAACAGCAGCTGAGTTAAAGGTCCTGTTTCCAGGGGCACGATGACAATGTCAGACCACTGGTTCATTTTGCCCAGTTTTGTCTCTACACCGGCTGAGAGATGCTCTCCAAGATTTCCAGAGTGCAGCAGCCCCCACCTGCCTTGCAGATTAAAATGCTTTAATGCAGCCTTCGTGATCCTGCGATCAAAAAGCAGGACAGACACCTTTAAAAGGCAGCAAAGGGAAGAAAAGCAGCAAATCAGAAGTTAAAAAGTTGTTTTCGTTGGAAGGGAAATGGCTGTTGTCAGGATGGCGCCACCTGGTGCCTTTCCACCATAACATCGCTGGTCTGTAGCTTCTGACCTTGTTTGAGGTCGGGGCCCCACTTGGGCGAAAGATTCCTGTGTTGCTGTAGAAGATGACCCACAGGGATCCTTCCCATTCTACAATTCTATGAAGATTCTTCACAAGCCAGGTTATACCGTCTCGCAGCGCTTCTCCAAGGCAGGAGAGCAAGAGTGGCAGAAACATTCAATGACACACACATAGCACAGTATTGCTTTTATTTCATTTTATTTTTATTTGCAGAATATGGACAATCTTAGCTGTGATCCCCAATCGCCGTTCAAACGGAGGGAGGGAGAAGACTCCTTTAATTTGACACCCGTAGCAGACAAAAAACCTCCAAAGGAAGAAAGTTTGTTGGCAATACGTGGATAAGCCTTGGTTTCACGTGAACCGGAGATGAAAACATCCCCCGAGGGATGGGCTTGATCTGTGGGGAGAAGCTTTCCCAATCCAATATACCCCCAAACAAGATGAAAATAAATTAGAAAATAAAGCAGATTAGCCAGTGAAAGAGTTCATGACTCTTGTTGAGTTTGTGTACATATGTAAGAATCATAGAATCATAGAGTTGGAAGAGACCCCAAGGGCCATTGAGTCCAACCCCCTGCCAAGCAGGAAACACCATCAAAGCATTCTTGACATATGCCTGTCAAGCCTCTGCTTAAAGACCTCCAAAGAAGGAGACTCCACCACACTCCTTGGTAGCAAATTCCACTGCCGAACAGCTCTTACTGTCACGAAGTTCTTCCTAATGTTTAGGTGAAATCTTCTTTCTTGTAGTTTGAATCCATTGTTCCGTGTCCGCTTCTCTGGAGCAGCAGAAAACAACCTTTCTCCCTCCTCTATATGACATCCTTTTATATATTTGAACATGGCTATCATATCACCCCTTAACCTTCTCTTCTCCAGGCTAAACATACCCAGCTCCCGGCCTAAGCCGTTCCTCATAAGGCATCGTTTCCAGGTCTTTGACCATTTTGGTTGCCCTCTTCTGGACACGTTCCAGCTTATCAGTATCCTTCTTGAACTGTGGTGCCCAGAATTGGACACAGTACTCCAGGTGAGGTCTGACCAGAGCAGAATACAGTGGTACTATTACTTCCCTTGATCTAGATGCTATACTCCTATTGATGCAGCCCAGAATTGCATTGGCCTTTTTAGCTGCTGCATCACACTGCTGACTCATGTCAGTTCTGTGGTCTACCAAGACTCCTAGATCCTTTTCACATGTACTGCTCTCAAGCCAGGTGTCTCCCATCCTGTATTTGTGCCTTTCAATTTTTTGGACAAGTGTAGTACTTTACATTTCTCCCTGTTAAAATTCATCTTGTTTGCTTTGGCCCAGTTGTCTAATCTGATAAGAGGATAATTTAAGAGGATAATTTATAATTATAAGAGGATAATTTATAATCATATTTTTGGAATGATGCATGTTCTACCACACTGCATTGTTTTATTGTCCCAGGACCGTATTATAAAGTAGTTGTGTTCTACATTAGAAACCCTACAGTGCGAGGAGTTCTTCCTTTTTGCTTTCCAATGTTTGTATTGCCCTGAATATAAGCCTCACCTTTCTTTTCTTTTCCAAATTCCGACCGTGAAAAGTTAAAGTGCGGAGTAAATTTGCGACCTTACAAAAATTGGCTTTTACAATATCGCTGCTGAAACAGACACATGGTAAAACGGAACAAAAAATGTTTTGTTTGCCGATCTGCTAGCTTGAGACCGCTGTGCAATTAATTCCAATGTGATTCATCGCTTTCCCCGTATTTTACAGTGCAATATTGGTTTTTTATTTGCATTTACGGTGCTATGAACAGGTGTGAAGCCCACTTACAAGTCCTCTCTAGTACCCATAGGATTTTCTTCTACATTTGCCATTTACTGGTGTGAGTGCCTGTGGAATTTTAAAGGTGCGGCTTATATTCAGGCTAATACGGTATACAGTGGTACCTTGGTTCTCAAACTTAATCCATTCCGGAAGTGCGTTCCAAAACCAAGGTGTGTTTTCCTATAGAAAGTACTGCAAAATGGATTAATCTGTTCCAAACTTTAAAAAACAACCCCTAAAACAGCAATTTACTATCTCAAGACCATTGATCCATAAGATGAAAGCAATAATCAATGTACTGTACTATAAAATAAACAAGACAGTATTGTAGATGGTTAAAATTACAATTATTTTTTTTCTTCCCTGCACTGATGATAGTCATTGTTTGGATGTGGGACTTTTATCCATTTCCATAGCCACACAATCAATCAATCAATCAATCAATAGCTGAACTGGGTTCCTGTGATGGCCTGGGACTCGGGTTCGGATTCAGAGCCGGAGGAATCGCAGCCTGCACCGGACCCTCTGCCTGGGACATCGGCTGACCAAGTTTGGGGCCTGATCCTGAGGAGCCTCAGCTGAGCCGAGTCTAGGGCCTGAGCCTGCCTTGGTTCCAGGTGCAGCAGGGGATACCTCGTTGCCATCAGCCGGGTTGTCACCAGCATCTGGCCCACTGCCAGCTGGGGCTGAGGTGGCTCCTGGGTCCAGTAACCCACTGACGTCTCCTGAGCTGCAGAGACTCAGGGCTAATAGAAGGAGAGACCTGAGTACTCGCAGGAGGAGTGCTCGCCTCCAGGCGAGGTGAGGGAGTGAGTCACCAGGGGATCGAGGCCATCCGTTATCCCGTTCTATATAAAAGGCGGCCAAACCCCACCCCAGGTTGTAGGAGCAACATTGTTGGTTTCTCAGCCCTGCTAGTGTTCCTGCCTTTGACCTGCCTTAGTTCCCTTAGTTCCTTAGTTCAAGAAGAGGTGGCAAGAATACACAGAGGAATTATACCAGAAAGATATGGAGGTCTCGTACACCCCAGGTAGTGTGGTTGCTGACCTTGAGCCAGACATCTTGGAGAGTGAAGTCAAATGGGCCTTAGAAAGCACTGCTAATAACAAAGCCAGTGGAAGTGATGATATTCCAGCTGAACTATTTAAAATTTTAAAAGATGATGCTGTCAAGGTGCTACACCCAATATGCCAGCAAGTTTGGAAAACTCAGCAATGGCCAGAGGATTGGAGAAGATCAGTCTACATCCCAATTCCAAAGAAGGGCAGTGCCAAAGAATGCTCCAACTACCGCACAATTGCGCTCATTTCACACGCTAGCAAGGTTATGCTTAAAATTCTACAAGGCAGGCTTAGGCAGTATGTGGACCGAGAACTCCCAGAAGTGCAAGCTGGATTTCGAAAGGGCAGAGGAACCAGAGACCAAATAGCAAACATGCGCTGGATTATGGAGAAAGCTAGAGAGTTCCAGAAAAACGTCTACTTCTGCTTCATTGACTATGCAAAAGCCTTTGACTGTGTCGACCACAGCAAACTATGGCAAGTTCTTAAAGAAATGGGAGTGCCTGATCACCTCATCTGTCTCCTGAGAAATCTCTATGTGGGACAAGAAGCTACAGTTAGAACTGGATATGGAACAACTGATTGGTTCAAAATTGGGAAAGGAGTACGACAAGGTTGTATATTGTCTCCCTGCTTATTTAACTTATATGCAGAATTCATCATGCGAAAGGCTGGACTAGATGAATCCCAAGCCGGAATTAAGATTGCCGGAAGAAATATCAACAACCTCAGATATGCAGATGACACAACCTTGATGGCAGAAAGTGAGGAGGAATTAAAGAAGCTTTTAATGAGGGTGAAAGAGGAGAGCGCAAAATATGGTCTGAAGCTCAACATCAAAAAAACCAAGATCATGGCCACTGGTCCCATCACCTCCTGGCAAATAGAAGGGGAAGAAATGGAGGCAGTGAGAGATTTTACTTTCTTGGGCTCCTTGATAGCAGATGGTGACAGCAGTCACGAAATTAAAAGACACCTGCTTCTTGGGAGAAAAGCAATGACAAACCTAGACAGCATCTTAAAAAGCAGAGACATCACCTTGCCGACAAAGGTCCGTATAGTTAAAGCTATGGTTTTCCCAGTAGTGATGTATGGAAATGAGAGCTGGACCATAAAGAAGGCTGATCGCCGAACAATTGATGCTTTTGAATTATGGTGCTGGAGGAGACTCTTGAGAGTCCCATGGACTGCAAGAAGATCAAACCTATCCATTCTCAAGGAAATCAGCCCTGAGTGCTCCCTGGAAGGACAGATCCTGAAGCTGAGGCTCCAATACTTTGGCCACCTCATGAGAAGAGAAGAATCCTTGGAAAAGACCCTGATGTTGGGAAAGATTGAGGGCACTAGGAGAAGGGGACGACAGAGGACAAGATGGTTGGACAGTGTTCTCGAAGCTACGAACATGAGTTTGACCAAACTGCGGGAGGCAGTGGAAGACAGGAGTGCCTGGCGTGCTCTGGTCCATGGGGTCACGAAGAGTCGGACACGACTAAACGACTAAACAACAGTTCCCGACCTACGTACCTGTTCCTGACCTCACCTGAGGCCCTGCCCTGCTCCCAGCCTCGGCTTCTTCGGACTGTCTCTATCTACAGACCACAGACTGGACTTGGACTTCCCCTTTTGGGTAACCCCCGGGACCAGCACAGTTACAAAAACAAATGAACCGAAAAAGCCTCAAAAATGAAAATGCAAAATATAAATAACAAAAACAAAAACGCCAACTTAATCCGTTCCGGAAATCCGTTTGACTTCCAAAATTTTCGGAAACTAAGCCACAGCTTCTGATTGCCTCTGGCTCCCTGGAAACAATAGCCGACAGTCGTGTCAGATGTTTGGCTCCCGAAAAACGTTAGAAAACTGGAACACTTAGCTCCGGGTTTTCGGCGTTTGAGAACCAAGGCGTTTGAGAACCAAGGTACCACTGTATTTAAAAATTCCTCTGGGCCATTTTTATTTTGAGTGTGGCCCAGAGGGGGACAAAAGGTGAGTTCTGAGCTTCCTTTCCCTCACCTGTCCAGAAGGGGGAGCTGTCAGGCCACACTCCTTCCTCCTTTCCAGGTGCCAAGCATCTCAAGCCGGGATTTGGCCTCTGCCCAGGTGCCCGCCTCCTCTGAGAGGTGGCAAGACAGGTGCCTGGGTCCTGTTTGCAGGCGGGGCGAGACTCTCCCAAGCAGCTGCTTCCCTTACATTCCCCTTCCAGGAGAAGCAGGTTCGGCTGCCATGGCCCTGTGGGTCCTTTTGCTGCTGGTGGTCTCAGATCAAGGTAGGGAGCTGGGGGGGGGGGCTGCAGAAGGACTGGGACCTGGGGCAGCAGCAGCAGCAGCATGGGCAGGGCTGGACTGACCTCAGCTCAACAAGCTCTAGCTTAGGGCCCCACTCTCTTGGGGGCCCCCAAAAAATTTAAAGGAAAAAAACACCTGGATGTACATTTCCAAAATATGATTTAAAAAAATGAAATAAAATCTACAGACAGCAACCATGTTTTGTGTTGTGTCGGCTCCTAGGCTGTAAGTCATGGGCCCTGCCTGCTCCCTCAAATATCCCTGCTTTGCTCCTTTCTATATATAGGGTGCCCACATTCTGCAGGGACCTATGAGGTCCATCAATGACCATATAGCATATATTCAGCACAAAAAAACAGCGACTATTTACGTAAACCCAGCAGTGCCCTTGGGGGTTCCTCAGCTGGTTCCCCACCCCCACCCCATTCCCCTGCGTCCAACTGGCTGGTAACATTTGGGGACTCACGATGGAGAAAGGCTGCCCTCTTGAGTTCCCAGCCCGTTTTTGTTGGGGTCTGAAACGCAACTCCCAGCCTCGCTGGCAGAGAAGCAGGATGTGGGGAGGTACCCAAAGAGACTGTGCCCACGAAGGTGGAGCAGCACCACAATCTGAGTCCGCCAGGTGTGTCCATTATTTGAGCTGTGCAGGTGGAGGAACAGCCCTCCGCTTGGCTGGCAGGGAAAGGCGAGGCCAGTTGTAGCCTCAGCCAATATTTGCACCTGTTCCACCTTCATGACGTCAGAGCCACACGGGCATTGTGCCAGGTAAGGTGTACTTTCATTTCCCTCACTGTACACAAGGCGTCTCACTGCCACGCTGCCTGCCTCTCTAACAGAAGAGAACCCCCAGTTTCAGGGGCAGTCTACCCAGGGCCAGATTGAGGTTTGATGAGGCCCTCAGCTCCTGAAGGTCATGGGGCCCTTTCTATGTCCAGCTGTCCTTTGTCCACAACAAATTGCCGCTGTTTTTCGTGTTGAATCTATGCTATATGGTCATTGATGGACCTCATAGCTATCTCAAGCCATTTGCACATAACAAATAGGAGCCTACACAACACAAAACACCGTTGCTGTATGTAGGTTTTATTTTGTTTTTTTATCTTATATTTTGGAAATGTACAACCAGGTGTTTTTTTCCCTTTAAATTTTTTTGGGGGGCCCCAAGAGAGTGGGGCCCTAAGCAGTAGCTTTTTTAGCTTATACGTAAATCCAGCGCTGAGTCTATCTCTGAACGCCCAACCTCAAACTTTTGTGCCCTGTTATCGGAGGCAGGGGGCTGGGCTGGAGTGTCCAGCTGCATCTCTTCTGTAAAAAATATAAAGCAAGGTTCTAGTCCTCATGATTATGAATGAAAAGGGCCTAAGGAACAAAACGGAATAAAGAGAGGAGCTAGTCCTCCTTGTTCTTGACAAAACACAGAATGAAATAGGAGCCTAGGAAGCAGCCTTATGCAGAGTCAGGTCATCTGTCTAGCTCAGTAGTGTCTACACCAGGCATCCCCAAACTGCAGCCCTCCAGATGTTTTGGCCTACAACTCCCATCATCCCTAGCTAACAGGACCAGTGGTTGGGGAAGATGGGAATTGTAGTCCAAAACATCTGGAGGGCCGAAGTTTGGGGATGCCTGGTCTACACTGACTGGAAGCAGCTCTCCGGGGCTTCAGCCTGTTGGAATGAACCTTGGACCTTCTGCATTCAAGGCTAGCTGCTCTGTCTTGAATAGTGTAGGAAAGCTGTCTGGCCATTGGTCCACCTAGCCCCATACTGTCTGCATGGACTGGCAGCAGCTGTCTGGAGTCTCAGGCAGAAGTCTCCCCCCAGCCTCTCCGGAGATCCCCCTGCGGATTGAACAATGGGACCTTTTGCCTTCTAGGTGAGATGCTCTACTGCTGAGCCTTCAGAAAACGAGAGGTAGACTAGCTTGGGCCATGGAGGTCCCATCTGGCCATCTTTAGTATTTCAGGGGGCTCTGCTGGATGACCCTGTTATAAGAATTTTGAGGTCATATATATATATATTATAATAATTGTTCATAAAACATGTACATGAATGTACAGTACAGGCACATGTCTGAAGCAGCACAGGAAGACAGGCCTGACTGACACCATTTTGACTCTCTCTCTGACCAGGTGTTCCTCTGCAAGGAAGAAGGGGGGTGGGGGGGAACCTTCTCATTGTCTCAGGAATTAAAGTGATAATCCCTGGCATCCTGATACCTGAGTGCCAGACAAAAGGGTGTGAAACAGGGAAATGTAAATATATCTCTCTTTTGTTGATTAGGTTTTGGGGGCAGGGGGCAGGGTCCAGACTGCTCAGATTACTGCCACCAGACCTCCCCTTTCATGATGTACCTACCGGTATGATGAATCTAGGGAGGGGGGTCTTGGGCTACACCCCTTCTGTGACATATGGATGATGCTTCTGGGGGGGTGGGCTGAAACCAATTTCAAATTTCTTTTTAAGGGCAGGACACCTTTGTTTGGGGTTCCTTCCTTGTTCTCCTGCGTGAGAGGAAGGACCCTGTTGCAACAGCAAAAATAAAGGCTAAGCTTCTCAAACTTCTCTGGTTGGTCTCTGTTATATTCTCCAACCGATGGAGAACCCAATAAGGGAATAAGGGCAGATTTTTGCCTATATCAACCCTTTGGGGTATCAATGGTACACTTCTACGATTCACCCTCCAGTCTCCCCTTCTCAATTTGTATTGTATTATTTTATGCACTGTGGCTTGCTGTGGGAATGGATTTCTGTTTAATTTTTATATGCTGATATTATTATTTTTATACTATTCTAATGATTGCTGAATGCTTCTTTATTTGATGCAGGTTGCTTATTTTTATTCTCACATTTTCGTATTGCATTTGATGCTGATAAGGCGTCCATTCTTTGTTTCTTCAGCTTGCAAACCGCCTTGGGTATTGTGAGATAGAAGGACGGTATACAAATTACAAGTGATGATGATGATGATTCCTTGAGCCATGGAGGTTGGCTCCTTTCTGACTTCCCCTCCCCTCCCATTGCAGTGGTCTCCACCCCCACACCGGCCACCCACAGCTCTTCAGCAGTGAGCCCCCCGGCCGTCTCCAAACGCCCAAGCACAGCCAGCACCAGGGCGGAGGAAACCACTATACCCCACAGTGAGATCAGCCCCACGGCATCGGAAGAACCCACAGAGGAGACCACCTCTGCCAACCGCACGACTCACCTGGGCTCCTCGCCTCCTCCCAGGCCCACCGAAAGCACCGCCACGGAGGGGGGCAGCACGCCAAGCAGCACCCCACTCACAACCCCCCTTGCCACCTCCAGGGAGCCGCTGCTCACCAGCCGAGAGGCCACTGGGTCCGCCAGCCACAACTCCACCACAGGTGAGAGGCAAGTGCGGATGCCCTCTGGATCCTGGCAGCATCCTGTGCCATCTCAAGCAGCGATATTTTGCCTGTCTGGGATTGGGGGCTAATAATCGTGTGTTGTAGGGAGTTGGACTAGATGACCCTCGGGGACCCTTCCACAGTTCTCCGATTCTGTTATGCTCTTCCTGTAGACAGCTCCTGTATCTTCCGCAGAAAGGGTTTTTGAATGAGGAGCGTTCATGGTGGTTTGCGATAATAATAATAATAATAATAATAATAATAATAATAATAATAATAATGTATTTATGCCCCACCCATCTGGTTTCCCCAGCCACTCTGGGAGGCTCCCAACCAAATATTTAAAACACAGTACAGCATTAAACCTTTAAAACTTCCCAATACAGGGCTGCCATCAGCACAATAAAAGCACAATAAAACTTCAAACATTTAAAACTTCCCTGATGTCTTCTAAAAGTCAGACAGTTACAGGTAGGTAGCCATGTTGGTCTGACGTAGTCAAAACAAAATAAAAAAATCCTTCCAGTAGCACCTTAGAGTCCAACTAAGTTTGTCATAGGTATGAGCTTTCGTGTGCATGCACACTTCTTCAGATACACTGAAACAGAAGTCAGAGAGTTGTTTACTTCCTTGACATCTGATGGGAGGGCATTCCACAGGGCGGGCGCCGCCACCAAGAAGGCCCTCGGCCTGGTTCCCTGTGTAACCTCACTTCTTGCATTGAGGGAACCGTCATAAGGCCCCCGGGAGAGGGACCCCGGTGTCCGGGGTGGAGACACTCCTTCAGGTATACAGGGCCAAGGCCATTTAGGGCTTCCAAGGTCGGCAGCAACCCTTTGGAATTGTGCTCAGAAATGTCCTGGGAGCCAATGTAGGTCTTTCAGGACCAGTGTTATGTGGTCTCGGCGGCCACTTTTTATCCTGCCTTCCAAGCAGAGTATTTAAGGCACCTAAAAAAGGGTGTGTGTTTAGAGAGACACAGTGTATTTGGAGAAAAAACAAAACTCCTCTGAATACAAAATAAAACCTGGAACGGAGACATAGGGTGAGAAGATGCAAGGAGTCTGACTGCAGTTGGATCAGACCCAAGGGGGTCCCCTCTAGTCCAATGACCCCCCCAAAAAATAGAATACACAGGCTGGACCCAAGTGAATTTGAGCCACCGGTCACTGCAGAGTATGTGATGGGTGCAGAAATTCAACAAGGCACAACTTTCCTTCTAGCACAGAGGTGAAGCCATGACAGCGCTGCACCGGTTGAATTCCTGCCTGTTCTGTATGGCTGCAAAGAGCACAGGAAAAGGAGCAGGAAGCAAGGAGGGCGACATTAACTGATTGCAGGTCTTCCTTGGCGATCCCTCGTAGCCGAGGAAGATTGTCTTCCATAAACACGGTTTTAACAATGAGTCCGTAAGTGACTGTGGAGGCATATTCTGGATCCACATGTCCTTCCACAGTGGGGACATTGGTTACCGGGCAGGAGTTGATCATGGTGAGGGTTCTGCCAAGCGTGCCTTCCTCTTAGCACATTTTTCGCTTGTGTCCTGAGTTCGAGTGTCTTCAAAGCCCATGACACCTTTGGTAAAGGCTGTTTTCCAACTAAAGCGCTCGCAGGCCAGTGTTTCCCAATTGTTGGTGTTTATACTACATTTTAAAGGATTTGCCTTGAGAGAGTCTTTAAACCTCTTTTGTTGACCACCAGCATTATGCTTTCCATTTTTAAGTTGGGAAGTTGATGTTGAAGAACCTCAACACTGGTGACCACCAGGTGGCACTGTTGCCTCGCAATTCCCTTCTCCGTTGGATTTTCTTACTGATGATTGCAGAATTGGAGGGACCCCGAGGGTCATCTAGTCCAACCCACTGCAATGCAGGAACCTTTTGCCCAATGTGGGGCTCAAACCCACGACCCTGAGATTAAGATGTTCCAGCAACTGAGCTCATGAACAGTTAACAGTGCGATTTGCTGCTGACTCGCTCCTGACAGGTGTGTGTTTGTGTGCATGCAGAAACTAATGTACTATACGGGGGCTATTCTGTTGATATGTGTTGCCCTGCCCACTTTTGCCTCTGGCCCCGCCCATGACATCCCCCCCCCGGAATGTGGCCCTCGGGTTGTGAAAAGCTTGTTTTCAGGGCAAACGATTGCGAGCTTCAGAGCCGTGTGTCTCCCCAACAGCTGAACCTGGCGAGGACGCGCCCATTTCCCAGAAACCTGGCCTGGTGGCCGTCATCTGCATCTTCCTGGCCATCCTGCTCATTGGTGCTGTCTTGGTCCTGGTGAAATGTTACAGGGGGAGGGAGCCGGCCTTCCAGAAGCTGGACGAGGTCCCTATGGTGGGTATAAGCCTGGGATTTTGGGGGTTGGCCGTGCAGGGAGGGGCAACCCCCCTAAGTTCTGGAGCTGGTATTAAAACTACGCTTCTGAGCTGGAAAGGTTGAAAAACCTTTGGCATCTCAATAGAATCTCATGACCGCTTTAATTTCTCTCTCTCTTTGTTTTTTCTCTTTCTTCCCAGCAGGGAAAAGTCACAGAAGGTTCTCCATTTGCCCATTTCCCTCCAAAGTAGCCTGGCTCCCCTTCCGCCCCACTCCCACTGAGGGCCTGCGAAAAGAAGGGTCGCATCCTGCTGTCACTTAGCGTGTGCAATAATAATAATAATAAAGTTTCCGAATTTGTCCCAATGACTTTCTTGGATGCTGGTTAATCTGTGTTCAGAGCACAGACTCATATAGCCTTAGAATTTTAGAAGGTACCCCTTTTGGTCATCTAGTCCAACCCCCTGCAATGCAGGAATCTCAGCTCAAGCATCCCTGACCGATGGCCATCTGACCTCTGCTTAAAAACTTCCAAGGAAGGAGAGCCCGCCACCTTTCATCTCATGACCAAACGGCTCTGACTGCCAGAAACCTCTTCCTAGTGTTGAGTCGGAATCTCCTCTCATATAGCTTGAAGCCACGGGTTCGAGTCCTGACCTCCGGAAGCAGGAGAAAACAAGCATGTTCCCTCTTCCATGCGACAGCCCTTGAGGGATTTGAAGGTGGCTCTCCTATCTCCCTTCTTTCCCAGGCTAAACATACCCAGCTCCTTCAACTGTTCCTCATCAGGCTTGGCTTCCAGACCCTGGATAATCTTGGGACTCAGCTACATGCAGTCAATTATATCATTATGACTGTGTTATAGACATGTGACAGCAGATGGCGATGTAGAGCTATAATCTGTGTTTTCCTGTAACTTTTTAAATGAGTATAAATCTGCACGATATCCTTCTTAAATTGTGATGCTCAGAACTGGACACAGTCAAGGCCAGATTTCGGTTTGATGAGGCCCTCAGCTACTGAAGGTAATGGGGCCCTTTCTATGTCCAACTGTCCTTTGTCAACAACAAATTGTTGGTGTTTTTTGGGTTGAATATATGCTATATGGTCATTTATGGACCCAGGTGGCGCTGTGGGCTAAACCACTGAGCCTAGGGCTTGCTGATCAGAAGGTTGGCGGTTCGAATCCCTGTGACGGGGTGATCTCCTGTTGCTTGTTCCCAGCTCCTGCCAACCTAGCAGTTCAAAAGCACGTCAAAGTGCAAGTAGATAAATAGGAACCGCTATAGCGGGAAGGTAAACGGCGTTTCCATGTGCTGCTCTGGTTTGCCAGAAGCGGCTCAGTCATGCTGGCCACATGACCTGGAAGCTGTACGCTGGCTCCCTCGGCCAATAATGCGAGATGAGCGCGCAACCCCAGAGTCGGTCACGACTGGACCTAATGGTCAGGGGTCCCTTTACCTTTACCTTTTTATGGACCTAATAGGCATCTAAAGCCATTTGCACGTGTTGCCCTGTAACTAGTCCATGCAGAATGTCGGCACCCTATATATTGTTGTTGTTGTTTAGTCGTTTAGTCGTGTCTGACTCTTCGTGACCCCATGGACCTATATATATAGAAAGGAGCAAAGCAATGATATTTTAGGGAGCAGATGGGGCCCATGACTTACATCCTAGGAGCCTACACAACACAAAACACCGTTGCTGCATGTTGGTTTTATTTTATTGGTTTTTAATCTTATATTTTGGAAATGTACATCCAGGTTTTTTCCCCTTTAAATTTTTTGGGGGGCTCCCAGAGAGTGGGGCCCTAAGCTAGAGCTTGATCCGTGTGTTCCTGTAAATTTTTAATGAGTATAAATCCAGCCCTTTTCACCCTCCTCTGCCCACCTTCCAGCTTGTCAACATCCTTCTTAAATTGTGATTCCCAGAACTGGACACAGGATTCCAGGTGTGGCCTGACCAGGGCGGAAGAGAGTGGGACTACGACTTCCCTTGGTCTGGACACTAGACTTCTGTGGATGCAGCCTAGAATAGCATTCGCTTTTTTTGCTGCTGCATCACACTGTTGACTTGTGTTAAGCTTGTGGCCCACCAAGACCCCCCTAGATCCTTTTCACATGTACTGCTAGTGAGCCAGGGGCCTCCCATCCTATATTTGTGCATCTGGTTCTTCCTGCCGAAGTGCAGAACCTGACCTTTGTCCCTAGGGAAATTCATTTGGTTTGGGTCCAGTTCTCCAATCTGTTGAGGTCACTTTGAATTCTGATTCTGTCTTCTGCAGCGTTGGCTACCCCTCCCAGTTTGGTGTCATCTGCAGATTGGCTGAGCATCCCAATTCTTTCATCCAAGTCCTTTATAAAGATGTTGAACAACAGGCCCAGGACAGAACCCTACAGCACCCACTTGTTACTTTTATCCAGGATGATGAGGAACCATGAATGTGTACTCCTTGGGTTCAGTCGGTCAACCAGCTACAAATCCACCTAAGAGTTACATCATTCAACCCACATTTCACCAGCCTTCTCACAAGAATATCAGGGGGGACTCCGTCAAAAACTTTACTGATATCAAAAGACACTATATTCACAGCATTCCCCTGATCCACTAGGCTTGTAATTCCATCAAAAAAAGAAATAAGGTTTGTCTGACATGACTTATTTTTGAGAAACCCATGTTGGGTCTTAGTAATCATGGCATCCTTTTCTAGGTGCTCACAGACAGACGGTTGAATGATCTGTTCTGGGACCTTTCCTGGTAGCGATGTCAAGCTCACCGGTCGGTAGTTATCTGGGTCTTTTTTCCCCTTTCTGAAGATGGGAACCACATTTGCCCACCTTCAGTCTGTAGGGACCTCACCTGTCCTCAAAGAATTCTCCAGGATCATAGACAAAGGCTCTGAGATTACATTCGCAAACTCCTTTAGCACCCTTGGGTGCAGCACCTCAGGCCCTGGAGATTTGAATTCTGATTCTGTCTTCTGCGGCATAGGCTACCCCTCTCAGTTTGGTGTCATCTGCAAATTGGATGGGCATCACCTCAGTTCCATCATCCATTTCATTTATAAAGATCAGCAATTGGGATCATGGAAGAAAACAGTGGGTAATATTGAGGTGGGGAAATGCAGGGGTGTTGTGAATACCAAATGGTAGCATATACAGAATGCCTGTCCGAAATGCCTTCTCAAGATTAATATTATTATTAAGAGGGTGTTACAAGGTTATCCAAGTTTCTTTCCTGTCCTGTCAACATCGAGAAAACCATCCGGGGGGGGGGGACTTTCTTTCTCCACTGGAAACGCAGAGTTGGGCTAATGAGTAACGGGGCCTGGGAGTTAATTAGTCACCCTAATTGCTCAGCCCGCAGGTCTCCAACTGGCAGAATAATAATCATAATAATAATAATAATAAGTGCTTTTTTCTGGGGGTACCTTTGTACTTTTGTACATTTACTGTATTCCCCCCCCCCCCGATTTGAACTATAAAATGGTGGTTTACTTGAGTCAAAATGAGAGTACTCCTAAACATTTTTAAAAGAAAACAACAACAACAACAACAACAATTTTATCCCACCCATCTCTCTGGGTTTCCCCAGCCTGTGGCTGACAGTGTCTTTCCACCAGCCTTGCAGAGGCAGAAATACAAGTTTTTGGTGCCTTCTAAACCCCGGGAACAAAAAATAAATAAACATGGACAAGATAAATGGCACCAGGCCAAAGGACGTGTTTTGGGTGTTCCTGTGAAGAGGAGGCTGGTTTTGCCCAGCTGCCGACCCGCTTTCGAAGGCTGCTTTCGAAACCGGAGAGGGTTGCCCATCATCAGAGAATCTGCCCAGCGGGTTAGCAGAGAAAAGGAAGGCCATCTTTCTTTCTTTCTTCCTTCCTTCCTTCCTTCCTTCCTTCCTTCCTTCCTTCCTTCCTTCCTTCCTTCCTTTCTTTCTTTCTTTCTTTTTCTTTCTTTCTTTCTTTCTTTCTTTCTTTCTTTCTTTCTTTCTTTCTTTCTTTCTTTTCTATACCGCCCGATACCAGAAGGTCTCCGGGCAGTTCACATAAAATACCAAATACAGAAAATCAAAACAAAAATAACATAGTTAAACTGTGGAACTCCCTGCTGCAGGAGGCAGGGATGGCTTTGGGCAAATTCAGGGAGGGCTATTGATGGCTGCTAGCTGCGATTATTAGCATTATTATTGCTTATTAAATCGATGCATCGCCCTTCGCTTGAGGACCACAGAGTGGTTTACAGAATTAAAACAACCGGTGGAGCCCCTCCATCGCCTTGCAGCATGCGCAGAGTGCCGTGGCGGAAAACCTGGTCTCTAAAAATCCAAAAGGAATAAGAAATACTGTCACATGTTGGATCCCTCGTGGGGTGTTAAACCCAGGGAAGCCAAGCCTGCCCCCTCTGCCCGCCAAGACTTGGCAAATTTGTAACCAGAGTCACAAGACTCTGGGTTAATTTCCCAATGTGTCAAATTAATCATTTATTTCCTTCATTTTTAAAAAATGCGTCTTGGAACGCACTTGGCAGGGGGGGGGGTGAGGAGGCCAGAGACTTTGGGCTCCCTTTTTCTGGAAAAGGCTTAGGGGGGCCAAGAGCAGTGGCTGGATGGCTCAGTGGGTAGAGCATGAGGCTTTTGACCTCTGGGTTGTGGGTCACAGCCTCACATGGGGCAAAAAGATTCCTGCCTTGCCGGGGTGGGGGGTTGGACTAGATGCCCCTTGGGGGACCCGCCCAACTCTGCAATCCTATCCTACAATGATGTTGATGATGAGGATGGCAGTCGCACAAACCCCAGAGTCCTCCACTTTTCGGTTCTTCCAGTTGAACCAGTCCGGTCCTTTCGCTGCTTCTCCTGCCAGGCTGGGACGTTTGCCAGGACTCCCTGGGGAGGAGTGGGGGGCAGGGGGTGGGTGCTCCAAGGCGCCTGCATGCCATGGGTGCTCCTCCCCATTTCAGAAAAAGGGACTGAGGCTCTGCTTGGGTCTTTTGTTCCATTTCAATCCTCTCGACCTGCCGAAGGAGGGAGAGGCATTGCGGGGAAGGGCTGGCTGTGAGTTCCCCGCAAGGTGAGGGGTTCGGGTTCGAGAAGCAAAAGGAGCAAGAGAGGCCTCCTAACTGTAAGTCCAAGAAATGCCCAAATGGGTTAAGAGAGAGGGGGGGGGGTTCAGCTCTGGGCACCAGATATTTAAAGCACACAAAAGGTGGTAAACATTACATACCATCAGTCCTGGAAGTGTTCCAAGCTAAACGTCTAGCACAGTTTATTATTACTGTATATGGGGCTCAGATTTGGACAGGGGTTCCCCTTGGATTTACGGAAGCTGTCCAATCAAATTTATACCCAGATGGGCGGGGTATAAATAATATATTTATTATTATTATTATTATTATTATTATTATTATTATTATTATTATTATTATTATATGTTCTTAAGGCAAATTCTCTCTTTCCCATCCTGGGTCCCAAGCGCATCATTGCGCCTAGAGGCTAATCTTCCCTCGGTAGAATTATGGATCTGGCGTAGGACACTTAACTCTTGGCTTTGCCTAAACTCAACCCCCCCACCCCTCCCCCCGGGTCTAATATCCCTCGTGCTGCAAGTTCACAAGAGCGCCTGGTCTAAAATTGTCTATCAAAAACTTCACTCTTGTGGTTTATCAGCCTGGCATCTACTCACTTTGGGTTTCAGTAAAGCAAACAGTCTAATTTGTCAGCGCATAAATGATATCGAGCGTCAGAACAACTTGGCCACAATCAGGAAATTTTGCCCGTGGCATGACTATTTTCCACCTTCCCATTTCGACTCTCCGGCACCCTATCTGCATAACTGAGCAATTCTAAAATATAGACACACTTCTACTCTCGGAAGATTAAATGTCTTGCCCTCGGCTGGACTTGAGGGACGATTCCAACAGAATCCACAGGAAAAACGCTTCTGTCCCTCTGGAGATGGCCAGACCAAACCGGTGAGCAAATGCCCTTCTGGCTTGCACTAGAAAGAAAGAAAGAAAGAAAGAAAGAAAGAAAGAAAGAAAGAAAGAAAGAAAGAAAGAAAGAATCTGGCCTGCACTCTTTATAAAGGCTTGAGGAATGAGATTATTGCCCCCTCTTTTATTGCCCATTCTGGGGCAATCAGAGGAAGATCCACTATTTGACCATTGATTCAAAACCCTAAAATGTATTTTACATATTTAACTTTGTATTTCTATTCTTTGTATCCTTTGTTGTTTTATTGCTATGGTCGATGGCTGACGCAAATAAATATTCATTCATTCATTCACACATGCCCTGCAAAGAATTCTGGGAACTGTAGCTTACCAGCACTACAGTTCCCAGGAGCCTTAGCAAAAACCACAGTCCCCAAGATTCTTTGGGGTGTGGTGTGCTTCCAATGTGCTTAAATATCTGGTGTGCACTTGCAGCCCCGAGTGTCCAAAGCTTAGACACAAATTTCTGATTTGCTGGGGCTTTGGCAAACTACAGAGACCAGCTCTTTCCCAATAGAGAGCGGGATGCTACTGGACTTATTTCTGTGAATGTTAAGTTGCTTTGAACTATTGCGTTTTAATTGTTGCAATTAAATTGTTTAAAAGTTGCCTAGGAACTTAGGGTGAAGGGTAATTTATTATTATTATTATTATTATTATTATTATTATTATTATTAGGTTGTTTTTTTTATTAAAGGACCTTTTGTCATGATTAAAATGCATATTGAATCTTTTAGCGTGGCTTTAGTAAGCTGGCAACCGCAATAAGCAGAAGCACAAGGGCAACCATGTGCATTTGGCAAACCCTCAACCCTAACTATCGGGTTCTTTTGCCCCATATTTGTGTGCTTATTATAATTATAATATTTTATTTTATTGTTAATTGTGCTGTTTTAAAGGTGCATTTTTAATTTGACTTCACTTAGCAATGGTGTTTGTTTTTGAAATGTTTAAGATTCTTATTTTTTGTTAACTTTGTCTGTGTTAAATACGTATTCTGTAGCTGTCCTAATTTGTAATATTTTCTTTTGAAATCTTTAAGATAATATTTTTGTTTTCTGTTAATTATGCTGCTTTGACCGCATACTCTATATTTGACTTTCTCCAGATTGTTTTATTGATGTTTT
Source organism: Zootoca vivipara (assembly GCF_965207765.1). Taxonomy (NCBI): domain Eukaryota; kingdom Metazoa; phylum Chordata; class Lepidosauria; order Squamata; family Lacertidae; genus Zootoca; species Zootoca vivipara. Next base: position 96,488,317 of record NC_142589.1, on the reverse strand, counting down.
AATATTCCGCCAACCGCTTTGAGGTTTTTCTTAAAAATATAAAGTGGTATCGAAATGAAATGAATAATAAAATAAACCGAGTACAGTCATACCTCGGTTTAAGTACGCTTCGGTTTGAGTACTTTCAGTTTAAGTACTCTGTGGACCCGTCTGGAACGGATTAATCCACTTTCCATTACTTTCAATGGGAAAGTTCGCTTCAGGTTAAGTACAGACGTCCGGAACCAATTGTGTACTTAAACCGAGGTACCACTGTATGTTAATGTTTGTTAGTGACAGCTGTGCTGATGATGTGTACATAGGAAAGGCTTTCAAAAGCACATAGTAAACTTGCTTGCCCTATTATTATCATTATTATTATTGAAAACAAATTCAGCGGTCAGTGCTTGTAACCCAGCTCCAATTGAAAACTTAAGTTGCAAGCTTTCTGGAGTGGAATGGAACAAGCCTAGAGATAGCTTTTCTCCTTTTCTTTCTCCCTCTTTGCAGGAAGAGGGAACAGCTGCCAGTCCACTCCAAGGTTTTGCAATGATGCGTCGAAGCCGGACAACGGTGTCTTTTCTGAGTATGGAGGTAAGGAAAAATAATGCGCTGGGGATCAAGGTGTCTGTGGGTGCAGGTTGGAGAGAGCCCAGCCAGGAGGCCGGCGGCCAATATTTGGGGTGAGGTTGTAGTTAATAAGTCCACCCGAAGTTCTGGACTAGGCTTCCCCAAACTAAGGCCCGGGGGCCGGTTGCGGCCCGCGAGGCTCTTTTATGCGGCCCCCGGCAACCCCCCTGCCCGCTGCTGCCGCCCGCTCTTAATGGCACGCTGCAGCTGCCCACTTCCAGGTCCCCGGAGCGTCAGAAATAGCTTGTGCGCATGCGCAAGCGTCATTTCTGGCGTGCTTCCAGGCAGGAGGAAGTGCATGTACACAGTGTTCTGGTGACCCGGAAGTGCGCTGGAAATCACGTGTGTGCATGCGTATGGGCGCGCACTCCTGCGCGCTCCGGCCCGCAGCACGATCAGCACTGGAGGCACCGGCCCTCGGCGAGATAAGTTTGGGGACCCCTGTTCTGGACCCTTCACCCACCCTTCCAATCTTGCTCAAATCCCAAAGCACCTTCAATGCTCTGCCCTTCTCTCTGCAAGACGGTGTTGTAAACAAAATCTGCCCTTTCCCCGAGAGCCCGTCTAGAGTCCTTAAATGGCTTCCCTATCGGTAGGAGAAAATAACAGAGAATATTGAGAAGCCAAGCAGCTAGTAAGCCTGATCTTTATTAAACTGTTGCAACAGGGTCCCCGCTCACCCCACACAGGAGGGAGGAGGAACCCAGAACATTGGTGCGCACGGTCGCATACTCTGTATATGGACTTTTAAAATTGCCACCCTGCAGCCCAAGACCACCACCCAATACATCAAATGTACATCACAGAAGGGGCATCTACAACAGAATCCTGTCTGCCAGGAAAGCTGTTGATGGATTTAAAGGTAAAGGACCCCTGACCATTAGGTCCAGTCGTGACCGACTCTGGGGTCGTGGCGCTCATCTCGCATTATTGGCCGAGGGAGCCTGTTTACAGCTTCCAGGCCATGTGGCCAGCAGGACTAAGCCGCTTCTGGCGAACCAGAGCAGCGCATGGAAACGCCGTTTACCTTCCCGCTGTAGCGGTTCCTATTTAACTACTTGCACTTTGACATGCGTTCAAACTGCTAGGTTGGCAGGAGCTGGGACCGAGCAACAGGAGCTCACCCCTTCTGATTGCAAAGGCTCTGTGCCAGGTTTAACCCACAGCGCCACCCCATCCCCTGTTGATGGGTTTACCTGGCTATTAATGGGTTTACCTGGAGAGCCTGGCCATTCATTTGTGATGATAAATACTTAATTCCTGAGTCCAGGTCACAGGTTCACCCTATTCATATCTTAAATGTGCCCTGAAGGCAGGATTTGTGAGCAAAGAGACAATGGGGAGCTTTTTTCATGCCCTCCCTCCTTGCAGAGAATCATAGAATCCTAGAGTTGGAAGAGACCACAAGGGCCATCCAGTCCAACCCCCTGCCAAGCAGGAAACACCATCAAAGCATTCTTGACATATGCCTGTCAAGCCTCTGCTTAAAGACCTCCAAAGAAGGAGACTCCACCACACTCCTTGGCAGCAAATTCCACTGCCGAACAGCTCTTACTGTCAGGAAGTTCTTCCTAATGTTGAGGTGGAATCTTCTTTCTTGTAGCTTGAATCCATTGCTCCGTGTCCGCTTCTCTGGAGCAGCAGAAAACAACCTTTCTCCCTCCTCTATATGTCATCCTTTCATATATTTGAACATGGCTATCATATCCCCCCTTAACCTTCTCTTCTCCAGGCTAAACATACCCAGCTCCCTAAGCTGTTCCTCATAAGGCATCGTTTCCAGGCCTTTGACCATTTGGGTTGCCCTCCTCTGGACACCTTCCAGCTTGTCAGTATCCTTCTTGAACTGTGGTGCCCAGAACTGGACACAGGACTCCAGGTGAGGTCTGACCAGAGCAGAATACAGTGGTACTATGACTTCCCTTGATCTAGATGCTATACTCCTATTGATGCAGCCCAGAATTGCATTGGCTTTTTGAGCTGCTGCATCACACTGCTGAGAAACATTTGGTCAGATTGGAAGAAGAGTCAAAATGGTTTCAGGACTGTCTTCCTGAGTCTTCCTGTCCTGTTTCAGACATGGGGTTTAGATATTTACATATGTGTTTGCCTTGTAAATTTATGAACACCAAATTTTGATATCAGAGACCTTAAATTCTTATAACAAAGGGCAGGAATTATGGCTCTGCTTCCAGTCCTGTTGGAAGGATTCCCGGTAGGAGAAGCGGCTGGATTGAATTTAGCAGCTGCGGCAGCCAGAGGGGAAGGGTCTCCAGGCTTCAAAAACCCTCGCACACATCTTTCCACCAGGCGAGAGTGGCCCCAATCCCAGGAACAGCTTTGATTGGCCGGCTGAACCAGGAGAGGGGAGCTGAGGGGCCTCAGACCCTTGGGGAGTTAGGGGTTTACCTTCATGTGAAGACAGAAGACAAGGCCCTCTGCCTGGTTCCCTATAACCTAACTTCTCAGGAGGGAACATGGGCGTAGGCAGGGGGGCAGCTGCCCCCCCTAGAAGCAAAACATTAATGTATTTTACAGACCATAACCAGCACTTTTCCCCTCCAAAAACTGAAGTGGAAAGGGCTTTGCTTTAGCGAGAGCAGCTCGGTCTCCGCTTGCTGGGGGGGGGGGCACAGCTGTAACAAAAACACATCAAATAAATAAAGCAAAGTGGCTACCGGTACTTAAGCAGTTAAGACAATGGAGCAGAATACCCCTTCAGGCAAGAGTTGATAGCTCACCACTTCACCCTATTGTTCTTCAGTGGGAGTTGTTAATGAGCATTCAGGGATTGCATTAAGAGTTCTATTGACGATTTAATGAGGGTGCAGAGGATTCAATTTGACTAAGGTGGCTCTGCAAGGCTAAAAGGAAGTGAATAAGAAAAGGGGGCTGTAGCTTTGATAGACACAGTGATGTTTATAAAAAGCAGTGGTGTTCCAGTCTGCCCCTCCTCCTGCATCTGTTGTTGTTGTTTAGTCATTTAGTCGTGTCCGACTCTTCGTGACCCCCCTGGACCAGAGCACGCCAGGCACTCCTGTCTTCCACTGCCTCCCGCAGTTTGGTCAGACTCATGTTGGTGGGTTCGAGAACACTCTTCAACCATCTCGTCCTCTGTCGTCCCCTTCTCCTAGTGCCCTCAATCTTTCCTCACATCAGGGTCTTTTCCAGGGAGTCTTCTCTTCTCATGAGGTGACCAAAGTATTGGAGCCTCCGCTTTGGGATCTGTCCTTCCAGTGAGCACTCAGGGCTGATTTCCTTCAGAATGGATAGGTTTGATCTTCTTGCAGTCTGTATACTACTGTAAATCAGGGGTGGCCACCTCCCAAGAGACTCTGATCTACTCATAGAGTTAAAAACTGGGAGTGATCTACCCCCTTTTGGGGGGTTCAGGTCAAAGCTGTTGAGTTTTTTAAAGGAAGGGAAGACCTGTTTTGGGGGGTTTAGGTTAAACTTGTTGAGCTTCTTTTAGGAGGGAGGGAGGCCCATTTTTGTTTAGGGCTTCAGGTCATAGTTCAGCTTTTTTTAGGGAGGAGGAAAATTTTGGGTGAGCTTTTTTTAGGGGTGCCAGTGATCTAGCAGTGATCTACCACAGAAATCCAGTGATCTACTGGTAGATCACAATCTACCTGTTGGACGTGCCTGCTGTAAATCAAACAGAGAGAAAGCTGCTTACAAGGCTCTTGTACAGGCGTACCGGTATCTTCCTCTTGCTGCAGAGTTTCAGCATCACAGCGTCACCCAGAGGCACCCACAAATATGAGTTATGCCTCTCTCTATTTCTTCCTTCCTTCCCTCCCTCTTCCATCCTTAATAAAATACGGGGGGGGGGGGCGCAGATAAGCCCCACATAGAAAGCCCATCAACTTGGGGGGATGACTCTTTCAAATACGGTATTTACCATTAATTGGGGGGGGGCACCTGGGCCTCTAGGAGTTGGCTGCTATGCCTAGGACAATTCAAGAAAGCAGAATGATGCATATGCTATGGTAATATATCAATAGAATCATGGAATTGTAGTCGGAAGGGACCACAAGGGTCATCTAGTCCAACCCCTGCAATGCAGGAATTTTTTCCCAAGGTGGGGCTTGAACCCATGACATGGTTGAAATATTATGCTGATATGCAGCAATGCCTCGGAGCCATCGTGACTGCGGCCGTGCCTTGCCTCGCCCTCGCCCGCCCTGCCACCCCCTCTCGCCTGCCCGACCCTCCCGTCCTCTCCAGCCAAGCAGGGTAGCCGCCGACGCTGCCAGCCCCAGAAGCACAAGGTGGCCGCCGCCACGATGTCGTCAGGCCAGCTGGCCCACGTTCCCACTTTGTGGCCCCACCCCTGAACGACTCTGCCTCCCCCCCCCCTAGTTTCGATCCTGGCTACGCCCCTGGGAGAGAACCTGGAGATGGACCCCAGTGTCCGGGGTGGAAACGCTTCTTCAGGTCTACTGGGCCTTTTAGGGCTCGGAAACGTCCTGGAAGCCAATGTAGGTCTTTCAGGACCGGTGTGATGTGGTCTCGGTGGCTGTTCCCAGTCCCCAGTCTGGCTGCCGCATTCTGGATTAGTTGCAGTTTCCGGGTCACCTTCCAAGAGCCCTACAGAGAGCACATGGCAGTAGTCCAGGCATGTCCAGAGTCCATTTCGGGGGCCTAATCCAGCCCTGTGGCAGCTTATTTCCTGGAGTAAAATCCTAAAAAGAAGGTCAACCACCCACGGCCCTTCACTTCATCAAATCTGGCCCTCCTTGAAAAAAGTTTGGACACCACTGCAGTCGTCCAAGCAGGAGATGGCCGGGGTGTGTGTGTCTGTGTCCAGTGGTCAAGAAGGTGATTTCTGCATGTGCCGTGAGGGAAGTGAGGGGCAGGTGGGGCTCGTCCCCCCAGGAAAAGGGAAACTCTGACCCTAAACCTAAATCTTGGGGAGAAGAAAAGGCTCTGCAAATCCTGAGTGGAGTCTTCCTTTGGTGACGGCAGGCAGGCCCTGGCTTGCCCTCTGGGTGCTAGGCAATGGGTGCCCCTTCTCTCCGGGTTCCTTGGCAACGGGTCACGCTTCCTGGGCTCCTTGTCAGTTAGCGGCGGAGGATCGGTTAAGAAGACGAGCAGCAATTTCCCCTCCTTCGGGGCTTTTCTTGGCCTCTTAGCATGCCAGCTGCGGTGCCCACCAGGGCTGGCAGGTCCTTGGCTCACAGATTCTGCGATGAGGCCCACCTCTGGGTCCAAATGTGCTTTTTTGGAATACATAATTCAAAGGCTTGGTGCTGACCTTGAAAGCCCTGAGCGGCCTCAGCCCAGGAGACCTGAAGGAGCGTCTCCACCCCGGACACCGGGGTCCATCTCCTGAGGGCCTTCTGGCGGTTCCCTCCCTGGGAGAAGCAAGGTTACAGGGAACCAGGCAGAGGGCCTCCTCGGTGGTGGCTCCCGCCCTGTGGAACACCCCCCCCCATCAGATGTCAAAGAAATAAACAACTACCTGACTTTTAGAAGACATCTGAAGGCAGCCCTGTTTGGGGAAGTTTTTAATGTTTGAGGTTTTCTTCTGCTTTTAAATATTCTGTTGGAAGCCACCCAGAGTGGCTGGGGAAACCCAGCCAGATGGGCGGGGTATAAAAATAAATTATTATTACTGTATTATTATTAGGCAGGCTTTGCAAAGCTCTTTTTTTATAAAGACATCCTGATTGATTTCTGTTCTCTCTGCTGCTTTTAAATGTTCTCCTGTTTGGGATTTGCCTTTAATTTTACTTTATACAGTATAACTGGTCTCCCCCTCCCCCATTGTGCTTCACTGGCCTAGAGACTGTGCAGGCCTTAATCAATATATTGTAATAATTATAATAACAGTCTGACAGTGGGACACACTCCCTCAAGGGTGTGGACGCTCTCCTTCACTGGAAGTTTTCAAGCAGAGGTCAGATGGCCACCTCTCAGGGACTCTCCTGCATTGTGTGTGTGTGGGGGGGGGTTGGACTAGATGGCCCCTGGGGGTCCCTTCCAGTCCTACGGTTCTGCAAAACAGCCAAGCTGCTTGGGAAAGCAAGCTTGAAAAGAGGGGAACAAGCAGCTAAAATAAAGATGCAGCAGTTAAACAAAATGTCTCCTGTTCCCTGGGCTGATGCTTGGCCCAAATCTCTTAGCGTGTGCCTGGATTTTGGGGAGGGGGATTCGAACCCACATCCCGCTTCCTCCAGCTCCCTTCTTGGAGGCCAGGTCTGGCAGGTGCTCTCAGGTGGAAATGATTGGCGGCCGAGCCGTGAGAGAGAGAGTGGCAGTGCGTGCCCGTAAGTGGCCATTAACCCTCCTGCGGCACTAATTGGCACCCCAGGGCAACCGTCAGAGAGAGAGAGAGAGAGAGAGAGAGAGAGAGAGAGAGAGAGAGAGAGAGAGAGAGCAGCTTGTTGGCAAGGAATCAGAAATGCAGGTGCTCCATCTGTGTGATTGTTCCTTAGCTGAGCCTTTTCCCAGTTGCAGAGGGAGATTTTCCCGTTCCTGCCAGCAAAGTGTCAAGGGCAAACCCAGGGTGGAGGGTGGGGGCGCCCCAGGGCCTGCCGCCTCCCCCCCCCCAACTTGGCACCTCCCAGCTGCCTGGGCCACTTCCACCTGAGCAGGCTGTGGGCACGACCTGGAATTGCCTGGGGGCCAGACAGTCAGGCCCTTGAGTTGTTCCTTTCAGCCAGCCAATTGTTGTTTTAATTTGTTGGAAGCCACCCAGAGTGGCCGGGGTACTAGTCAGATGAGCAGCATATAAAGTTGTTATTATTATGTGGTTGGAGGCAGAGGAGTGGTGGTGGGGGCACCAGCTGGGGAACCCCCAAGGGAAGAAGGCTCAGAGCCTGGGGAACGGGGTGACGATGAGCGGTCAGAGGGAGTAGAGTGGGCAGAGGAGTTGTGGGAAGCTGAAGAGGGAACAGGGTTTGGTGAGCGGGGAGATTCTGTGGCAGAGAGCAGTCCAGAATCAGAGGCAGAAGCGGAAGCAGGGCAAGAGGGAAGCCAAGAGGCAGAGATGAAGTCACAGGGGTCTCCCCCTCCTGCTGCGAGAAGCTCTGCTCCCCACTGGTTTCCCAGAACCAGGAGAGGCATGAAAAGAGCGGAGGAGAGGTTGGCTGCCCCCAGGCTCAGTCTCGGATTGCTTGGGGGGAAATGCTGGAGAGAAGGGGACTTTCATTCTCGGCAGCTGGTTTTCATGGCCTCAGACCACCAGGAATGAGCCGCTGTGCTCATTAGACCTCTGCCGAGTCTGTGAAGGTTGTGCTTTTGCGAATAATGATTTAGCTCCAACTTTGAACTCACCAGCATGTTGTTGTGACAGAAGTACTCCTGGATGAGGAATGGGAAAACCAGCATTCTTCCAGATATTACTGGAGGAATACAGTGCCTGTGTTTAGGAGAGGCATTCCCCCCTGAGAGGTGTGTGCTGGGTTTTAATAGATAGGAGAGGATATATCAATTGCAATTTATCCCTCCCAGCGCCTAATTTCAAAATCCCATCGTTGACAGAAGAATTAAAAGCTGAAAAATCTTACCTCGCACATTTTCTTACCACGCTTAACAAAGAATCAGGCAACAGGCTGGAAAGTAAGCTTAAGAATAAGATTTCCTTACTTTATAAAGATGCATTAGTTCACAGCAAAGGCAGCAGTAAAAACCACACTGGCAAAATATTTATATTTACAGTATAACCTGTTTCAGGTATGTACCTGGAGCAGAAGCCAGCAGAGGCCTGTCTGCACCCAATGCAGGTCAAAGGAAGAGAGAAAAGAACAGGAAGTACTCTATGCTCCTTCAATTCCAGGAGAGGAGGGGAAATGACATCACACAGAGACCTCTCTACCAATTGTATTTCTACGGTTTGAGTCTCTGCCAATCAGCAATACATTTCTGTGGTCTTAGCCCCATTCTCATGCTAACTAGCAAGAATATGCATTTGTTAGGTTTGGCTGATAAACTCCCCCAAGAAGAGGGCAGCTTCCTGTTTAAATGAGCACTCAGAACCACAAGGACTAGGAGCTTGTTTTTTTTTTAAGGGGAAGTCCAGAGCTTTGCATGTAGATGAAGCTCCCAGGGTTCAATCTCCAGTATCTCCAGTCCCCAAACCCTGGATTGCTGCTGTCACACTAAGCCAGAGGAGCCGAATCATAGAATCATGGAATCTTAGAACTGTAAAGTTGAAAAGGGACCCTGTGGGTCATCTAGTCCAACCCTCTGCAACACAGGAATATGCAGCTGCCCCAAGTTATCAGCATGCTCTAACCCAGGGTCAGCAACCTTTTTCAGCTGTGGGGCAGGCCACCATCCCTCAGACGATGGTGGGCCGGACTATATTTTTTTGGGGGAAATGAACGAATTTCTATACCCCACAAATAACCCAGAGATGCATTTTAAATAAAAGCACACATTCTACTCATGTAAAAACACGCCGATTCCTGGACTGTCTGTAGGCCGGATTGAGAAGGCGATTGGGCCGCATCTGGCCCATAGGCCTTAGGTTGCCTCCCCCTGCTCTAACCAACTGAGCTGTCCAGACAGACTGTTGAGCACCTTCCTCCCTTCCTGTTCTATTTGGCATCATGAGGACTGACACCTTGCTTTGTCTTCAGAGGAAGAACCAGATCTCACTGCCAAAGCATCTGCTTTCATTCCCCCTTCCTTTCCTTTTGCTAAAATGGCTCGCGTCGCTTCTTCTTCGGAGCGATGTCACTATGGAAGCAATAATAATGGAGGCGAAGGGATGAATTTTTAAAGCCTTTGCTGGAGGCTAACGCTTGCAGTTAATGGATGCTGTCCATAGATGGAGCTAGGAGATGGATCGAACTCAGCGCCTCTTCAATCAACCCACCCACCGTTACCCTCCCTCCCTCTCTAAGAGGCAGGGTGATGGGGATCTGGTAATCATAAGGACATCCGAAGAATCCAGGTGGACCACCTTCTTCTTCTTCTTCTTCGGCTACCCCTTGTAGCGGAGTAATATTGTCTCCCATGAACACAGTCTTAGCAGTGAGTCCGTACATGACTGTGGAGGCCAATTCTGGATCCACACATCCTTCCACAGTGGGGACATAGGTTTCTGGGTGGGAGCTGATCCTGGTGAGGGTTTGCCAAGCATGCCTTCCTCTCGGCGCGTTTCTCCCTCTTTTCCTGAGTTCGAGTGTCTTCAAAGTCCAGGACACCTTTGGGAAAGGCTGCTCTCCAACTGGAGCGCTCGCAGGCCAGTGTTTCCCACTTGTCGGTGTTTATACTACAGTTTTAAAGATTTGCCTTGAGAGAGTCTTTGAACCTCTTTTGTTGACCACCAGCATTACGCTTCCCATTTCTAAGTTCAGAATAGAGTAGTTGCTTTGGAAGACGATCATCAGGCATCCGCACAACATGACTGGTCCATCCAACGAAGTTGTTGTTGCTTCGACACTGGTGATCTTTGCTTCTTCCAGTACACTGCCTGTCTTTCCAAGTGATACGTGATTTTTTGGAGACACCATTGATGGAATCTTTTGAGGAGTTGGAGATGGTGTTTACAAGTGGTCGATGTTTCACAAGCATATAGTAAGGTTGGCAGGACAATAGCTTTGTAGGCAAGCAGTTTGGTTTCCCTGCGAATGTCCCGGCCTCAGGTGGACCAGGCCAATGGTCAGTCTAGCCCAGCATCCTGTTCTCACAGTGGCCAACCAGATGCCCCTCTGGGGAAACCCGCAAGCAGGATCTGGGCACAAGAGCAGTGCTCTCCCCTCCTGTGGCTTCCATCAACTGCCTTTCAGGAGCCTTGGTGCCTTCGACCATCATGGCCAGGAGCTCTCATAGAATCATAGAATCATAGAATCATAGAGTTGGAAGAGACCACAAGGGCCATCCAGTCCAACCCCCTGCCAAGCAGGAAACACCATCAAAGCATTCCTGACAGATGGCTGTCAAGCCTCTGCTTAAAGACCTCCAAAGAAGGAGACTCCACCACACTCCTTGGCAGCAAATTCCACTGCCGAACAGCTCTTACTGTCAGGAAGTTCTTCCTAATGTTGAGGTGGAATTTTCTTTCTTGTAGTTTGAATCCGTTGCTCCGTGTCCGCTTCTCTGGAGCAGCAGAAAACAACCTTTCTCCCTCCTTTATATGACATCCTTTTATATATTTGAACATGGTTATCATATCACCCCTTAACCTTCTCTTCTCCAGGCTAAACATACCCAGCTCCCTAAGCCGTTCCTCATAAGGCATCGTTTCCAGGCCTTTGACCATTTTGGTTGCCCTCTTCTGGACACGTTCCAGCTTGTCAGTATCCTTCTTGAACTGTGGTGCCCAGAACTGGACACAATACTCCAGGTGAGGTCTGACCAGAGCAGAATACAGTGGTACTATTACTTCCCTTGATCTAGATGCTATACTCCTATTGATGCAGCCCAGAATTGCATTGGCTTTTTTAGCTGCTGCATCACACTGCTGACTCATGTCAAGTTTGTGGTCAACCAAAACTCCTAGATCCTTTTCACATGTACTGCTCTCAAGCCAGGTGTCTCCCATCCTGTATTTGTGCCTTTCATTTTTTTTGCCCAAGTGTAGTACTTTACATTTCTCCTTGTTAAAATTCATCTTGTTTGCTTTGGCCCAGTTGTCTAATCTGTTAAGGTCATTCTGAAGTGTGATCCTGTCCTCTGGGGTGTTAGCCACCCCTCCCAATTTGGTGTCATCTGCAAACTTGCTCAGGATTCCCTCAAGCCCATCATCCAAGTCATTGATAAAGATGTTGAACAAGACTGGGCCCAAGACAGAACCCTGTGGCACCCCACTAGTCACTACTCTCCAGGATGAGGAGGAGCCATTGATGAGCACCCTTTGGGTTCGGTCAGTAAGCCAGCTACAAATCCACTGAATGGTAGCATTGTCTAGCCCACATTTTACCAGCTTCTTTACAAGAATATCATGGGGCACCTTGTCAAAGGCCTTGCTGAAATCAAGATAGGCTACATCCACAGCGTTCCCTTCATCTACCAGGCTTGTAATTCTGTCAAAAAATGAGATCAGATTAGTCTGACATGACTTATTTTTCAGGAACCCATGCTGACTTTTAGTGATCACAGAGTTTCTTTCTAGGTGCTCACAGACTGTTTGCATAATGATCTGCTCTAGAATCTTTCCTGGTATTGATGTCAGGCTGACTGGGCGGTAATTGTTTGGATCCTCTCTTTCCCCCTTTTTGAAAATAGGGACAACATTTGCCCTCCTCCAGTCTGCTGGAACTTCGCCTGTTCTCCAGGAATTTTCAAAGATTATTGCCAGTGGTTCTGAAATCACCTCTGCCAGTTCTTTTAATACTCTTGGATGTAGTTCATCTGGCCCTGGAGACTTGAATACATCTAAACTAGCCAAGTATTCTTGTACTACCTCCTTACTTATTCTGGGCTGTGTTTCCCCTGCTGAATCAGGGGAAAAACTCTCGATAACTCAACCCCCCTCCTTCAATTTGTCCAATCCTCTTTTGAAGGCAGGTTGTTCAGCGGCTGCCCCTGCCTCCTGAGGGATGGGGTTCAATAGTTTAGCCATGCGCAGTGTGGATGTTTACCCATATACTCTCAGTCTGCCTTCCAGGCTCCAGGTTGTGGACGTATCCACAAGTGTAGACATCCTTTACATATAATGCGACTTCTTTCTTGTTTGATCTATTCCTTTTGAATAGTTTATTCTCCTCCATTTCTACATTTCAGTCTCATCCCACTAGATTTCCGTTACCTCTGTTAAGTCGTATTTGTCATCCTGTATTGTCAGGGGACTTCCCTACAGGGAGCCTCCCCCCCCCCATCATCCTGACCAATGGTTTCAAACTACAAGAAAGAAGATTCCACCTAAACATTAGGCGGGTGGGGAATGAAAGGAGGGGGAAAAACTTGGATGTCCATTTCCAAAATATAACATTAGGAAGAACATCCTGACAGTAAGAGCTGTTCGGCAGTGGAATTTGCTGCCAAGGAGTGTGGTGGAGTCTCCTTTGGAGGTCTTTAAGCAAAGGCTTGACAGCATATGTCAAGAATGCTTTGATGGTGCTTCCTGCTCGGCAGGGGGTTGGACTGGATGGCCCTTGTGGTCTCTTCCAACTCTATGATTCTATGATTCTATGACCAGCACAAGCAGCAGCAGCGGGTCAGGGGGAGGAAATGAGGATGGGAGCAGAGTGGAGGAGGCACGGCTCAGCGATGTATCAGAGCCCCTGCACCACTCCAGCCAACAAGGAGGAGAAGGAGCCCAGCCGCTTCCGGCGCCCGAATTGAGGCACGTGACCAAACGCAAGGTTAGAGGGAGGCGTTTTGGGGGTGCCCAAGCTATTATGCTGGCCCCAGAACAGAAGGGCGCCATTGCCGGATTCTGCGAGTGACTAGGAGGTCATGTTTTCCACTATCTCCGCACTGTAAATACTATGCACAATAAAACCGTTAAAGACAGAATGGACTTGGGCGTGTTTACTCGGGAGTAGCCGCAACATGTATCAAGAGCTCAAATTCTTCTCGCTTGTTCCCCATACTCTCTGCATTAGTATAGAGACAACTGAAACCACAGAATCACAGAACTGTAGAGTTGGAAGGGACCTTGAAGGCCATCTAGTCCAACCCCCTGCAATGCAGGAATCCTGCCCCACAGCTGTTCCTGGGTGAGGTCAAGTATAATTTGGGGCAGGAAGAAACAGATGTGCAAATATAGAATGGGGGACACATGGCTTACTAGCAGGACATGTGAAAGGGATCTAGGGGTCTTGGTGGACCACAAGCTGAATATAAGTCAACTGAGTGTTGCAGCAGCAAAAAAAAGCAAATGTTCTTCTAGGCAGCCACATGCACTGACCCAGAAGTCATTCCCTCCAGCCGCTTCCTCCTTGTAGTTTCCTACCCCTTAGCAGGTTTCTGCAGCACCACCACAGCTTCCAACGATCCTATTTAATCCAGCACTTTGTTGAGGACTAGAATCTTCATTTTATTTAGTCCCTTGGGCCTTTTATTCAGAGCTGTAGTGTGTCATTCCAACTCGGCTTCCTGTTTCTGATAGCAGGGCACACAAGCAACAGCGTTCCATTGTGGTTCGTCCCTTTGCAGCTGGTGTTCACAGGTAGACTGCCTCTGAAGCTGGGGGTTCTCTTTATTTTAGAAAGACGGGCAACCTGGCAGCCGGGCAAGGAAAGGGCACCTCCCCAATGGCCTGAGCCCCCTGCTGACTCCCCCCTCTTTTTTCTCCCCCCCCCAGAGATCCCGAGAGCAGCTGGACTTGGGGCCCAGCGTCGGAGCTCTCCCAGGGAACGCCGTCAAGCGCCGTTTCTCGGGGACGCTGTTGCTTCCGCCCCTCGCCTCCCGGCATGTGGCAGGCGGAGACCTCAGCCGTGCCCTAGAGCCAGAACACAGCAGAGTTGTTTTCACCATCGAGGAGGCCGCCCCGGCCAGCACCAAAGGCACCAGCGTTCTGAGGTAAGAGGTAGAGTTTCCCCCGATAATGTCGAGAAGGAAAGTCCCAGGAAGAGAGCGGGGCATGTCGTGGGCTTTCAAATCTGCATGGTTTTGGGTGGCATCTGAGCCTGCACAGAGAAGGAGAGCCAGTGTGGTGTAGTGGTTAAGAGCGATAGACTCATAATCTGGGGAACCAGGTTCGTGTCTCCGCTCCTCCACATGCAGCTGCTGGGTGACCTTGGGCTAGTCACACTTCTCTGAAGTCTCTCAGCCCCACTCACCTCACAGAGTGTTTGTTGTGGAGGAGGAAGGGAAAGGAGAATGTTAGCCGCTTTGAGACTCCTTCGGGTAGTGATATAGCGGGATATCAAATCCAAACTCCTCCTCCTCCTCCTCCTCCTCCTCCTCCTCCTCCTCCTCCTCCTCCTCCTCCTCTCTCTTCTTCTTCTTCTTCTTCTTCTTCTTCTTCTTCTTCTTCTTCTTCTTCTTCTTCTTCTTCTTCTTCTTAGAATTTAGGAGCTAAGAACTGCCTCTCACATCTCTCTTTTTGGGTAGAGTCTCCATTCCGTGCCAAGATCGAACTCGTGCAGCCAGCATCCTCTGGGGTGGAGAGGGGGTGTGTGGCGGGGAGAGTCCCTCGAGGGCCAGAGAGCAAGCCGGGGGGGGCACATCTGGCCTCTCCCCCGGCCTGTGGCTCACAAACCCTGCAGTTCTGTTTACCTCTTAGAGAGGAGAGGAAAGAAAAGATTAGGAAGATTGCCAATTTATTTTCCCTGGTAAGGCTCCTGTGCATTTTTCACAGCTCTGTAGCAGGCAGAAATCGAGATCCCTCAGCCACTCTCTTTGCCTTGGCGATAAAAGTGATTTGGATGGCAGCATTTCTGCCTGCGAGTCCCCCTTCCCCGCATGATGCACCAGAGGCAGGAGGAAGGAATTGGAGCAGTCAAACCACTTTATTGCTCGTCTTGGTAATAATTAAGCTGTTGCAGAAATTGACTGGCTGATTGATTGAATTTCCTTTGCTTTTCCACTGCAAGGCACAAAACCAGCTTCTGTGGGAAGGAGGGGCGGGCGGGCAATCGTTTCGGGCAGATTAAATTTCAATTCTGGTTTAAAGACGTGTTTGCATAGAAAGTTTCCTGCCTGGTTGCAAGTTCAATTTCTGGCAGCATCCCGGGGGGGGGGGGGCTTGGGCAGACACCTCCCCCCACCCCCTGAAACTCTGGAGAGCTGCTGCTTCTGGTCAGTGTAGCCAGTGTTGAGCTAAGTCTGATTCTGTATGAAACAGCTCCCTATTAAAATCAGAACACTGAGGACTAGAATCTTGCCCTTAGGGGAAGGAACGTAGCCAAGGTTCAATCCTACATGGTTCAATCCTAGATGACATCTCTATGTGGGGCCGGGGGAAAGGACTCCTCTCTCACACACCCTGGAGAGCTGCTGCCAGTCTGTGCAGACCTCACTGAGCTTGATAGGCCAAAGGCCTGGCTCAGCATCAAGGTAGTTTCTGTTGGTGTTTTTACATCATCTCCCCCCACCTCCCCTTTATGCGCCATCCGTCAAAGAGAAGGAGCCGCTTGAGGGTTTTCAATCGCTGCTTTGTAATTTCTGCTGGCTGCAAAAATAGTTTAGGGGTGTTTGTGTGCATCTTAACATTTATTTCTCCCCCAGTTTGGACAGGGACAGCTCCCAAAGCCAAAGGAATAAATAAACCAGTTGTGTCTGCATTTGCCTGGCATTTGTTGGTGCCGGTTTAAATGAGAATGGGCTGGTGGTGCAGTTAAGGGTGACTCAGCTGACAGCAGCAGGGGCTCCCCAAAAAAGGGAAACAGGTGAGCAGCAAGGCTAGCACTCTTGCCACCCCTTGCCCAGGACAGGCAGAATTGTAGAGTTGGAAGTAGTCCAAATCCCTGAGTCTCCCAGGTCTGAATCCAACACTCTAACCACTACACAACACAGTCTCGCTAGCCACTCTAGGGCACCCCGCTAACATCAACCATCACATCCTGCACCCTGCAGTGGGAGGAGAGGCACCCCAGAAGTAGCTGGCACCGTTCCTTGCACCCGCCCAACCCCACACGCTAAAAACACGCAGGACTCCTGGGTTCTGTTTAACGCCGGGCATAGGGGTCCTCTTGGTAACCCACTCAGGGGGCTCAGAGCACGGGGCTGCCCTAAGGTTGCTTCTGAGGAGCTGAGGGGCCGGGTTTGACTTCGGATTCCTCAGGGCTGCAGCATGTAATTCCTGCATTATGCGGGGGTTGGTCTAGATGTCCCTCAGGGTCCCTTCCAGCTCTACAATTCTATTCTTCTATGCTCCCGAATAAAAGAAGAGCCTGCTGCTGGGAAACAAACATGTACAGAGCGCGCCCATTCTCGTCGCCTCTGGCCTGAGCACTCTGTCTCCTTTCCCAGACAGAGAGGGCGCCCCTCGCCGCCCCTTCTAGTCTGACCACTGTGTGAGCTGCTTTTTTGGGTGGCGGGAGGTGGGGCGGGGAGGAGAGGGGAGGGGAGGGGAGGGCTGTCGGCAGCTTGGCTCCCACCCTCCCTCCCTCCCTCCCTCCCACCCTCGCCCGGCTAATGAGCTCCAAATAAATCTCGCCCGGAGCGCGCTGTGACTGTCAGCGCCGGCTCTATATAAGGGAGAGCGCGGGCCGGCGAGGCGGAGGCGGTGTCTGGAGCGCACGGGGAGAAGCCGGGCTGCCCCGAGAAAGTTTGCCGCCTCGAGCTCTTTCCCTCGCCTGCCTCTGCGCCTGTGCCCGGTCGGCTCCGGCCCTCGGCTTCAGCACCGCGCGATGGCGGACAGCTCTTCCCGGCGCGCCTTCGAGCTGAGCCGCCAAGGCGCCGGGCTCGCCAAGCCGCCCAAGCACCTGTGGCGCCAGCCGCGCACGCACATCCGCATCAAGCAGCGCTTCCACTCCGACACCGAGCGAGACCGCCAGGCCCGCGCTTCCCTCCGGCCGGCCCTCCAGAACCCCAGGATGTCCTGGCCTTCGTCGCTCCACCGCCGGTAAGAGCGCGCGTCCTCCGACGGAGCATCCCCTCCCAGCCGCCCCTTCAAGGGGCGATGCTTAAGGAAGCCCTTCCTTAGCTCGGCTGCGCCTGCGAGCAGCGCACACGAGCACCGCGCGTCTTACTTCGGAGAGATCCGTCTCTTCCGAGGAGACCGAATTGTAGAGTTGGAAGAGATCCAGAGAGGCATCTAGTCCAGCCCCCTGCATAGAATCATAGAATCATAGAATCATAGAGTTGGAAGAGACCACAAGGGCCATCCAGTCCAACCCCCTGCCAAGCAGGAAACACCATCAAAGCATTCCTGACAGATGGCTGTCAAGCCTCTGCTTAAAGACCTCCAAAGAAGGAGACTCCACCACACTCCTTGGCAGCAAATTCCACTGCCGAACAGCTCTTACTGTCAGGAAGTTCTTCCTAATGTTTAGGTGGAATTTTCTTTCTTGTAGTTTGAATCCGTTGCTCCGTGTCCGCTTCTCTGGAGCAGCAGAAAACAACCGTTCTCCCTCCTCTATATGACATCCTTTTATATATTTGAACATGGTTATCATATCACCCCTTAACCTTCTCTTCTCCAGGCTAAACATACCCAGCTCCCTAAGCCGTTCCTCATAAGGCATCGTTTCCAGGCCTTTGACCATTTTGGTTGCCCTCTTCTGGACACGTTCCAGCTTATCAGTATCCTTCTTGAACTGTGGTGCCCAGAACTGGACACAATACTCCAGGTGAGGTCTGACCAGAGCAGAATACAGTGGTACTATTACTTCCCTTGATCTAGATGCTATACTCCTATTGATGCAGCCCAGAATTGCATTGGCTTTTTTAGCTGCTGCATCACACTGCTGACTCATGTCAAGTTTGTGGTCAACCAAAACTCCTAGATCCTTTTCACATGTACTGCTCTCAAGCCAGGTGTCTCCCATCCTGTATTTGTGCCTTTCATTTTGTCTGCCCAAGTGTAGTACTTTACATTTCTCCTTGCAGTGGAGGCGCGCCTTCCAGCAGGACTGCTGAGCGACGCACCTGGGGGAAGGAGATGTTAGCGTCTTTGGGGTGGGGTGGTGGGAGATGGGTGTTAATTTGGCCACGAGGCCCCTGGGCGGTCTTATGTTGGAGGAAGGCGCAGAAGCCGCGTGCGTAATGATCCGTTTTCTTTCCCCTCTCCGGAGACGGAGACCTCCGTATCCTCTGAGGTTCCAAAGATGCGCCGTCGGGGTGGATCAAGAAGCCTTCGCGGAGAGGGGGCGTTGGGGAGGGGGGGTCTGGAGAGGCGAGAGAGGACTTCTAATTTGAGGGAAGTACCTTGTGGAGAGGCAGGGCGCAGCAGCAGGCCAGCAGAGCGCATCCTGAATTTGGAGAGGTTTCGGTTAATGAGCTTCCTGCGCTCTGACACTCTCTGGATGACAGCTCTTCGGGGTGGCTGGGCGACCTGAGAGGGGCGGGGGAGAGAAACGTGGCTACTTATTTTGGATGCCCCCCCATCTCCTTCACCCAAGGCAAGGCGTGGGGCCCCACTAAGAACCTGTGGGCGCGCTGGCGCTCCACGGACGCATCGCCTCTCCTCTCTGAAGCTGCCCTTTGCGCTGAGTAGGGAATGGGGGGGGGCTACATTTGATTTGGGGGGGGGAGGGAGATCTTGCATTATTGGAGAAGCTTCGGAGCTGCGCGCATCCCGCATTTGGAGAGAGTCTCTGCGTGCTCCGAGCCCGAGCCCATCCTGTTTTTGGAGAGACCGGGAGGTGCGGGGCGTGGTCAGCAGAGCTTTTAGCGGGTGTCTGAGAAGGGTCTTTGCGGTGGGTGCGGTAAGGGCGTGGACCAGGGGGGCGCCTGGCCAGGATGCGGGGTGGTCTCTGTCGCCGGGCAAACCCCTCTCCATGGATACCTGACCCAAACGGGCATTTTCGGCCGGAAAGGAAGTTCGCTGGTCCTCCTTTCATTCCCCCTCCCCCCCCCGCAAGCAGTTTAGAGGAACCGGGCGGGGGACAGATCTCCGTCCGTGGCAGAGCATTTTAAGCGCCACTGAGCTGTTGTCCTTGCCCTCCAAATAATGCAGTCTTCTAGTCCTCGTGATTCTGGTTTCAGCAGGAAGGCGCTTCATACCCAGTCAGACCATTGGTCCCGGTAGCTCTCATCCCTATCTGGAGATTCAGCCTGGAAATCTTTTGGATGGTGCAAAACAGGCGTTTCATTGCTGAGCTATGGCGCTCCTCTAATGATATAGCAAGATTCTAGTCCTCATGGTGCAGAATAGTTGCCCCCTCCATGCGACAGCCACTGCCTCTCAGCCTAACTAACCTACCTTGCGGGGGTTGTGGGGATTAAATGAGGCGTGGGAGATGTCTAGAGTCAGAGGATAAAACCAACACCGTTAGATGTATTGCTGGTTTAATGGTTCTTGTATTTGTGTTAAAACCAATAAAAAGTGTTTTGTTTTGTTTTTTAAAACTGAGGCATGGGAGGAGAACCGTGCAAGCTGCCCTGGGCTCCTTGGAGGAAAAGGTGGGATAGAAACACAAGAATATATTCTATTATCTTAAGCAGCTCCTTTCAGGCAGGGAGTCTTTTCCTGGCCCTGCCTGGAGACACCAAGGATTGAACCCGGGGACCTTTTGCATGCAGATGAAGTGCTCTAACCACTGAGCATCATAGCTGCCAAGTTCTCCCTTTTTTAAGGGAAATTCCCTTATGCTGAATAGGCTTTCTCATGAGAAAAGGGAAAACTTGGCAGCTATGCTGAGCATGCTTCTGCACTGTGACTTTGCCGCCTCCGTGCCCCAAAGGGAGAGCCCGGGGAGTCCGAGATGAGCTGCCCTCCTTTTATTCTCTTTCCGCTCATTTCCTCGAGGTCCTCCAGGTGCAATTTGCCAGCCTGGATGTTCCAGTCCGAGCGGGAGAGAGAATAATGAGGTTGGTTTCTGCAGCGGTTTTTGTACTGAAGAGAACAAAGCCAGCCTCTCTCTCTCTCTCTCATTTTCTTTTGCCAGATGGAATTGTCTGTGCAGGGACGGGGGGGGGGGGAATAGGAGAAACAGGAGATGGTTCAGAAATGCCTGCATTTATATGACTAAGAATAAGGCAGCTTCTCATACCTCCGTTTCAACCAAAACCTTCATTCAGGAGCATTAGGAAAATGAAGCCTCCCGAGGCAGGGAACATTGCAGCCGCCTGGTCTGCTAAGGCAGCATGTCGCTGTTGTCCTCTTAAAGTGAGGCAGAAAGCGTTTCCCTTTGGGGGGGGTGATGGGTGCCGACTTCTGGGTTTCGTGAGCTGCTTTGTCAGGGCGAAAGCCCCCCTGCAGAGCCATGGAGACCCTATGAGGTTCCGTCAGGAAATGGTCTGTTTGCCGATCAATCTGCCCTGCCACTATTTTTTCCCTCCCGTATCGCCATGTTCCCCCTCCCGTTCGCTGCCACCTGTGCCGCCGGTGTCATTGGCCTGCCAAGACCCCTGTCCTGAAAGCGCTTCTGTTGAACCCTGACTTGCAGCTGCTCTTAGCCGGGTGCTTCCTTGCTGCCCACCCAGAAGGCGGCCAAGTCCCCTCCCCCCACCCAGAGTCTCCTTTTGGCGCCAGCAACGCCACAGATGGCAGCGCATTCCGTGTTTTATTTCTGGGAATAAAACCTTCAGCCCTGGATGGAGAGGCCCCAGCCTGTGGGCGTTTCTTTTCCAAATGCCATTTTGGAAAGAGTTTGCCCTGTGGCGCTCAGGACAGAGCGGGGACTAGCATGCTGGCTGAATTCTTTTTCTTTCAGGGGGACACACAGAAAGGGAATCAGATTGCCCTGATCCAGCACGCCTCTGTTTGTGTCCTCCGACAGGTCTCTGAGAGACCTCTTTGTGTAGACGACAAAATAGAGCTTCCATGGAGAGAGGCAGGCTACCTCTGAACACCTTTCCTCTGAGGAGCTCAAAGACAAAGAACATGACTTTCCCACCTCCCCCTTCCAGCCTCACAACAACCCTGTGAGGTAGGTCAGGCTGAGAGAGAGCAAGCAGGGCAAGTTTGCCTGTCGTGAGCTTCATGGCCAAGCAGGGAGTTGAAACCTTGGCTCCCCGGGTCCCCCTGCTTTAACCACTGGACACCCCCACCAACAGTGCTCTCTTGCCAAAGAGGGTGTGCGTTGTGCCTCTGTGCGATCCAGTGACCTCTTTCTGCTGAGAGTGGTTGTGGAGCTAGACCAAAATGCTTGTTTACAAAGCTATAGTACTACCAACCTTACTGGATGCTTGTGAAACATGGACCGTTTATAAACGCCATCTCCAACTCCTCGAAAGATTCCATCAACGGGGTCTCCGGAATTTTTTACACTTTGCTTGGGGAGACAGGTGAACTAATATCAGTGTACTGGAAGAAGCAAAGATCACCAGTGTCGAAGCAATGGTTCTTCAACATCAGCTTCGTCGGACTGGTCATGTTGTGCAGATGACTGATGATCGTCTTCCAAAGCAACTCCTCTATTCCGGACTTATAAATGGAAAGCATAATGCTGGTGGTCAACAAAAGAGGTTCAAAGACTCTCTCGAGGCAAATCTTTAAAACTGTTGTATAAACACCGACAACTGGGAAACAATGGCCTGCAAGCGCTCCAGTTGGAGAACAGCCTCTACCAAAGGTGTCCTGGACTTTGAAGACACTCGAACTCAGGACGCAAGGGAGAAACGTGCTAAGAGGAAGGCATGCTTGGCAAACCCTCACCGGGATCAACTCCCGCCCGGAAACCTATGTCCCCACTGCGGAAGGATGTGTGGATCCAGAATTGGCCTCCACAGTCACTTACGGACTCACTGCTAAGACCGTGTTTATGGAAGACAATCTTACTTGGCTACACAGGATCACCAAGGAAGAAGACGAAGACGAAGACGAAGACGAAGAAGAAGAAGAAGAAGAAGAAGAAGAAGAAGAAGAAGAAGCTGTCTGTTTGATGTTGGCACCATCAGAGCAGGTGGTACCCGTGGAACAGGAACCAGGCATTCCTGGGGGGAAGACAGAGGGGCAGCCTGCTCAACAAGATTCTGCGATGCCCTGAAACCCCTGGGACTCTCTTTGCCCTAAAGTGCAATGTCCCCAAAAGGCTGTTTGACGGATCCATCCTTTGCCAAACTGCAGAGTACAGGGCAGATGGTCTCTATGGCAGCCTCTGAGCCCTTCCCAAACTGAAGCCTGTTTATTTTTAATACCAAAGTCTGAGATGATTGACAGGGAGGAGAAAGCGAGAGGTTTGTGTGTTTGTGTTTGTGTGTGCCACATGTACACTCGTACACCATCGCAGCAGAACGATTTTTGTCTCGGAACAGGATGCCACCTGCCATCTGAAACTCCGACGACGACAAACCTTGCAACTAGCTTAGTGTTGAATATATTTGCAGAGGGGAAATGAAGGCTTGCTTTGAAAAGAGTTGAATGGGGCAGGTTCTTGAGGGGCGAGAATGGCGACGGCAAACTATGCCAAACAGACTTCAACGAAGAGCTTTGTGCTGTTATAGTTTTTTGGGGGAGGGGCCCTAAACCCTAGAAATTAATAAATTGCGTAGGATTTGGATAATTAGGGATGTGAAGGGAGAAATACCAGCTGCAGAAGAATTTTGCCTAGGCAAAACCACCTGACCAAACCAGGGACGTTTAAGAAACAATACAAGGTCATTGAGGGCCATTGGCAATGCAAGAGAATTTCTTCCCCCTTGCCGAGAGGTGTGGACAGAGACTGGGGGTTGTGGGAATGTTGTGGATAGTAGGAGAGGATATTTTGATTAAATATTATCCTTCCTCACTCACGCTAGTGAGTCAGTAGCAGAGTACATTCCCCTGTATATTGCAGGAAGCTAGCTGGTAGATTCGTTTGAATCTCTTGAGTTAAGCAAGTCAGTCTGGCTTGTCCAAATTGGATTGATCCTGGTAAATTCCCCTTTAATCCCTTTTAAAATGAATAAGGACACAGCAGTCTTCTCTTAAAAGGAACAAGAAGTTTACTTACATTCAGTTCACAGTATGATCCTGAAGGGAGGCTCTAGCTTGTAGTTACAGAAGAGAGAGGGGGTTTATCCCATGTGGGGACTGAGCCCATGTGCTGCTGGCGGAGAGCCAGCAGACAGCAAAGGACATCGAGATGGAATAAATCGAAGAAGAAGGGATGATGGCTGCATGACCGGCCCTTTGATGGGGTCTGCCAGGGTCACACCCATCTACCTGGTCCCACACAGAGGGAAGATTGTCCAGACCAGGTCAGACAGGAAGTCCTCCTGGTTGGAGGAACATGCCCCTGTGGGTCAGTCCATGAGTGCTGTCCATGAGTTGGAGTCTTGAATTGCTGGAGCAACAAAAATCCTTTCTACTTGCATATATATATATATATGTATCTATATCTGCAAAGCTTGTGAGCTGTATGTATATATAGCAATGCCTTGACCTGTATTACTGAAGCCTTATCTTCTGCAGGAATTTTGAACCTTCAGGTGCCACTGTGTAGGTAAGGTCTGTTACGTGGGTATCTCAGCACCATAAATCTCTGTGCCACATAAAGAAGTCTTTTCTTTCATCTGTCTTGAATCAACACTCCGCTTCATCGGAAGTCCCTCTGTTCCAGTGTTCTGAGAGAGGAAGAGAAAACTTCTCTCTATCTTCTTTATCCATCATCATTTTTTATGTCATGTCTGCTGTTCTCATCTGGGGGAATAAAAAAAAGAAAGGCACGTTGTCAACAAGACCAATAACACTCCGAAAGTCTGTCTGTGATTGCTTTCGATTCCGAGTTTTGAGGCTGTTAATAAAGAATGAATTTTAAAAACGACAACATGACTTTGCTGAATTGGTGGCTTCCGGCAAGGATTTGTGAGTCGTCCTTGTTTTGATGGCACCTAGTTCCTCTGCGGTCAGTTTGCCCTGCCTCAGAGAGAGAGAGAGAGAGAGAGAAGGCATTTGAGCACCTTTGGGTGTCAGGGAAGAGAGAGTGGGTGAATAACTCTGGTGACAGGCTAGGGGGGATGAAAAATTGTACACATCACTTGGGAAGACAGGTGAACGAATGCCCGTGTACTGGAAGAAGCAAAGATCACCAGGGTTGAAGCGATAACTGGGAAACACTGGCCTGCGAGCGCTCCAGTTGGAGAACAGCCTTTACCAAAGATGCCGTGGGTTTTGAAGACACTCGAATTCAGGACACAAGGGAGAAACGTGCTAAGAGGACGGCACGCTTGGCAAACCCTCACCAGGATCAACTCCCACCCAGGAACCAATGTCCCCACTGTGGAAGGATGTGGGGATCCAGAATTGGCCTCCACAGTCACTTACGGACTCATTGTTAAGACCGTGTTTGTGGAAGAGGGGTCAGACCCAGAGGCATCTGCCCAGCCCCAGACATCTAGGGACCCTCGTCCAGCAGAGACAATCCTAGCTATCGGAAATCCAGAGCCTCAGGTGCCAACGAATTCTTCCATCAGCGTCTAGTGATTAAGTCCAGGCTTTCTGAAACCTTGCGAGATGCTTGTTGCTGACCTGCCTGCAAACTCTCCACCAGACAGGAAAAAAACATTTCCTCCGTCTCCTCTGCTTCTAGAATCCGCAGACCACAAATCAGAGGGAATGGCTGGGCTGCCAGGTGGCCATGAACCTCTGCTCTTCTGAACCTCTCTCCAGCACTGCTGCAGGATTCGGGAATCGTAGAGGTGCAGAGCAGGAAAGGGGTCCCCCAGGAGTCATCTAGACTGACCTGATGCAACGCAGGGACGACGACGGAAGAATCATAATCACCAAGATGCGCCTCTGAGCCTCAGCCAGCATTATTGGAAGCTGTTCTCCAACGAGGGCTTCAGGCGTGCGCCATCCTTTTAAAATATTTTTTATAAGAATTTGTTGATTTTTCAAAGATAACAAAAAAATAAAATAAAAACAATTTAAAAACAAAACAAACTGACTTCCCTCTAGTCCCTTCCTTGGTTCCATTATTTATCAATATACCGCATGTCCATTGTTCAGTTTGGAACCTATTTAAATTACTTATTATCCATTCATCACAAAATTGAAGGTGATTTTTAAGACCCTGCTAATGTGTTATTAACCTATGCACACTGCTTCTGTATATATGCAATAAACGTCTTAGATTCTCCTTTAAATTCGTTGTCGTATCTTCCTCCTGGTTGTCAATTTTGCCATTTCAGCATATTCCATTAATTTAACTTGCCAATCTTTTTTAGTTGGGACACTAGTTCTTTTCACAGACGTGCGCCGTCCTTGAAGGGCTTGGCAGGAGACCTGCCCTCACTGAGGCTGCTTTGGGGTCCCGGCAGATGGCTTGGGAAGCGGGTGGCGGGTTCAGCCGCCTGTCTCCCACGATCTTCCCTGGTTGCGGGAGAGTTTCTGCCTCTTTCTGTCTCGAAAAGGGTTTGGGGCCTGGCAGGAGGGGCAGCGGCAAATCGAGGCTGTAACGCTGTCAGGGAGAGACCGAGAGCTTCTGTATCATTTAAGGCTGTTCCCCCCACCCACCCACGCACTCTTTCCCGTGGAAGTCGAAGCCTCGTATCCATGGGGCTCAGGTGCAGAATTTAATTTTCAAGCCCTTCATCACCGAGAAGCCTGGAAGGCGTTGGAGGGGAATGAGAACGCTCTTTGAGAACTGGCCTTGGAGCAAAATCGATAAATATATACATATTCCTTTCTCTTTTTCCCTTCCTCTGCCTACAAAGTGACTCTCCCCTATATTGTCAACCCATTACTCATTCGCTACTAATTCTGCTGTGGGTTTTTAGTTTCTTTCGAAGTGGGTGCGTGGTTTTTTTAAAAAAAGATATACCGGTATGCAGACCAATCTTTACGATGATTCAGCTCTAGATATAGCTTAGCGGGGGAACTCTTGCTGGGCCAAGACCATGGGTAAGCAAACTAAGGCCTGGGGGGCTGGATCTGGCCCAATCGCCTTCCAAATCCTGGGAATCAGCGCGTTTTTACATGAGTAGAATGTGTGCTTTTATTTAAAATGCATCTCTGGGTTATTTGTGGGGCGTAGGAATTTGTTCATTTCCCCCCTCAAAATATAGTCTGGACCCCTCAAGGTCTGAGGGACAGTGGAATGGCCCCCTGCTGAAAAAGTTTGCTGACCCCTGGTCAAGAGGTTTGATTATTTTTTTTTACAGATTCCCACAACTATCCCACCCTGGCTGACCTAGCCCAGAATCCTGTCCTCATGGCGGTTGGTCAGATCCCCCCAATTTGGGAATGTTGTGTAGATAGTAGGAGAGGATACCTTAATATTAGCAACCCTCCCTGAGCACTTTTTGCCAGGCTTGGAAATGTGTCGTCGGCTTCTTGCTTGCCTCCCTGGAGACCCCTAGGGGTGGGTGGAAACCAGCCTCTTGCACAAAGGTAGAATTGGCATTCCTTGCTCTGCCCAATTTTTGCCTCTGGCCCCATTCACCACCAACACGTGAACCCCAGAAAGTTGCACGGAAAGAAATGCAGCCCTATTTCCCGTTGAAAGGGAGCAGCACATTCCGTGTTACATGTGGTGGACCTACAAGAAAATAACGGAATTTTGGGATGTAATATATAATGAACTCAAAAGAATGATTAAGGTATCCTTTGTAACAAAACCAGAGGCTTTTCTTTTGGGGGATATTAGGCCCAGATATTCCTAAAAGTGCAAGAGAAATACGATTGTATGCTGTGGTAGTGGCAAGAATTCTAATCACTACAAATTGGAAAGGAGAGAAAACACTGACAAAGCTGGGGTGGCAAAAGAAACGGCCGGAGTACGCCGAGTTGGCCAAATTAACAGAAAAATGGAGGGGTCACTCTGATCAGACATTTATTAGGAAATGTATAAAAAACATCTAATGGATTATTGTAACAACATGACGTCTGTGGCAGCCTTTGAAGGACTTCTGCGGTATGATGGATAAGTAGGAGAATTATAATATTGATGAAAATTAACAAAAGACAACAGAAACCAACAGCGCACTAGATAGTGGTAGATGCAGTGTGGAGGGACGGGAAGCCGTTAGGAATCCGAGGAGGACGTATTGGAATGTAATGAGTTTTAATTTTTTTATTTCCTTTATAGGTAATACTTCTGTGTGTTTCTTCATTTTAATTTCAAGAAAGCATTTAAAATCAAAAAGAAAAGAAAGGGAGCGGCACATTTCCAAACCGGGACTTGCCCCTGGGAGGTTTTGGCCCACAGAGTGTGGGCTATGGGGGTCTCTCTGTTCCTCCTAGTTTTCTGCTCGCTCCCTCTGAATCAGTGCCTGCTCACTAAATGCCGGCATGGGTGAGGAGAGCACCGCTTGAGTCATGCCAGGCGTTTCTCCGGGTGATTCATGACAAACTCATGTGCCTGCCAGCCCAGCCGAGTCATCCCTAAATGGCATCCCTGAGGCAGCTGCTTCCCCAGCACGAGACGCTTCTCTGCCAACCCCCCCGGCCACCATCAAGCGATCCACGCAGTGTGTCCTAGCACTAAAACCTTATTTTTACCCTTTCCCCAGCCTCCAGCATCGAATGCGCAACAACCCGGAGCTTTGTTGCAGTTGTCTCTGTTTCGAGAGACAATGGAGCGTGCTTCCGCCGGTGAAGTCAAATTGCTGCAATAGGCAGGGCTGATGTGACCAGCCTGGGCTGTGTGCAGGGAAGTCCTGGGCTGTCAATTTTGTAAAAAAGAACCCTCTTAGTCTCACTGACGGGGTCCAAAGGAAAGCAGAGCAAGATGCTAGGCAGTTGTGGGAAGGAAGCGGACAAGAGACTCCGCTCCAGATTGGCGGTGGGTTCACTGCCGAGCCTTTTCTTAGAATCATAGAATCATAGAGTTGGAAGAGACCACAAGGGCCATCCAGTCCAACCCCCTGCCAAGCAGGAAACACCATCAAAGCATTCCTGACAGATGGCTGTCAAGCCTCTGCTTAAAGACCTCCAAAGAAGGAGACTCCACCACACTCCTTGGCAGCAAATTCCACTGCCGAACAGCTCTTACTGTCAGGAAGTTCTTCCTAATGTTTAGGTGGAATCTTCTTTCTTGTAGCTTGAATCCAGAGCAGCAGAAAACAACCTTTCTCCCTCCTCTATATGACATCCTTTCATATATTTGAACATGGCTATCACATCACCCCTTAATCTTCTCTTCTCCAGGCTAAACATACCCAGCTCCCTAAGCTGTTCCTCATAAGGCATCGTTTCCAGGCCTTTGACCATTTTGGTTGCCCTCTTCTGGACACGTTCCAGCTTGTCAGTCTCCTTCTTGAACTGTGGTGCCCAGAACTGGACACAATACTCCAGGTGAGGTCTGACCAGAGCAGAATACAGTGGTACTATTACTTCCCTTGATCTAGATGCTATACTCCTATTGATGCAGCCCAGAATTGCATTGGCTTTTTGAGCTGCTGCATCACACTGCTGACTCATGTCAAGTTTGTGGTCTACCAAGACTCCTAGATCCTTTTCACATGTACTGCTCTCAAGCAGTACATTCTTCCCCTGAAGATTCCCACAAGGAGGTTGAGAGTCAGAGTTCTCCTTCTCCCGCATGGGCTCCCTTCCCAGGTGGACGAGCCCCACCTGGCCCTCACTTCTCTCTCTGGCACGGGCAGAAACAGACATCTTGACCGTTGGACCCACTCTTGGTATCATCTGTCCCTCCGCTGCAACCTGTCTTCGCCTGCAGGTGAAGCCCCTGATTCACCTGTGGGAATGTTCAGGCTGGCAGGAGAGGATACTGTATACTGTATATTGATATCCTTCCTAACTTGCGCTAGCAAGTTCCTTTATGCAGCAGAGTTTACATTCCCCTTTTCATGCACAGCAGATAGCTGGTTGTAGGCTCGTGTGAGCCTCTCACTATTGTATAATTCAGTCTGTCTTCAGATTGAATTGTACGTTCCTGGTAAGTTCCCTTGAATCCCTCTTAAAAGAATCTTATTCAAAGTCAATGAAAGAAGTTGACTCACATCAGTTCACAGTTGGATTCCTGAAGGCAGACTTAGTTACAAATGTCATAGCTGCCAAGTTTTCCCTTTTCTCGCGAGGAAGCCTATTCAGCATAAGGGAAAATCCCTTTAAAAAAGGGATAACTTGGCAGCTATGAAATATGTCCATGTGGATCTGCCCCATATGGGGGAATAATCCCAGTGCTTCTAAGAGCTAGCAGAGCAGTCCTAGCTAAAAGCTGGTCAAACAAAGAAGGACGTCAAAAGGAGAGAGGGGTGCTGCGTGACTTGTCCTTTTATTACCTGGGCAGGTGAGGTCACGCCCATCTCGATCACATGCAAAAGGAAGGATGCTCTAGCCAGGAGGAACGGGAAGTTTCGACTGGCTGGACCAAACATTCCCTCGCATGTCTTCTCTAGCATTACAAGGAATGTTGTACTGGACTGCCTCTCATGGATCACTTCCTGTCTCACCTGTCTGGAGCATCTTCCCTCTGCGTGTGACCAGGTAGATGGGTGTGACCCTGGCAGACCCCATCAAAGGGCCGGTCATGCAGCCATCATCCCTTCTTCTTCGATTTATTCCATCTCGATGTCCTTTGCTGTCTGCTTGCTCTCCACCAGCAGCACATGGGCTCAGTCCCCACATGGGATAAACCCCCTCTCTCTTCTGTAACTACAAGCTAGAGCCTGCCTTCAGGATCATACTGTGAACTGAATGTAAGTAAACTTCTTGTTCCTTTTAAGAGAAGACTGTCGTGTCTTCATTCTTTTTAAGAGGGAATTAAAGGGGAATTTACCAGGATCAATCCAATGTGGAGAAGCCAGACTGGATTGCTTAACTCAAGAGATCCAAACGAATCTACCAGCTAGCTTCCTGCAATAAAGAGGGGGGTGTACTCTGCTACTGACTCACAGGCATGAGTGAGGAAGGATAATATTTAATCAATATATCCTCTCCTACTATACACAACATTCCCACGAAGAGACCCTCCGTCTCTACCTCTTGGCCTCCTTCCTCTCCTGCTTCCGCTCCTGCCTCTGATTCTGGACTGCTCTCTGCCACCACCTCTCCCCGCTCACATAGCCCTGTCCCCTCCTCCTCCTCCCTCATCGTTCTCCCACCCCCCATTCCCCAAGCTGTGAACCCTTGGGGATTCCCCTACCTGTTTCCCCCACCATCCCTCTGCCTCCAACCAGTCCATGACATTGAATCTGTAACGCAAGAGAACCGCTGCCAGTCGGTGCAGAAATTGCTAAGCTAGGTGGCCCCGATGGTCTCATTTGGTATAAAGAACCTTCCGGGTAATGCAACCCGGCCACACATTCGCATCAAGGCCGTGCAAGTGTGCAGAAGTGTGTCAATTTTTTTCTTGATGGATTGACACGAAGCTTCCACCTCCCAGGGCAGTCTACCTTTCTAAGCGCCAGGAACTTTGGTCCTGAGGAGAAGCCGGAAGCGAGAGCTGGTGTTACGGGTCTGTGTGGATTGGTGAGGAAGAAGGACCACTTGGCTTTTCATTCTCCCTGCTTGGGAACAAACCGGTGGCAATACTTTATTTTTATTTTTAAAGAAGAATCAGCGGGCCCTGTATAATTGGGTCGCCATTAGGGATGGCTGCTGACAGGCAAAGGGGGGAGGATGATCTCAGGAATGGACGTGATGGAGGCTGGAAAGGATAATGGTGCAGGACTGCTTTTAGGGGCGCAAGACATTTGTGCGTGAGTCACCCTTTCCGACCTGTTTGCCTCTACTCTGCTGAATCCTGAGCAATGTGCTTTGGAGTCTTAGCGATTGCCATGCAGGCAGAGGCACCGTTCCAGGGTTCTTGAAGTCCTCGGCAGCTGCAAATCCATCCTGGGCCCCTTCAGAACTCACATCCCTGTGTTATAAGAAAAAAAAACTGCTCCTTTATCCCTTATGGGGTACCCAAGACCCCATATAGAGTCCTTTTGTAGGTTCTCTTATCGGTAGGAGAAAATAACAGAGGCCAACCAGAGAATACTGAGAAGCAAAGCGGCTAGTAAGCCTGATCTTAAAGTTGTGCAACAGGGTCCCCCGCTCACCCCACACAGGAGGGAGGAGGAACCCACAACAATGGTGTGCAAGCTCTTATATAGACTTGAAATTGCCCACCCTGTAGCCCAAGACTACCCCCCAAATACTTCATACATACACCACAGAAGGAGGTGTTCCCCAGCTGTTATGTACTGACCTGAATCATAGAACAATAGGATCCAGAATCAGCAGTCGGATTGGTCCGCGGGAGCCACCCAATCCAACTCCAGGTGGAAGTGAATCCGCAACCTGATTGGCCTGCAGGAGTAGCCAATCAGGCTGCTGGCAGAAGTCAATCCACAAACTGATTGGCCCACAGGTGTAGCCCTGAAGTAGCCAATCACGCAAGGCCCATTGTGTAAATAATGTATATAAGCAGATGGTTTTGGGGAGAGGGCCATTCTTCTTCTCTTCATCTCCTTGATGACTACGAGCTGAGTAAAGAGCATGAAATTCACTCTCGACTCCGAGTATATTTCACCAGCAGAAATTGGAGTGTGTTGCTTCTCTCCTGTCTGCCAGGATACCTGATCATGCCTTATCAATTGCCTTTTCTGGGTAGCCTGGCCATTCCTTGGAGATGGTCAATACTTAGTTCCTGAATCTCTTACGCATATTGATATCACCTTGTTGTCTTTGTCCATGGAGTTTTCTTGGCAGGGATACTGGAGTGGCTTGCCAGTTCCTTCTCCAGGTGGATCACGTTTAGTCAAAACTCTCCACTATGACCTGTCCATCTTGGGTGGCCCTGCATGGCATAGCTCATAGCTTCTCTGAGTTATTCAAGCCCCTTCGCCACGACAAGGCATTGATCCATGAAGGATGCTTTTGAATTATGGTGCTGGAGGAGACTCTTGAGAGTCCCATGGACTGCTAGAAGATCAAACCTATCCATTCTTAAGGAAATCAGCCCTGAGTGCTCCCTGGAAGGACAGATCGTGAAGCTGAGGCTCCAATACTTTGGCCACCTCATGAGAAGAGAAGAATCCTTGGAAAAGACCCTGATGTTGGGAAAGATTGAGGGCACTAGGAGAAGGGGACGACAGAGGACAAGATGGTTGGACAGTGTTCTCGAAGCTACGAACATGAGTTTGACGAAACTACGGGAGGCAGTGGAAGACAGGAGTGCCTGGCGTGCTATGGTCCATGGGGTCACGAAGAGTCGGACACGACTAAACGACTAAACAACAACAACATTGATATCACCTTAACAGATACTTGCCAGGCTGTGTTTACAGGGAGGCGTAAGCCCCTACAGTCCAAAGACCATTGGAAAGCTTTTCCCATTTCCTTCCTCCTTGCCCATAAGCTTGTTTTGTTTTTTGGTTCTTCATTTGGAAACTGCAGAGAGAGCGGGGGGGGGGGTTGGAAGCCTCCCAGTTTGCGAGCTGGAAAGGAGCAAAATTACCTTTAAAAGCCCAGGTCCTGGTGAGCGTGGAAATGGAGTGAGCCGCTGTCTGGTCGAAGGCTGCTGTTGTGCTTTATTAACCCAGACCTGTTTATCGCCCGGTAATAATGATGGCCCAGGAGATGCGGATCTGGCTGCTTGCCTTCCGATCGAATTTTAGCAGAGGGGAAAATCAGGCTTAGGAAATGGCCTTTTCTGGAGAAGGAGCCTGCCCCCTGCCTCTTCTTCCAGCTCGAGGAGTCTTTGATTTAGAGTCTCCTGGGGGTTCCAATCACTTCTGCATTATCTGTCCCAGGGGGTGTTTTGGCCAGGAATTCAAAGGTCGCCTGCTCTTCCAGCCTCCTGAGCATGCACAGGTGGAGAGGGGAGAGTTTCCTCCATAGTGTCTTGCCTCTTTCTCTCTCTGCAAGGACCAGAACAAGAAGCCTGCAAAAATGCAGGCTGCCAGTTTTGATGGTGGAACACAGCCTGGATGGCACAGTTGGTTGGAGCATGGCGCTGACAACACCTAGGTTGCAGGTTCGACCCCCCCATAAGGGACAACCTGCATTGCAGGGGGTTGGGCTGGATGACCCTTGGGGATCCCTTGCAACTCTACAATTCAGTGGTACCTTGGTTCTCAAACGCCTTGGTACTCAAACAACTTAGAACTCAAACCTGGAAGTAAGCGTTCCAGTTTGCAAACTTTTTTCGGGAGCTGAATGTGCTCCATTTTGAGTGTTATGCTGAGGTCTGTCTGTTTTGGCCATTTGTTTTGTGTTTGTGTTTTTGCGGCTCTTTTCGTTTGTTTTTGTGACGGTGTGGAACCCAGTTCAGCTACTGATGGATTGATTGTGTGACTGCAGTACATTGTTTATCGCTTTTATTTTGTGGATCGATGGTCTCGTTGGATAGTAAAATTCATGTTCAATTGCTGTCTTAGGGGTTGTTTTTGAAAGTCTGGAATGGATTAATCCGCTTTGCATGACTTTCTATGGGAAAGAAGCGCGCCTTGGTTTTGGAACACTTTGGTTTTGGAACGGATTAAGTTTGAGAACCAAGGTACCACTGTACTATGAATTCGTACATACACAGAATTCTACCTCCATAAAGTGTGTGTGTGTGTGTGTGTGTGTGTGTGTGTGTGTGTGTGTGTCTTTCACACACACTAGCCTCCCCACATGCTACAAAATCTATCACTGTGTGGTAGAGAGTTATTTTTCCGCAGCCGTTATCGCACAAGACGTCCAGAGCCCTGGGCGGATGTACAGAGTAGGGTCTCCCCTGGGTGCCAGGCTGGGGCCAGAGGCTTCCTCCTGTCTCCAACTGGAGGGAGAATTTAATATAGCTGAATTTCCTCTGGCTGTGATCTGCTCATCGACTTGCACTTTTTTTTTTGCACAGGCGAAATTATTATGGGCTCAGCCAGCCGGCCAGTGAAACGAGCTTTCCATGTTCTGCAAAAAAGCCCAGGAGGTTTTGCAGCTAGCGAGGCGGTTTGGGGTTCACCGCCAGCTGCCCCCTGGATTTGCAGGTCCGTTTATTCATTTATTTCATAAAATTATCAGTAAAAAAATTACAACCACTAAAGGGACCAGGAGACAGCTTATAGGGAGGGATGTAAGGCAATCCTGGGTGCTCAAACTTCCTGGCTTGCAGCCATGCTACCTCTGCTGTTCTTCAGTCCCTCCTCCCACCCTAGTGATCTTCAAAATGTCTGTTGCAGCAAAAGGACCAGGGCTGCTGTTCTGTTAGGCAGCTTATGGTGAGGGGGACACAACAGCCCAGGGGGTCCTCACTTCCTGCTTGCATTTTTCACTGCTTCCAGCCACCTGCTTTGCCCCGACCTCGATTGTGCTTGCCTGGCTGGGATGAGTCCTCCTTGAACTTGGATTCTTGCTTGCTTGGATTCTTGCTTGCCTTGGATTCTTGCCTGAAGCTTCCCGACATTCAGCTTCATTGGACGTCTGCGAGTTCTTTTCTCTAGACAAAAAAGGCCTAAACACCTTTTTTGAAGGATACTGATAA
Organism: Zootoca vivipara; assembly: GCF_965207765.1. Lineage (NCBI taxonomy): Eukaryota > Metazoa > Chordata > Lepidosauria > Squamata > Lacertidae > Zootoca > Zootoca vivipara. The sequence continues at coordinate 96,453,917 of NC_142589.1, read as the reverse complement.
GCTGGAACGTGTCCAGAAGAGGGCAACCAAAATGGTCAAAGGCCTGGAAACGATGCCTTATGAGGAACGGCTTAGGGAGCTGGGTATGTTTAGCCTGGAGAAGAGAAGGTTAAGGGGTGATATGATAACCATGTTCAAATATATAAAAGGATGTCATATAAAGGAGGGAGAAAGGTTGTTTTCTGCTGCTCCAGAGAAGCGGACACGGAGCAACGGATTCAAACTACAAGAAAGAAAATTCCACCTAAACATTAGGAAGAACTTCCTGACAGTAAGAGCTGTTCGGCAGTGGAATTTGCTGCCAAGGAGTGTGGTGGAGTCTCCTTCTTTGGAGGTCTTTAAGCAGAGGCTTGACAGCCATCTGTCAGGAATGCTTTGATGGTGTTTCCTGCTTGGCAGGGGGTTGGACTGGATGGCCCTTGTGGTCTCTTCCAACTCTATGATTCTATGATTCTATGATTCTTTATTTGCAGGTCCTTTGCGGAGAGGAAAATGCTTTCGAGACTCGAGGAGCTTGCAGGCTGGGTATGGGGAAGTACATATGATGGAATCTGGGAGGAGTATCCCAGAAAAACAGGACCACCGTTTTCTAAAAAGGCCTCCGCTGGCACCCCAGGGAGAACATTCTGACTGTAAGAGCTGTTCAGGGGGGGGGCTCTCCTTCCTCGGAGGTTTTTAAGCAGAGGTTATCTGGTCATCTGTCATGGATGCTTTAGCCGAGATTCCTGCATTGCAGGGGGTTGGAATAGAACAGGGGTGGCCAACTTCCAAGAGATAGCGATCTACTCACATAGTTAAAAATTGGCAGTGATCTACCCCCTTTTTGGGGTTCAGGTCAAAGTTGATGAGCTTTTTTTTTAGGAAGGAGGAAGGCCGATTCTTGGGGGGGGGGGTTCAGGTTGAAATTGTTGAACTTTTTATAGGGAGGGAGGGGAAAGCCATGTTTTTTAGGGGTCCAGGGCAAAAATTTTGAGCTTTTTTGGGGGAAGCCAAACTTGTTGAGCTTCTTTGGGGGCCCCAGTGATCTACCACAGATGTCCAGTGATCTACCGGTAGATCACAATCTACCTGTTGGACGTGCCTGGAATAGAAGATCGCTTGGGGTCCCTTCCAATTCTACAATTCCATAATTTGATGATAAGTCGAAGCTTGTGGAAGGCATGCTGTGCCATAGAAGCTGGTTGTGGTGCCAGAGATGATGTTGGTGATGGGGTATGTTATTTATACCCCGCCCATCTGGATGGGTTTCCCCAGCCACTCTGGGCAGCTCCCAACAGAACATTAAAAACACGAAAAAAGGTCAAACAATAAAAACGTCCCTAAACTGGGCTGCCTTCAGATGTCTTCTAAAAGTCAAGTAGTTGTTTATTTCTTTGACATCTGAGAGAAGGGCCTTCCACAGGGAGGGAACCACCAGAAGGCCCTCAGGAGATGGACCCCAGTGTCCAGGGTGGAGACGCTCCTTCAGGGATACAGGACTGAGGCTGTTTAGGGCTTTCAAGGTCAGCACCAACCCTTTGAATTGTGCTTGGAAATGTCCTGGGAGCCAATGTAGGTCTTTTGGTGTGATGAGGTCTCGGCGGTCACTCCCAGTCCCCAGTCTGGCTGCCGCATTCTGGATTAGTTGTAGTTTCTGGGTCACCATCCATGGGAGCCCCACGGAGAGAGCATGGCAGTAGTCCAAGCAGGGGATAACCAGACCATGGACCACTCTGGCCAGACAATCTGCAGGCAGGGAGGGTCTCATCCTGCGGACCAGATGGAGCTGGTAGACAGCTGCTCTGGACACACAATTGACCTGTGCTTCCATGGACAGCTTTGAGTCCAAAATAACCCTCAGGCTGCACAGCTGGTCCTTCGGGGGGACAGTAACCCCACTCAGGACCAGGGAGTCCCGCACACCTACCCACCCCCATCCCCCCAAAACAGTCCTTCTGTCTTGTGAGGATTCAACCTCAATCTGTTAACCACCCTCCACCCTCCAAGTGCCTCCTGGCACAGGACCTTCATTGCCTTCAAGGGATCTAGGAGTACTGAGAGCCGGGGTGCCAATCTTCACAGCTTACTGCCTCCCTCTTATTTGGGGGTTCAGCCAGGTTCCTGCCATTCCTCTCTGGGACTTTGCAGGCCATCGGGGGGGGGGTGAGCGATCGTCCCTTCGTTCGGCAAGCATTAATAGGCAAGTGGCTAACCCAATTACGGCCAGAAGGGGTGGTGATGGCTGCCATGCAGCTCTCCTCGTCCGGCTAATTCAATTTCCACCATAGAGCAGATGTGTCGCTCGGCTTTTCTGGGAGAGCTCATACATAAGGGTGCCCTTGGCGACCGGGCAGAAGCCTTTACTCCTGAGCAAAATGTTATAAGAAAAAACTGCTCCTTTATCCCTTATGGGGTTCCCAAGAGCCCGTCTAGAGTCCTTATGGACCAGTAGGTTCCCTATCGGCAGGAGAAAATAACAGGCCAAGCAGAGAATATTGAGAAGCAAAGCGGCTAGTAAGCCTGATCTGTTATTTTCTCCTACCAGTAGGGAACCCACTTAAGGACTCTAGACGGGCTCTTGGAAACCCCATAAGGGAAAGGGAGCAGGGCTTTTTTCTTATAACAGAAGTTTTTAATGTTTGATGTTTTACCGTGTTTTTAATATTCTGTTGGGAAGCCAAGCCAGGTGGGTGGGGTATAAATAATAATAATAATTATTATTATTGCCAGTGCTCTTTTTTTCTGGGGGTACGCAGGGGTACACATACCCCTAAACATTTTGTGAATCTAAGTTTGGCCTCATTGAGGGGGCAGTATTTCAATATGAGTAGGAAAAGGAGAGTACCCCTAAACATTTTTTTAAATGAAAGAAGCACTGCATTGCTTTATACTTTCTGCATGTCCCATGATTGTATTTCTAGGGGGGGGGAACCAATCAGTTGTATTCTGTGTTATAAATCGAGCAATGCCAGGAGCCGTTTCTTTTCATTCTCCAATGCATAATCGATCACAAAAGCAGGGCTGCCATCTATGGGGTGTGTGTGAGGGGGCTGAACCCCCCCATTCAACCAGGCTCAATATTCTGCAGCCGGGGAGGGGCTGTGCACACACCATTTGAATGGCAATGCTCATCGACTTGGGGGGCTTGCGACCTCAAATATTTTATTGGGGGGCCCAAATGGACCTTGGTCCCAAAGAGTCAACTCCCACATGCATCTCTGTGTTTATCACTCTTTTTATTTTGGAAACAAAAAATAAAAAAAATTATTCCTTCCAGTAGCACCTTAGAGACCAACTAAGTTTGTGATTGGTATAAACGGATTAAACCATAATTTCTTGGGGGGGGGGGGTCGTCTTCCCTCCACTCCCTCTTTTGGTTCCATTATAATATACTTGTTTATGCACGTCATAAAACCTTACATACTTAACAATCCAATTTTGAAATCTTCATCTTATTACAAGTGACTTTAAAAAGTTATACTGATGTAAAACTCTGTACACAAAGCTTTAAAAATATGTGTTGAGCAATTGCCGCCCCCCTGCAATAATTTCTCCTGCACAGTTCAGTAATTTATTTTGCCAATCTTCTTCTTTACCAATTTTGGGGACGCTGCGCTGCTGCCCCCTGGTGGTTCTCTGTGGGGCAGCAGCAGAACAGCACCCATCTCGACAGGGGGTCTTCTGCCCCCTCCCCATGTTAGTCTGCTGGCAAGGAAAGAACGGGAGAGTCAGAGAAATATTTCTCCTTGGCATTATGACAATAATAACCCCTAAAAAGGACAAAAGTGTGCTGTATTTCCTTATGCAACAACTGCGGCTAGAGTCTTAATTGCAGAGTACTGGAAACGAGACCAGATCCCAACTAAGGTAGAGTGGCAAAAGAAAGTGTGTGAATATGTTGAATTAGCCAAAATTAGCTGTGGAATACCCCATGTGTGCTGGCCCCAGGGTCCCCAGCCCAGTGGACACTGAGTGGGATGACCAGAAACTCAACTGGGGCCGAGCAGAGGCATGGTCAACAGCGGTAGGTCCAAGCGTGGCAACCAAGTCCAGGGACTGGGTGAAAGCAGAGTCAGGAAACGGTCTGTGGGTCTAGCCAGGTAGTCAGAGGTCAGGAACATGCCAAGGGTTTGCCCATAAAGCAGGGTCAAAGGTCCGAGATCGAGGAGTGTGATGCAGCAGCTAAAAAAGCCAATGCAATTCTGGGCTGCATCAATAGGAGTATAGCATCTAGAATCATAGAATCATAGAATCGTAGAGTTGGAAGAGACCACAAGGGCCATCCAGTCCAACCCCCTGCCGAGCAGGATCTAGATCAAGGGAAGTAATAGTACCACTGTACTCTGCTCTGGTCAGACCTCACCTGGAGTACTGTGTCCAGTTCTGGGCACCACAGTTCAAGAAGGATACTGACAAGTTGGAACGTGTCCAGAAGAGGGCAACCAAAATGGTCAAAGGCCTGGAAACGATGCCTTATGAGGAACGGCTTAGGGAGCTGGGATAGCCATGTTCAAATATATGAAAGGATGTCATATGGAGGAGGGAGAAAGATTGTTTTCTGCTGCTCCAGAGAAGCGGACACGGAGCAATGGATTCAAACTACAAGAAAGAAGATTCCACCTCAACATTAGGAAGAACTTCCTGACAGTAAGAGCTGTTCGGCAGTGGAATTTGCTGCCAAGGAGTGTGGTGGAGTCTCCTTCTTTGGAGGTCTTTAAGCAGAGGCTTGACAGGTATATGTCAAGAATGCTTTGATGGTGTTTCCTGCTCAGCAGGGGGTTGGACTGGATGACCCTTGTGGTCTCTTCCAACTCTAGGATTCTATGATTCACCTGGGGCCGAGCAGAGGCATGGTCAACAGTCCAGGCCAACAGCGGTAGGTCCAAGTGAGGCAACCAAGTCCAGGGGCTGAGCGAAAGCAGAGTCAGGAAACGGTCTGTGGGTCTAGCCAGGTAGTCCGAGGTCAGGAACATGCCAAGGGTTTGCCCATAAAGCAGGGTCAAAGGTCCGAGGTCGAGGAGTCCAGCAAGGGGTCAGTCCGGCAGGGAGCAGGCACACGCTCACAGGCAGGCTCACGTCAGCCACTACAGTATGTTGCTCACGCAACTTGGAGCTGGGTCTGGCTGGCTTTTCTCTGCCCTGAGGCATGGAGCGGCCCCGATCCTCCGGTGACTCACCTCTCCTTCTGGCCTGGAGGCAAACACTCCTCCTGCAAGAACTTAGCTCCCTTCTTCGCCTCTCTGCCCTTCGCCTCTGCAGCTCAGGAGAGGCTGGTGGGTTACTGGACCCGGAGGCAGCCTCGGCTTCCCCTGACGGGGCTGGGAGTGGGGCAGCTATAGGCAAAGGGGTCTTCCATCCCATCAGGGCCCAGAGCAGACTCAGCTGATGACTGCCCCGGAGGATCCTGCGCAGGTGAGGACCCTTCAGGCTCAGGCCCTAGCCCCGGCTCAGCTGGTTCTGGAGGCGGGGGATGCTGTGCAGGCTGGGACACCTCAGGTTCAGCACCTGAGTCCGAATCGCAGGCCATCACACCATAAGGGAAAGGGAGCAGTTTTTTTCTTATCACAAGAGCATGAAAAGAGGATCTCTTGGAGGATCTCTATTTCCTAAAGAACTCGTAGGAAAGATCTGCCTGGTCCAGCCTCATGTTTCTCGCATTGTCTAACCAGATATTCCATCTGGAGGTTGCAGAAACAACAAGTGGAAGAGTCGGAGCCTGAGCTCGCTTGGTTCCCCTCTTCCCTCCTCATCCCTCTTTCCTTTTGTGTCGTCTGCTTGGGCTCTGCTTTTTCCTCCTACCGAAGGGGAACTTCAGAACTCCATAGGGGCTCTTGGATACCCCATAAGGGAAAAGGAGAAGTTTTTTTCCTTATAACACCCTCCAGTCTTCCAGAGGATGGGCTTTTGGAACCCCTGGCCTAAGCAAAACCATCAGCGGAGGTTCGTTGTTTCCCTCAAGGGAGGGCTGCTGTGTACGCAGTGCCGGATTTATGTAGAAACTAAACAAGCTCTAGCTTAGGCCCCCACTCTCGGGGGGTGGGGAATGAAAGGACGGGGGAAAACCTGGATGTCCATTTCCAAAATATAACATTAGGAAGAACTTCCTGACAGTAAGAGCTGTTCGGCAGTGGAATTTGCTGCCAAGGAGTGTGGTGGAGTCTCCTTCTTTGGAGGTCTTTAAGCAGAGGCTTGACAGCCATATGTCAAGAATGCTTTGATGGTGTTTCCTGCTTGGCAGGGGGTTGGAGTGGATGGCCCTTGTGGTCTCTTCCAACTCTATTATTCTAAGATAAAAAACAAATAAAATAAACCCTACACCCAGCAACCGTGTTTTATGTTGTGTCGGCTCCTAGGATGTAAGTCATGGGCCCCGCCTGCTATCCTGCTCCCTCAAATATCCCTGCTTTGCTCCTTTCTATATATAGGGTGCATGGACTGGTTGCAGGGCAACAGGTGCAAATGGCTTGAGATACCTATCAGGTCCATCAATGACCATTCTAGCATATAGTTACAGGTAGGTAGCCGTGTTGGTCTGCTGTAGTCGAAACTAAATAAAAAATTTCCTTCCAGGAGCACCTTAGAGACACTTAGAGCACCTTAGAGACCAACTAAGAACATTTAGTTGGTCTCTAAGGTGCTACTGGAAGGAATTTTTTTCATATGGCATATATTCAACCCAAAAAACAGCGGCAATTTGTTGTGGACATCTGGACATAGAAAGGGCCCCATGACCTTCAGGAGCTGAGGGCCTCATAAATCCTGCCCTGTGTGTATGGGACTCTATGCCTCAGGAATTATGGAGGCAGGAGGAGCTCTGGATTCCCCTCTTCCAGAGTGCCATGAGCCTTTGGAACCAAGGAAATGGGTCAAACCGTTGAATTTTGGTGATTATTTGATTCTATATTGGATAGTCGGAGGAAACAGTACGAGTCGTGGTATCAGCTTAGTGCTACGATTTTATGGACTGCTTTTCTGAGCTTCTTTGCTGTTGTGTCTGAGTCAACAGTCATTGTCCTGGCCTTAGTTATACTCCTAATAATAATAATAATAAATAATAATAAATTTATACCCCACCCATCTGGCTGGGTTTCCCCAGCCACTCTGGGCGGCTTCCAACAAAAGATTAAAAATACATTAAAACATCAGTCATTAAAAACTTCCCTAAACAGGGCTGTGGTGGGACTTGGGGTTTTTTGGGGTCGTTTAACTGCCCCCTCTCCATTCCTGGTTTTAACACCTATTTTTAAAAGCCCCACAACCCAGTTGTCTTCTCTGTTCTACATCAAGCAATGCCAGGAGCTGTTTCTTTTCGCTTTCCAACACATTTCTTATTTAAATGGCAAAGCCACCCGGAAGTTGGGCTTGTGTTTCCCCACTGTCAGTCTCTCAACGGACGACAATGACGAGCAGCAGAGATTTGGGAAGAGGAGAAGCCGAGCGGCAAAAGGTCACGGCAACTGTTTGCATTTGCCGGGGTGTGTTTTCCCTCCCTCCTTTTTTGGGAGGGATCCTGACTGCCAGCGTAATCGGACCCGCCAAGGGCACCACGATGACAGGGCAGGCTTGGCCAAATTTTGGGAGCCAGGCCCGCCTCGCAGGGCTCGTCGCTTCTTGTTGTGCTTACTGTGACCAGTGCCAAGGCCGGATTGTGTCACCCGGACATAGGGGCTTCTATATTCTTAATAAAATGGATTTTCCTGGAACACCGGCTGCAAGCCTGCCCCGTTCAGAGGTTGGGCTCAGGGGCCGGGCTGGTCGCACCCCCCTTTCCAGTCCCGACAGAGACAGCGATGAGGGAAACTTGGCACTTGCACTCGGCACTTGGAGCTCGGCCAAGGCGTTTGTTTAGCTTCCCAGCTGGGGGTTGGCCTCTCTGCAAAAGGATTCCTGGGACGGGACGGAGCAGAGGCGTGCTTCGCACTTGGGGTCCTCCCTTCGGGCCAGGATGGCGGACCCCCTTCTTCCTCCCCGGCCCTCCGGCATCTGGGATCTGGGCTTCGCGGAGCACCCCCTGCGGAAACTCTGCGGGAAGGAGACCGGTCCCCCGGGGGCCTCCGAGTGGAGGGGACTCTTCCTCGGTGAGGGCTGGGTTCGAGTCTCGCGTGGCGCCGAGGGCATCTGAGTCGGCAGGCAACACTCCCCATTGCCCAAGTCGTCTGAATTTGCCGGTCGGTGGGAACGATGCTGCAATCCGCCAAGGCGCAAGGCTCCCCTGGGGGCTCCCCGGCCCCCTCACCCCACAACTCGCCCGTCCTCTTCCGGAAGGCGATCTCCAACCCTGGCGGCATGCGGCTGCAGCGGCGCTTCACCGTGGCGCACCCGCTCTGGTAAGGGGACGCCGCAGTAAGGCCCCGCACTTTGAGTGGGTGGGGGGGGGGACCTTTCTCTTTTTCCATTTATTTTTTAATATCATATTGATTGAGTTTCCATTTTATATTGTTAAAGGACACTCATCTGTTCCCACGGCGGCATTTGCTCAAATGAGCCGTCGACCTCCCCCCCCCCCCGCCCTTACGGTTACCTTCATTCTTTTCTATATTATAGTATCTATACTTCCCCCCCCCCGTTTACATTATATCCATTTCTATTGTCAATTTTTTAAACAAATATGTACAAAGGTATATATCAACAGATCTTCTTAAGTCAGTCCTGGTAGTGTTGTTAATTGCTTGCCATTTTCCTTCAGATATTGTATAAATTTACTCGTCTTTTTGGAACGTTTGATCGCACTGGTTTCGGATTTTCCCGATCAACTTTGCCTATTCTGCATATTCAATCGTCTTCATCTGCCACGCTTATATCGATGGTATATTGAAGGTTGATCTTTCTTTGGTTTGATATTTCTTTGGGATTTCCTCACCTATTATCCCCAATAAGAATGCTTCAGGGTTGTTTTTTTAAACAAATGTGCTTTTGTACATTTTCTTTCACTCATTATATATCATATCACAAGAAGCTTTTACTTTATTACGAGTCTACCACATCTGATAAAAAAATTCCTTCCTTTTCTTTACATTTCCAACATTCGAGAGGGGGGGGGACCTTTCTCAGCCCGGGGGCCGCTTTGCTTCCCGGGGGCTGCAAGCCAGGGCAGAGCGCCGAATGCGAATTTTACCCTCATGTGCAAGAAGCTGGTTTCTACACCATCCAAGAGGCATAGCAAGAGCTCAACCTGGCAGAGGTACTTGCGCCCCCCCCCCAATGTCCCCGAGAGCCAAGTGGAGATGTTTGGGGGTCCGCATTTGGCTAGAGGCTCTTGACAGCACTCGCAAGGCGCCCGCAAATATTCCACCAAGCCCTCCAGCATTGTGTGGTGTTGAAGGGCACTGGGGTGGCCCGGGTTCGAATCCTCGCTCGGCCGCGGAGCACCTTGGGGCCAACCTCCATCTCTCAGCCCCAGCCTGCCTCTAGGGATGGGGAGGGGGGGCGGGGAAGCCAGCCCCATTCGCCCTTCCTTGTTTGCGCTGCCGCCAACACAGTGCTCATTTCAGTCTTTCGGGTCCTGCACCGAATTTTGCGCTGCGATCGTTTAATGGAAAAAAAGAGAGCCTTTTCAATAGTGCCTTTGTGGGGTGTTGGGTCAAAAAATTAATGTATATAAGAGAATGAAACATTAAAAAAAAAAAAGTAAGGGGGATCGGCTTGCGGAGATGTGTCTGTTTAGCCAACCGGTATGCAAAAAAAGTGTTAAAAGGTCAGATATATGGTAAATTGCTATTAATCCATTGATTAAGTTACACCCAGGATGGCTCAGTCAGGGGCAGACTTTTTTCTGGCCGCTGGTACTCCAGGATAGACTTCCCCTGAATGGAGAGGTTCCATTTAGCTATGGGGGAAGACTGCACATTTACTGTATTTTCCCCCTATTTTGGGGGACTCAAATTTATGAAAATGGGGGAAGACGACCCCCGTGTATAAGACGACCCCCGTGTATAAGACGACCCCTGTTTTTTAACATTATCTCAGTGTAAAAAACCCCGAGTCTTATACAGTTGCCCCATTCAGGACCAGGGAGTCCTCCACACCTGCCCGCCTCCTGTCCCCCAATAACAGTCCTCCTGTCTTGTCAGGATTCAACCTCAATCTGTTAGCCGCCATCCATCCTCCAACCGCCTCCAGGCACTCAGACAGGACCTTCACCACCTTCACTGGTCCTGATTTGAAAGAGATGTAGAGCTGGGTATCATCCGCATACTGATGAACACCCAGCCGCAACCCCCTGGTGTAGGTTAGCTTAGCCATCGCTCCATCCTGCAGCAGTGAGTTCCGCAGTTCTCCTGACCAGAAATGTGTCTTTCGGCTTCCTTGCCTAGCTGGAGGGATGTGCAGATGGAGTGAGCAGAGGTCTGGTTTGAACGGGTGCCTTTTGGCCCTGGGAGGGGTCCGCCCGTCACCACACGGCCCCCGAAAGCTTCCTTGCGAGCGGCCATACGGCCCTCTGGGTCACCAAAGGTCACGGCGGGCAGAGGACAGGGAAGCCCCCCCCACTGGTTATCCCTTCCCAGATGACCCAGGCCCACAATGAAGCTTTTGTGTCCCGTTTGGGTGCCAGGAGGAGAAGCGAACCAGAAGGAAAACAAGGAGTGGCGTGGTTTTTGGGGGGTGGGGAGAGACAGAGCAAGTTGCTTGGTCATTTCCCCAGGCTGCTTTTGGCATTAAATAAAACCCCACAGGTGTTGAGGGGACACCCCGGCGGTCCCCGTTGAAGGAGCCCACCCCCCTGGCCCTGCGCCCCCCACCCCACGACCCACTTCGAGACGGGCGTTGGGGAGACAATCGGGTGATTCTCTGCTCCATCTGGGCCTGACGTGAACCGGGGAAAGCGGCTGAAAGGGGGCCCTTTGTTCCCTGTCAAATGGGTGTCACGGGGAGGGTGGCAGCGGCAGAGGCTGCGGGTGGGGGTCCTGTGGATGCCCTCCGTGGCTCCTCCGCGGGTAAACCAAGGATGCTGTTCCCACGGAGGCCCTCTTGCATCGGGTACAGCCTGGCCAGGACAAGGTGGGTGCCAGCTCTCCTTTCTGTTTTCCGGATTTTTTTCCAGGGATCAATTGCTGACAAGAGGACGCCACCAGCTGCCCATTCGCTGCCAGGCCAAGTTCAGGCTGTTCTGCTTCTGTTTTAAAATCGTAACATTTTCTTTTCCCATATCGAAAGCCGCTCAACAGTTCAATTCCAGCTCGACAAAATTAGTGACTTCTTTCCCCGAGTCACCCAGTTTCGACGTTTACAACCCCAGTGACAAAAAACTGCATTTTGAGGTTTACCTAATTTCCTCCTCTCTGGCATGTTTCTGCTGTTTTCTGCTTATGGGAAATGAAACTTTTTTTCCAATGGTTTTTCCAGTCTATCTTTGAAAACGAAGGGAAAAATTTCGAGGGACTTTTGAACATACAAAAGTCAAAATGATAAAAGAGGTTGAAATTTGCTTTCTAAGCGCCTGAGTTTTCTCCCGCTCCAGAGGGTAGGACTCGAACCCGTGGCTTCGGGCGACAAGGAAGGAGTTTCCGACGCAACGTCAGGAAGAACTTTCTGACAGTCAGCTGTTTGGGATGGAAGGTGGTGGCCTCTCCTTCCTTGGAGGTTTTTAAATAGCGGTTGGATGGCCATCTGTCCTGGATGCTTTAGCTGAGATTCCTGGATTGCAGGGGGTCAGGCTGAATGATCGCTGGGGTGTCCCTTCCGACTCTATGATTCCCCTGATGTCTATAGCACCTGTGGATCTTGGCTCACTGCTTCTTCCAAGTCCCTGGGGGGGGGGCGCACGCTTTTTCTCTCACAGCGTCATGGAAATGGGCTCAGGGCCAGCAGGCAAGAGGAGGGAGACATCAGAGGCAGGCAGAGACCGGGGGTTTTTGGGGAGGGCAGACGGGAAGGAGGGGGCCGTTGGGGTTTGGCGTCCCCGAAAAGGGGGCTGCCATGACCCTCTTTTGCCCCAACGAGGGGGGTCACCGCTCTGTCCAGTGCCGAATTTATGTATAAGCTCAACAAGCTCTAGCTTAGGACCCCACACTCTTGGGGGGCCCCCAGAAAAATAAAGGAAAGAAAGTGGGTGTACATTTCCAAAATATTATCTATCTATCTATCTATCTATCTATCTATCTATCTATCTATCTTCCATCCATCTATTTATCTATTTATACCAGTGCCGGATTTACGTATACTGTAAGCTAAACAAGCTATAGCTTAGCGCCCTACTTTCTTGGATGCCCCCCCCCAAATAAAGGAAAAAACCTAAATGGCCTCAAAGGCCCAGTATACCTGAAGGAGCATCTCCTCCCCCATCGTTCTGCCCGGACACTGAGGTCCAGTGCCAAAGGCCTTCTGGCAGGGGCGTAGCCAGGATGAAAATCGGGGGGGGGGGCAAGGGGCGGGGGCAAGGGGAGGGGGAGGGGCACAACAGGGCAAGAAAAGCTCCCTTCTCCCTTGCCAGCTTTCCCTCCACCCGCTCCGGCGATCGCGGAGGGGGAGGAGGGGATCGGAGCAGCCCAATTTCGGGCTGCTCCGACCCCCTCCTCCCCCTCCTCGAACGGCAGGGGCGAGTGGGCGCCAGGATCAGCCCGAAATCGGGCTGATCCGATCCCCTCCTCCCCCTCTGCGATCGCCGGCGCGGGTGGAGGGAAAGCCCCAGAGCCGCGCAAAGCGGTTGTCTGGCTTTCCCTCCGCCCGCCCCACAGCCAGCCAGGGAGAAGGGAGACGGCACCGGGCGGGCAGCGGGGCAGGCTGGCCAGCGGCCCTGCTTCTAGGGGGGCAATTGCCCCCTCCCCCCTGCCTACGCCCATGCCTTCTGGCGGTTCCCTCGTTGCGAGAAGCCAAGTTACAGGGAACCAGGCAGAGGGCCTTCTCGGTTGTGGCACCTGCCCTGTGGAATGCCCTCCCATCAGATGTCAAAGAGAAAAACAGCTACCAGATTTTTTAGAAGACATCTGAAGGCAGCCCTGTTTAGGGAGGCTTTTAATGTTTAATCGATTATTTTATTTTATTTTTCTGTTGGAAGCCACCCAGAGTGGTCTCCAGCCAGATGGGCGGGGTATAAATAATATATTATTATTATTATTATTATTATTATTATTATTATTATTATTATTATCATCCAAATTAGAAGATAAAAAACAAGTAAAATAAAACCTACATACAGCAACAGTGTGTTTTGTTCGAAACATCAGGCTCGGACCTGGGAGAGACCAGGGTTTGAATCCCCATTTGGCCACAACCCTGGGCAGGGTTTTAAAATTACTTGTATTGTTGACATTTTCTTTTTTGTTATTTTTGGAAAAGTAAGAAATTGTTATCAAAAGAAAAGAAAAATAAAATAAAGAAACTCACTCTCAGCCTCACCTTCCTCGCAGGGTCGTTGTGGGGATTGAATGAGGAGGGGGAGAATGGGATGCCCATGCAATAATTGAAATAAATCAGGAATATAGTAATATAGAGAGTTCCTGAAGTTCTGCACAGTGTAGGGCAGAGCAGAAGACTCTGAATCTCGGGGTCGTGGGTTCAAGTCCCACACTGGGCGAAAGCTTCCTGCGTCAAAATGGGGTTGGACTAGATCACCCCCGGGCTCCCTTCCCAACTCTATAATTCGGTGGCATTAGCTGGGGAGGCCAGGGATTCAACCTTCTCCACTCAAAGCAGGTCTTCCGCCACTGAGGCTCCCTAAACTAGGACCCTGAGTCATCCTGGTCAACCAGGGAGAATGCAGTGGACATGTCCACCTGTGGAACTCCCTGTCACAAGATGAGAGTCCCCAGCTTGGGCGGAGGGAAAGAGAGAGGCCCTCGGCATGAGAACAGGAGCCGGTTCCTGAATTCGTGGAATCTGGGCTGCCTCCCGAGAGCTTCCCCTCGCTAGAAACATGTATATACAGTATCCAAGATGAAAGCCTAGGAAGTGAATTGTTTTGCCTGGGTCAGGAGTCGGGAACAGAGGGAGAAACATCTGGAAAACCACAGGCTTTGCCCCCCATCTTGGCTTACGTACTTCATCTTTTTTGGGGGGAGAACGAGCTTTTTCACGTACGCAGCAGCGACAGAAAATATGTGGAATCCAACTGCCTGTTTTCCAGCTCTCGCTGTCAGCAGTTGGGAAGTGGCATATGCGGGAAAAGTTATGCCTTTTCTCTTTAAAAGGAAGAATTAAATGAAGCCATAGGCTAGCACACTGCAGCAGCATCCTGTAAGACTCATTCTCTTCTTTTGTTAACATTTTATTCATTTTCAAAAATAACAGTGGGAAAAACACAATGCAAAATCAAATCAAAATAAAATAAAATAAATTGCAAGGCCCGTTTTCAACTCCCCAACCCTCATCTCCCCGCCTTAGCCTACCTCGCAGGGTGGTTGTGACAATTTGGGGAGAACCAGAGTCTTTTTTGTTGTGGATAATTCCGATGTTAGCCCAAAAATGGAAAACAAGCAAAGAAGAAGGGCAACTTAAGTCGACAGAATATGCGCATCTTGCAGACTTAACATATAGAATAAGAGAACAAGAAGAACGTACGTTTGGAGGAGATCGGAAAAGGTTAATTGAATATATGGGGGGTATTGTGTATATTTGAAAACGCTGGCAGCATTATGATAAATTCAACAGTGTAAATAAGTTTTGATGGATGCAATAATGGAATACCGAATGGTTTAGTTTATGTAAAATAGGCGGGGATTTATGGCATGCAAAACGAACCATGGAAAGAGAAGAAGGGAAGTCATTTTAAGGATGTTTAAATGAGGATTCTAAATTGTAAAACAGGAAATTATATACACCTTATTTTTCTGTGTATAACACATCCCCATGTATAAGATGACCCTTATTTTTCTTAACCCAAAATTAAGAAAATGCGCTATGCACTATCCGTGTATAAGACGACCCCTGATTTTAAACTTCAAAAAATTAGGAAAAAAGATAGTCTTATACATGGAAAAATACGGTATATATAAAATGAAAATGGGCAGATGCGTCTGTGCTGCCTGGAGCTCCTGGGATGTAGATGGAATGACAGAGAAATAAAAGAGTTGTGCCTGCTAAATCGTGGGAGAACGAATAAATGGAGCCTCCACCGTCAGAGGCAGTCTACCTCCGGATGCCCGGTGGTGAGAAATGGCAGGGTGTGGCTGTTGTTTCTTGCTCCTGACGCCCCTCTCTCCTCTCTTTCTCCCTCCAGTTTCGACCTGGAGAATGGCTTCTCCCCGGGACGGACCCCTCTGGACGCCCAGACCCACCCCGGCCTGGGACTCGTGCTGCAAGGGGCCACCCCCCATGGCCAGCGCCGCGAGTCCTTCCTCTACCGCTCAGACAGCGACTACGACCTCTCACCCAAGGCCATGTCCCGCAACTCCTCCGTTGCCAGCGACATGTGAGCATGCGCAGAGTGCCGGGCAATTCGGATGCAACGCCTTGGGGATGTTGGCAGTGTGCTTTCCGCAAGGGAATGTGTAGTTGTCAGTCTGGCTGGGGTGGAAAACGCCTGCAGGCACCGGGGGGGGGGGGGGGCTGGCGTTTTTTGATAGGGTTTGGCGGGGGGATGCATATGGAAATTGAATTCTGCTGGGTCGCCCCCCCCCCCAAACACACACAAAAAAACCAGTATTGAGCCGTAAGACTCACCCCAGTCTTTTAAAATTGGTGGAGGGCAAAACGCTCAAAGCAGTGAATCTCCAGTTCCCTTGAAAATAACAATAATAATTTATTAATAATAATAATTTATTATTTCTGCCTCGCCCCTCTGGCTGCCTTTCCCCAGCCACTCTGGGCAGCTTCCAACAGAAGGTTAAAAATAGATTGAAACATCAATCATTAAAAACTTCCCTAAATAATAATCTTAATATTCCGCTGGTGGCCCATTTAAGAAATTTGCAAGTCTGTTATAGCAACTGTCATGCATCGCTCTAGATACATGGTGGTTTTTAATTGTATCTGCGCTGCTTCATTTATTTCTCCTTTGTCCTTTCGCGTTGCAATTGGAATCCCGTAGAATTTTACAGAATTCGAATTGTGAGTGCTCTTCGCAGGCATCAGAACGAAGCCTGAGGACCCCCGACCGCTTTCCGCTTGCAAGGAAAGGGCCCTGCGCCTTCTGCGATGTCCAATGGGAGGGCAGGAGGCCTCAGGCTTTGGCTGGTGGGGTCCTGCAACTCATTTATCTGAAAATGCCAGGAAGATTTGCTAGCCTACCTTGGAAGCAAACTCTTCCACAATCCAGAGAAAGTGCCATTAATCCGAACCAGCGCCCTTGTCCGTCCTCCTTGGGATTAACAGATTTTCACCTCTTCTTTTGCAGGCATGGAGAAGACCTGATTGTCACTCCTTTCGCACAGGTAGGAATCTCTTCAGGGTTGGGGCCTGGGCTTGCGGGAATGAGAGCGGGAGAAAAGACTAGGAATTACGGAAGATTCAGGAACCCTGCGTGTGGTTTTTTGCAACTACTAAAGGCACACGAGTCCTGCAGGTTTTTGGTTTGCAATTGTTAAAGGGATTAGCCCTGGCCGACTGCACCGGCCGTTGCATGCAGCCGATTCTGAATGGACTTCTTCCACCCCCTCCAGGTCCTGGCCAGCCTGCGGACAGTGCGCAGTAACTTCGCCACCTTGACCCACCTGCAGGAACGCCTCGGCAGCAAGTGAGTGAGCTGCTTTTTGTGGGAATGTCGTGAATAGTAGGAGAGGATATATTGATTAAATACTATCCTTCCTCACTCACACTAGTGAGCTGGTAGCAGAGTACATTGCAGGAAGCTAGTTGATAGATTTGTTTGAATCTCTTGAGTTAAGCAAGTCAGTCTGGCTTGTCCAAATTGGATTGATCCTGGTAAATTCCCCTTTAATCCCTTTTAAAATGAATAAAGGACACAGCAGTCTTCTCTTAAAAGGAACAAGAAGTTTACTTACATTCAGTTCGCAGTATGATCCTGAAGGCAGGCTCTAGCTTGTAGTTACAGAAGAGAGAGGGGGTTTATCCCATGTGGGGATTGAGCCCGTGTGCTGCTGGCAGAGAGCCAGCAGACAGCAAAGGACATCGAGATGGAATAAATCGAAGAAGAAGGGAAGAAGATGGCTGCGTGACTGGGGTCACAAAGGGCCATGGCCATCTACCTGGTCCCACGCAGAGGGAAGATGGTCCAGACCAGGTGAGACAGGAAGTCCTCCTGGCTGGAGGAACATCCCCCTATCTGTGTCCACTCTAGGCAAACAGGAAATGTTGCATTTGACTGCTTATGTTACATCCCACACTTTTGGGGTCGGTGGGGAGCACAGGCAATGCCGGATTTACGTCTAAGCTTAACAAGCTATAGCCTAGGGCCCCACTCTCTTGGGGCCCCCCAAAAAATTAAAGGAAAAAAACCCTGGATGTATATTTCCAAAATCTAAGATAAAAAACAAATAAAATAAAACCTACACCCAGCAACCCTGTTTTGTGTTGTGTGGGCTCCTATTTGTTATGTTCCAATGGCTTTAGATAGCTATGAGGTCCATCAATGGCCATATAGAATATATTCAACACAAAAAAAAAACAGCGGCAATGTGTTGTTGACAATGGACAGCTGGACATCGAAAGGGCCGCATCAAACCTCAATCTGGCCCTGACAGGGACCTGACCACGATGCCCTCTGCCACCAAATATGATGCTGGAGGCTTAGAGATGCTCTGTCTCTTACAGGAGATCGTCTGGCATTCCCAACCTGCCGCCCACGTCTAAAGTCAACCTGCCAGGTGAGTTCCATCTGGGCCCTGTCAATTTTTTTTGGGGGGGGAAGGTGCCTACCGGGGAAATGTGGGTCTGCACAACTTTAAGAATCCCTACAAGGAATTTTTTTTGCAATTAGGAAAGGGGCAGGGAAGCAAGCTGTGGGGTGAGCAGACGCCTAAACACACCGACTCTTGGAACCAGGAATATCCAGACCCCTAAGTGTGGGACCTGAAGGCCATGAATTTGTCTCATCCTCTTTTGAAGCCCCCTAGACTGACAGCTGCCATTCCCTCCTGGGGGAACCAGTTCCACAGTTTAACCACACACTGTGCAAAGAAGGACATTCCCCCTTTTCATAATTTTTCCCACAAAAAAATACAATAATTTGAACCTTTCCCGGTATACAGTCACTTAAGAATTCAACATCCCTCCCACCCTTTCATGGTTTTCTCACAATTATCTTTTGCCGCTGCATATTCTAATTGATCTACGCCTACTTTTCTCAACTTTATTCTCAAAATAATTTGTACTGCTGAACTTACTCCAAACCTGCTAGGGTGCTAACATGTTTCCAACAATTTTTTAAAAATAATCTACAAACATTTTCAAATCCCCCTTGAAGGCTGTCTCCTTTTGTTCCTTGATTTACTAGTTTTACTAGATTTGCTAATTCTGCATAGTCCATTAATTTCAGCTGCTGCTCCTCTTTCGTGAGGGCTGCCTCCTCCCATCTCCCATTCCTCCCTGTTGTTGTTGTTGTTGTTTAGTCGTTTAGTCGTGTCCGACTCTTCGTGACACGATGGACCATAGAACGCCATTTGGGGGCATATCATACTTTTACTGAAATTGTCACATACAGAAACACATTCCTTTGGCTCTTTGGTACATCTGATCTAGTTATCCCTCCTTCCCTCCTTTTGGGAAAGGATCTCTCTCTCTCATATATATATATATATATATATATATATATATATATATATATATGATGACTTTTTTACAACCTCATTTCCCTGTATCATAATTTGATGAGCTTTCATTAAAGATTAGATAAAATCTTACTTTCAAAGAGATTTGATTTAAAAAAACCGTCACGCACAAAATGATTTTAAAAAAATTATTTATCAGTTCTTTGACCATTTTTGAAGTCACTGTAAGCAGATATAAAATTGAACCCAAGCTTTAGAGTCACATATATACAACATTATATAGGGTCATCAAACACACAAGGAAGCTTTTTTTAGCTGCAGTAACAGTATAGACGCCACTAGAGGGCGATGTTTTGCTACCTCTCCTGTAGGTTCTTTTCCCAGCATGCCTGGCAGGGTCTGATGGCTGAGTTTTGAGGTCCCAAAAAGGGGCTTTTACCTTGCGCAGGTGTGACATTTGTATACCCTATGTTGCTAAGAACACTCCCCGTTGTGGAATGTGGTGTTGTGTCCAAATTTGATACGAAATACATATAGAATTGTTAATACAATTCTATGAAATGGTAAAACAGCATACAAAAAAATTAAAAACGGTTTGTGCGTAACCTTTTTAAATATTTCAATGGAATATACCTCATTTTAGTCATTAATAGGCAAAGGTTCATCCATTTGTGCTACAGGAAATAATTTTTGAGGGGGGAAAAGGAGAAAGTCACCATCTCTCTCTCTCTCTCTCTCTCTCTCTCTCTCTCTCTCTCTCTCTATATATATATATATAATCTCGTTATGTATCATCTCCCAATAGCCCTTAGCTACTCTGCAGGCCGGACCTTCTGCTTCTTTGCATTTCCAACACGTACCTGATTCTGATTTATGTGGGAATTTTCCGGGTGGCAGGAGAGGATATATTGTTTATTAATATCCTTCCTAACTTGCACTAGCAAGTTCCTTCACCTAGCAGAGTTTACATTCCCCTTTTACATGCACTGCAGATAGCTGGTTGCAGGCTCGTGTGAGCCTCTCCCTATTGTATAATTCAGTCTGTCTTCAGATTGAATTGTACGTTCCTGGTAAGTTCCCTTGAATCCCTCTTAAAAGAATAAAGATGCCACAATCTTATTCAAAGTCAATGAAAGAAGTTGACTGATACCCTTTCAGAGTTGGATTCCTGAAGGCAGACTTAGAGACAAATACAGTGGTACCTCAACTTTCGAATGACTTGACTTCCGAAGGTTTCGACTTCCAAAGTCGGCAAACCCGACTTTTTTCTTTTCGCCGTGTGCGTGTTCAGCACCTGCGCAGAAGTGGCGTGCGTGGTGGGCGCATACGCAGAAACGCAAAATCACGCTTCGCGCATGCGCAAAACGGGCGCTTCGACAACCGAAGACTTCGACTTACGAAGAGCGCCATGGAACGGATCGCCTTCGTAAGTCGAGGTGCCACTGTATGCACATGTGGATCTGCCCCATATGGGGGAATAATCCCAGTGCTTCTAAGAGCTAGCAGAGCAGTCCGAGCTAAAAGCTGGTCAAACGAAGAAGGAAGTCAAAAGGAGAGAGGGGTGCTGCGTGACTTGTCCTTTTATTACCTGGGCAGGTGAGGTCACGCCCATCTCGATCACATGCAAAATGTAGGCTGCTCCAGCCAGGAGGAACGGGAAGTTTCGACTGGCTGGACCAAACATTCCCTTGCATGTCTTCTCTAGCATTACAAGGAATGTTGTACTTAGCTGCATCACACCCCACAATTTATACATTTTAGCTCATTTACTCAGCGTCAGGTGTGAAAGGATATTCCCAGCCACATCAGGAGACGCCAGCAGGAACTGAACCCGGGACATTCTGCATCCAAAGCAGGCTCTTGAAGCACCAGGCTGTGGTCCTGTGAAACTGGGGCCGTGAGTGTTTTAAAACATGCAGAGCCTGAGGGAGGTGGTGAGGTCTGTGGCTGTCAATCAAAGCATCTTGGAGAATCACTGGGTCTGTGGCATTTCCCGGTTCCCAGGTCATTTCCCAGTTCCCAGGGCCTTCCTATCTCCTCCCTGCTCTGCACAAAACACCAGCAGTCTGCTTACGATCCAGGAAGTTCCTCCCTCCCTCCCTCCCTCTCCATTCTTTCTTCCTCTCTCTCTTTCTCTTTTCTAATGCCACCTCTGCCGCTATATTGACTCAGTTCTTTCATTATTCAAAAACTCTCTGCTTTCCGCTTCTTCCCCTGTTGCTGGTCTCTGCCTCCAGGCCTGCCTCTTTCTCTCTCTCTCGTGAGCCAGAAGTTGTGGAAGCCACAAACGCACAACACACACAGATACACAAGACCCAGGCCAAAGGAAGAGCTTCTGGAAATGAGGCAGAGAGATTTAAAAGAGGGCGCCATGGCTAGGCTCACTGCTGGGGGCAGGAAATGAATGCCTCTGGGTACCAATTCTGAGCACCTCTGGGGAGGAGATGGGAATCTCTGCCTGAAGCCTTGGAGAGATACTGCCTGCCCGTGTTGACAACACTGGGCTAAGTGGACCAATTATCCTCCTGTTTAAACCAGCCCTTTATTTTGACTGGTGAAATGACCGTGGTGGTGGAGCAGCTGCTTTGAATCAAGAAGGTCTCACCAAGGGGCACCCAAAGGTCACCCAACCCCTTGCAATGCAGGCTCAGCCCCTGGCGGCAACGTCTCCATGCTGGGCATGTCCCCTCGAGAGTTGCTGCCAGTCAGTGCAGACAGGATTGTTCCTCTTGCCTCTCTGCAGAAGATGCTTCCCAGAAGCTGGCCGTGGAGACCTTGGAGGAGCTGGACTGGTGCTTGGACCAGCTGGAGACCTTGCAGACAAGGCATTCGGTCAGCGAGATGGCCTCAAACAAGGTAAGGTGCCCGGGTCAGGGTGGGACCCCCAGCCCCAGAGGGACAAGGCTCAGCTTGCTTGGCAGACTCTCCTTTTGAGGTTGGAGGAAACTTTGCCCTGGTGTGGCTTTTTCCCACATACTCATATCGACTCTCTGGCACCCTATCTGCATCACTGAGCAATTCTAAAATATAGATGCGCTTTGACTCTCGCAAGATTGAATGTCTTGCCCTCGGCTGGACTTGAGGGACGATTCTAACAGATTCCACATGAAAAACGTCCCTGTAGAGATGGCAGTCCCGAATCGGTGGCGCATGCCCTTCTGGCTTGCCCTCTTGATAAAGACTTGAGGAATGAGATTATTGCCCCTCTTTTATTGTCCGTTCTGGGTCGCCTAGCCACTGCTAGTGTCCTTTCTCTGGGCAGATCAAGATAAGAGAGAGAGAGAGAGAGTCAGTCCTTCAGGGGTCAGCAAACTTTTTCAGCAGGGGGACAGTCCATTGTTCCTCAGACCTTGTGGGGGGCCGGACTATATTCTTTTTTGGGGGGGGGAATAAACAAATTCCTATGCCTCACAAATAACTCAGAGATGCATTTTAAATAAAAGGACACATTCTACTCATGTAAAAACATGCTGATTCCCAGACCATCTGCTGGCCGGATTGAGAAGGCAATTGGGCCGGATCTGGGCCCCGGGCCTTAGTTTGGCTCCCCATGGTGTCCTTTTTCTTAGCAGATCAAGATGAGCAGGCAACAGCAAAGGCTGCAAGCTTTTTAGCTGGGGCAATCAGAATAAGATCCACTATTTGACCATTGAGTCAAAACCCTAAAATCTATTTCATATCATTGGCTTTTTATTTTTATTCTTTGTATACCGTCTTGTTGTTTTATTGCTATGGTCGACGGCTGACGCAAATAAAGATCCATCCATCCATTCATTCATTCTTTGAGCTATGCATCTCTCAAGCGCATCCTTTCTCTCAAAGGATTCTGGGTACCCCTCTCAGGCCAGGAGGGGACCCGTGTTCAAGCCCCCACCAGCTACGTAAAGCTCCCTGGCCTGCGGGAAGATTGGCACAGCACATGGGGGGGGAGGAGGGCTATGAATGTAACATAATAAATCAAGAAATTAAGCAAGGAACTTCCAGCATCTAGAAAGGGTCCGTGGAAACTGCTTTGGTGCGGTTGGGTGCATTCTGGGCCAAAGGGATTGGAGGCAGTGAGGGGAGAGGGTGGTTCCTGCTTGCAGGCTTCGTTTGGGGGGCATCTGGCTGGAGCAGATGGGTCAGATCCAGCAACCAGCCTCTGTTTATGTTCTTTTGCAAAGCCAGGGATGGAGAATAAATAAAGTGTTGGGAAGCTGGCTCTCTGCCTCATCAAATGGGGCTCTTGCTATGTCCAGCTGTTCCTGTTTTTTTTGTGTTGAATAGATGCTATATGAAAAAATTCCTTCAGTAGCACCTTAAAGACCAACTAAGTTTTTATTTTGGTATGAGCTTTCGTGTGCATGCACACTTCATCAGATACACACGAAAGCTCATACCAAAATAAAAACTTGGTTGGTCTTTAAGGTGCTACTGAAGGAATTTTTTTATTTTGCTTCGACTCAGACCAACACGGCTACCTACCTGTAACTAGATGCTATATGGTCATTGATGGACCTCATAGGTATCTCAAGCCATTTGAACATCACAAATAGGAGCCTACACGACACAAAACACGGTTGCTGTATGTAAAGGTAAAGGGACCCCTGACCATTAAGTCCAGTCTCGGACGACTCTGGGGTTGTGGCGCTCATCTCGCTTTACTGGCCGAGGGAGCCGGCGTACAGCTTCCGGGTCATGTGGCCAGCAGGACTAAGCCGCTCCTGGCTGTATGTAGGTTTTGTTTTATTTGTTTTTTATCTTATATTTTGGAATTGTACATCCAGGTTTCCCCCCCTTTACTGTACATTTTTTGGGGGGTGGGCAAGAGAGTGGGGCCCTAAGCTAGACCTTGTTTAGCTTATACTGTACGTAAATCCGACACTGGTCAGATCCAGCAACCAGCCTCTGTTTACGTTCTTTTGCAAAGCCGTGGATGGAGAATAAAGAAAGCATTGAGAAGCGGTCTCTCTGCCAGCTGCTTTTCTCTGGACACACATTAGAGAGGGGGGGGGAGAGAGAGCTTGTCCCCTGTGGCAATTGAGCCCCCTCCCAATGCCCACCTTGCCCACCCAAAGGCAGCTCCGAAGTCTTGCCCACTCCTTGTCCCCGTGCGCGCCTGGCAGCAGCGTCTGGGTACCACCTCCGAGCGACAGCAGTAGCAGCAGCATCCCCAGGCTCCCGCCAGCCAATCGGGAGGCGGAACGGGCTCCTGCCCCTCTGCCCGCGGCTTCTGATTGGGCGGCCGCCGAGAGGACAGCTCACCTGGAGCATCCCTGGCGCATCTCTCCGGCTTGGTGATGCAGGGGGGACCCCCGTTGCCAGCGCTTGCTCCTCGGCTCTGAGCTTTGCAGAGAAACCCCCTTTTCTTTCCTTTTTTGCGGAGCAGAGTTCTTTCCTCCTCCTCCTCCTTTTTTGGGATTGGGGGCTCAGGCAGGTGGAGGCGAGCCTCGGAGGAGGAGAGGAGGGTCGGGTTGCAAGCAGCAGCGCGCTGGGCAGGCGAGGGGGGGCGGCGGTGCGATGCCCGACACCAGCCCCCCGGGGTTGCTCGTTTTCCAAGACCCCATCGCCCAGGTAAGCAAGTGGAGCACAGGTGCCCCTTCCAAATGTGGGCAAGCGAGGGGGGAGCAGCAGCGGGGACTTCTGTTCTGCTGCAAAGGTTTGGGACAGTTTTTGTTTCTAAAGTGGGTGTGCCCCCCCCCAGCTAGGGAGGGGGGTGCACGCTTGATCTGTGAGACTCACTTCTCAGGGTGTGTGGGTGTGGTTTTTTTAATTTTAATTTTTTAAAAAAATATTTTTATTGAATTTACCATTTTTATCATCGTCACAATCATTATTTCAAAAACAAAATACCTTATAAATCCTCACCCCCACCCCCAGTGACTTCCTTCAACTTCTCTTTTTGGTTTGTTGGCATATTATCTCTCCCTGCTCATTGGTTATTTCTTATTCTTTAAAAAAATTTTTTTGCAAAAATAATTATTCTTCTCCTATCATTTTAACATCCTGTTTCTCTTTCTACATTTGTTTTGTTAACTGCAGGTGTTTAGTCAAACACTGCAAGTTAGTCCATTTCTTTACAATGATTCTGTAAATATGACATAAATGGTTCCCAGTCCTTCTTAAAATCTCTATCGCCTTCATCACGAAGTTTTTCCGTTAATTTTGCCAGTGGGTGTGTGATGTTAAATCAGTGGTTAGAGCGTCTCTGCCTGGCAGGCTGCCAGAGGTCCAATCCAGAACAACATATTCAGGCAGGGCTGAGAGAGACACACAGGGCAGTCACTGCCAGTCACTGTCTGGCATTGCAGGGGGTTGGAGTAGATGACCCCTGGGGTTCCCTTTCCGACTCCGCAATTCTTTGATAAGGCTTAAATCAGCTTCTTGCTCAGGGTCATGAGGACTGGAAGCTTGCTTTGTTTTTAAGTGGTAGAGCAAACTGCCTTGCAGGTTTGATCCCCAATGTCACCTCCAGGTAGGGGTGGGAAAGTGTTTCAAATGTGACAAAAAAACCCTTTCAAAACCTTGCATTTTGGGGGGGATGGGACGATGACACCCTAAATCTCAAAGTCTTGCGAATGCTTTTTAAGGATTTCAATATTTATCGATATCCCTAGTGAATCCAACAGCACCCATTGTTGCCAATGATTTAAAAACCACTAAGATTGGAATCTAAATCCATCATTTTGCAAGCCGCCTGGAGTATGGAATCCCTTCCCACCCCCCGCCCCCCACCCCAGCCTCCACCATGTTTCATAAAATTGCTTTGCTTTGACTCATTTCTGCGTGTGCTGCAGCTGGCATCCCATAATTGCGACTTTTATGGGTCTCCTGCAGTTCTTGGGACTTCTGAGAGACCCTCCCCACCTCGTCTTCCCTGCTCGCTTTTTATGAGGGACGTTGCTGTTCTTTCCCTTTACACGTCACCCCAAATCTCTGGGCGACAAGAGACTCTGGGCGGCCCCAGGCATTTGGCTTCTCTGGAACGAAAACCGCCAGAGACTGTGCTGGCTTTGGGATATTTGGTTTTATTTGCTCCTCTCTACAACCTGAGCAGAGGACAGAGGCTCACAGAGCAAGCGGGTCTCTGTCCCTCCAGCTTCCAGCTCAGCTCACACCCCAAAACTCTGGCTCATGTTCCCCTACCTAGCAGCTAGGTGAGGGGGGGCAGAGGAAAGAGCCCCACCCCTTAGCCTGGAGGGGCCCCCACATTTAGTTGCAGCTCCTGCCACCTGACTCGCTCTTTTGGGGTGCTGATGAGGACACTCAAACGCAGGGCCGGATTGAGGTTTGATGCGGCCCTCAGCTCCTGAAGGCAATAAGGCCCTTTCTATGTGCAGCTGTCCTTTGTCAACAACAAATGGCCACTGGCTTTTGTGTTGAGTATCTGCTAGATGGTCATTGATGGACCTCATAGGTATCAAAATCCATTTGCCCATGCAGTCCATACAGAATGTCAGCACCCTATAAATATAGAAAGGAGCAAAGCAGGGATTTTTGAGGGAGCCTACAAAACACGGTTGCTACATGTAGGCTTTATTTTATTTGTTTTTTATCTTAGATTTTGGAAATAATAATAATAATAATAATAATAATAATAATAATAATAATAGGGACCCAGGTGGCGCTGTGGGTTAAACCACAGAGTCTAGGGCTTGCTGATCAGAAGGTCGGCGGTTCGAATCCCTGTGACAGGGTGAGCTCCCGTTGCTCGGTCCCAGCTCCTGCCCACCTAGCAGTTCGAAAGCACATCAAAAGTGCAAGTAGATAAATAGGAACCGCTCTGGCGGGAAGGTAAACGGTGCACTGCTCTGGTTCGCCAGAAGCAGCTTTGTCATGCTGGCCACATGACCCGGAAGCTGTCTGCGGACAAACGCCGGCTCCCTTGGCTTATAGAGCGAGATGAGCGCCGCAACCCCAGAGTCGGACACGACTGGACCTGATGGTCAGGGGCCCCTTTACATTTACCTTAATAATAATAATAATAATAATAATAATAATAATAATAATTTATTATTTATACCCGCCCATCTGGCTAGGTTTCCCCAGCCACTCTGGGCGGCTTCCAACAGAAAAATAAAACACAGTAATCTATTTAACATTAAAAGCCTCCCTGAACAGGGCTGCCTTCAGATGTCTTCTAAAAGTCTGGTAGTTGTTTTCCTTTTTGACATCTGTTGGGAGGGCGTTCCACAGGGTAGGCGCCACCACCGAGAAGGCCCTCTGCCTAGTTCCCTGCAACTTGGCTTGTCGCAACGAGGGAACCGCCAGAAGGCCCTCGGAGCTGGACCTCAGTGTCCGGGCAGAATGATGGAGGTGGAGACGCTCCTTCAGGTATACTGGACCGAGGCCATTTAGGGCTTTAAAGGTCAGCACCAACACTTTGAATTGTGCTCAGAAACGTACTGGGAGCCAATGTAGATCTTTCAACACCTTTCAAGACCAGTGTTATGTGGTCTCGGCGGCCGCTCTCAATGGACATCCAGTTGTTGTTTTTCCTTTAATTTTTTTTGGGGGGGGGGGCAAGAGAGTTGGGCCCTAAGCTAGAGCATAGCTGCCAAGTTCTCCCTTTTTAAAAGGGAAATTCCCTTATGCTGAATAGGCTTCCTCGCGAGAAAAGGGAAAACTTGACAGCTATGCTAGAGCTTGTTGAGCTTATATGTAAATCCGGCCTTGCTCAAATGTCTTAACAAGAAGCTTATCCGACCAGTTCGGCGACTGGTTAGCTCCTAACCCCCACTGGGTCCAGGACCCCCAAAATTGGACGGGGCTCGGGGCATAGCCCGGACTGACGGCTCTGCAACCCCAATAGGACACAGGGCTGAAGGAGGGAATTGGAAGGGTGTCCCTCTTTCCCCACTTCCTATTTCAGCTCTATGCACTTGCCAAAGGTCAGGTTAGTTCTACGGGGAGAGGAATCGCAGCTATCCTGGAAGATCTTTTCCTCAAGATCAGCTGTGGGGGACCTGGACCCCTTCAGATGTTGCTGCACTCCAGCTCTCACCATCCCCAGGCAGCATGGACCAGTAGTCGGAGTTGCGTACAAACATAGACTTGCCATGGACAAATTCAATGATATTTGGAATTGTTTTCTTATAAATACCGTATTAGGTTCAGGTCTGGTTGGGGGTGGGGTGGTAATGTGTACATTTTTGTTGTCGTTCTGTTTTGTTTTCTACGTGGGTGCTATTTTCTTATCTTCTTTTGTGTCTTATCTTACTCTGTGCACTTGTAATCTTAATAATAATAATAATAATAATAATAATAATAATAATAATTTATTTATACCCTGCCCATCTGGCTGGGTTTCCCCAGCCACTCTGGCGGCTTCCAATAAAAGATTAAAACTACATTAAAACATCAGTCATTAAAAACTTCCCTAAACAGGGAATAAAGAGAAGAAGATACAGTGGTATCTCAGTTTCCGAAAATGCTTCCAATTTCGAACGTGTTTCCGAAGTCGAACAGCTTCTGATGAGTTTTTATTTTCTCCTTTGAAATCACAGACAGCCCTTTTGTGCCTTGGTTTTTGAACGTTTTGGAAGTCAAGCAGTCTTCCAGAGCGAATTGCGTTTGAAAACCAAGGTACTGCTGTATATATATTTTTAAAAAGGATGGCAGAGTCAAGCCACACCTGGAATGGATTGCTGTGTCCCATCTGCCCGGAGGCATCTTGCTGCCTCCCAGAGCCCTTTCCTCTTGGGTCATGAGGACTAGAAGCAATTCTCCCTGCTTGCCAAAACTCTCACCCCCTTGAAAACACGGCTCTTAACTTTCGGCGCGACGCAAATTCTCCTGCAGTGCAGGCTGCCCATGAGTTGCTCCTTTGAGTTATTGAACTGTTTCCTGCTCTCTCCCCGCAGTTCAAAAGGATGCTGAATCGAGAACTGACCCACCTCTCCGAAACCAGCCGCTCTGGGAACCAAGTATCCGAATACATCAGCAGCACTTTCTTGGGTGAGTCCCCCAGGGAGATGGAGAAGAGAAGGTTTGGGGGTGGAAAGGATCCCTCGCTTGCAAAAAGGGGAGCGCACTGGCCTTGGTGCTGATCATGCCAAGGTTGTGGGTTCGAGCTGCGCTCTTCAGCAGCCCATTCACATATCCCTGGTTTGCTCCTTTCTATATATAGGGTGCCTACATTCTGCATATTTTGTTATGTGCAAATGGCTTGAGATACCTATCAGGTCCATAATTGACCATATAGCATATAGGTAAAGGTAAAGGGTCCCCTGGCCATTAGGTCCAGTCGTGGATGACTCTGCGGTTGCAGCGCTCATCTCGCTTTACTGGCCGAGGGAGCTGGCATACAGGTCATGTGGCCAGCATGACTAAGCCACTTCTGGCGAACCAGAGCAGCGCACGGAAACGCTGTTTACCTTCCCGCTGGAGCAGTACCTATTTATCTACTTGCACTTTGACACACTTTCAAACTGCTAGGTGGGCAGGAGCTGGGACCGAGCAACGGGAGCTCACCCCGTCACAGGGATTCGAGCCGCCGACCTTTTGATCGGCAAGCCCTAGGCTCTGTGGTTTAACTGACAGCGCCACCCGCATATATTCAACACAAAAAACAGTGACAATTTGACAAAGGACAGCTGGACATAGAAAGGGCCCCATTACCTTCAGGAGCTGAGGGCCGCATCAAACTGAAATCCGGCCCTGACAGGGACCAATAGTCCAACTCTGTAAAAGGTAGCTCATTTAGAACCATGAGGACTAGCATCTTCAGTAACCGAGGTCCTGTTTGCGCGCTTGCCATCTGGCCGGCAACCTTCTTACATTTTGATATTCGCTTTTTAAAATTAAACCTCGGCGCCGTATTTAAAACACAGTGCGGGAAAACAAGTGTGTATGAAATATATATCAGGTGTTAAGCAAGAGGTTCCCTTCCTCTGTGCCGCACGAATCTCTGTGCGGCATTTGTGACGGAGGCAAGAGCGAGAAGACTCCTCTCCGGGGTGAGGTGGGGAGAGAGACCCCGTCTGCTCTCTGGAAACATCACTTTCGGGAGAGGACCGGCATTCCAGCACGCAGCATCTCCCGTTGCCATGGCGTTGGTCATATTATTAGCCTCCGCTGACGTCAATCCTTGCATGCCTCGGGAATATTGGGGCGGGGGTCTCCCTCGGAACAGCAGGAGACTCGTGCGAGGGGCCGGGGGGAAGAGATATTCAACATGGGCCTTCTTTGCTGTGTCCCACCTCCCAGCAATGCTCCAGAAAAAGACCAGCCAGGGCCTTTTTTAAAGGGGGGGGCTTTAAAAAAAGAAGGGGCTGTGGCAAGCAGGGCAAGAATTGATGAGGAGCACGAGGAAAGCTGGTCCTATCTCCTTCCTCCTGTTGGCCCCTGTGCCAAATCCCAGACTGTAAGCTCCTTGCAGAGGGGACCTGTTTTCTTTGGGCTTCGGAAAGCTCAATGCAAATCTTCGCCTTGTGGATATTTTATTTGGTGGGGGGCTGTTTGTCGCTTCCGATGAGGTTTTATTTCATCCTGCCCTTGGGAAACTGTTCTCCACACCCCCAAGAAAGTTCTAGTGTGCTTTGTTTCATGGTGGGCAGCCGAGAGGGTTGTCCCTCGACCCCACCGGAAGTGGCACTCCCCGGAGTCCATTTGCACCTGTGTTCTAATAACAACAACAACAACAACAACAACAACAACAACAACAACAATTTATTTACACCCCAGCCACTCGAGGCAGCTTCCATCAAAATATTAAAAATGCAAAAATAAATAAATAAATCTGACATTTTCCCTCCAATGAACGGCATGCAGTGAATTTTTAATCCACCCCCCTCCCCGCCCCGTTTCAGACAAGCAGCATGAGGTGGAGATCCCAACCCTGGGCCCTAAAGAGAAGGACAAAGAGAAGAAGAAGAAGGAGAAGGAGAAGGAGAAGGAGAATCGGCCGATGTCACAGATCAGCGGCGTGAAGAAACTGACGCACGGATCCAGCTTCCGCTGCGTGACCACCATCCCTCGCTTCGGGGTCAAGACGGAGAAGGAGGGCCTGCTGGCCAGGGTGAGGAAGAGGGCAGATGTGGGCTTGGGGGGAGATGGTTCCTGGTTCCAGGAAGCTGCTATGGCCATGGGTTAGGAGAAAAAGCTGCTCCTTTGCCCCTTGTGGGGCATCCAACAGCCTGTCTAGTGTCCTTATGTAGGTTCCCTATCAGTAGGAGAAAATAAGAGAGGCCAAGCAGAGAATATTGAGAAGAAGCAAAGCGGCTAGTAAGCCTGATCTTTATTGAACAGTTGCAACAGGATCCTCACTCCCCAGAGGCAGGAGCGAGGAGGAACCCACAACAATGGTGTCCAAGCTCTTTTATAGACTTTTGAAATTGCCCACCCATTAGCCCAAGACTACCCCCCAAATACATCATACATACACCACAGAAAGAGGGGGTCCCCAGCAGAAATTGGAGTGTGTTGCTTCTCTCCTGTCTGCCAGGATACCTGATGATGCCTTATCAATTGCCTTTTCTGGGTAGCCTGGCCATTCCTTGGAAATGGTCAATACTTAGTTCCTGAATCTCTTACGCATATTGATATCACCTTAA
Organism: Zootoca vivipara; assembly: GCF_965207765.1. Classification (NCBI taxonomy): domain Eukaryota; kingdom Metazoa; phylum Chordata; class Lepidosauria; order Squamata; family Lacertidae; genus Zootoca; species Zootoca vivipara. The sequence continues at coordinate 96,422,803 of NC_142589.1, read as the reverse complement.
CAGATACTTGCCAGGCTGTGTTTACAGGGAGGTTTAAGCCCCTACAATCCAAAGACCATTGGAAAGCTTTTCCCATTTCCTTCCTCCTTTGCAGAGAAATAGTTGAGGTCAATTTGGGAGAGTCAAAATGGCTTCAGGATTGTTCTCCTGCACTATTTCCGACAGGTGGCTGATATACTTATGTATGTGTTTGCCTTGTACATTTATGAACATTTATTATATAAATATGTAAGACCTTAGAAATCTCATAACAGGATCTCCCCGATAGCACCATGAGAGCAAATTATCACAAAGGAAAAGCATGTCTAGATGGGCCACAATTATGGCTGATATATATATATATATAGTGAAGCGGTGGGAGTTGCGATCTGGAAAGTGAAGTGTGGGGATTCGACAATTCCCCAGCAAACAGCCCTTGAGGTGGCGGGGGGGGGGGGACGGGACGAGTTGCCTTGTTTCTTTTCAGATTGAGCTTCTTGCTATAATGTTAAGCTGTAGTTAGATCACTGGAGGTCCTAGAACAGCAGTTGCACAGCTATTCTGTTATTCTGCTGAATATTTTCAGATTGCCTTAATTTTAAATGGTTTGTCTTTTGTTCTCGTGAGATTTTCAGGTTTACTGAGGGTAAGCGGTTGGGGGGGGGAGAGAGAGGTCCGGGTTGGGAGGAAAAAAAGGAAGAAACAAAAGGCAGCAACCCAGAGGAAAAACTGACAAAAGAAAGAGACAAGAAGCTGAAGGGGTGGCTAATAAATTGCATTTCTTCTGGCTGCAGGGTTTTCCCTACCCTGAAGAACACCTCTTTGGTCAATTGCCTCTTTGGAGTGGAATATTTCAGTTCCACCCAGTGAGGTGCTGTTAATTTTCTCTTTATATTTATGGCTCTGGGGTGCTTCTGGCTACGATCTCTCTGCCAAAGATTTCTTTAAAGTTCTGTGCTCTCTTGCCCTCTCCTCCTTAGGAACTGGAAGACGTCAACAAGTGGGGCCTGGATGTCTTCAAGATTTCCGAGTACTCCGGCCACCGCCCTCTGACAGTCGTCATGTACAGCATCTTCCAGGTGAGAGGGGGCCCTGGGGGCTTTGATGGGGAGGGGGGCAGTGGGGACCTGTACCAGCCAGCCTCTTCTGCACCACCATCTCCCATCATAATTTATTACTTATACCCCACCCATCTGGCTGGGTTTCCCCAGGCACTCTGGGCGGCTTCCAACAAAAGATTAAAAACCAGTCATTAAAAGCTTCCCTCAACAGGGCTGCCTTCAGATGTCTTCTAAAAGTCAAATAGTTGTTCATTTCCTTGGCATCTGATGCGAGGGCGTTCCACAGGGCGGGCGCCACTACCGAGAAGGCCCTCTGCCCGGATCCCTATAACTTGGCTTCTCGCAGGGAGGGAACCACCAGAAGGCCCTCAAGAGAGGGACCCCGGTGTCCGGGGTGGAGACCCTCATTCAGGTCTACTGGGCTGAGGCTGCTTGGTTCTTTCAAGGTCGGCACCAACCCTTTGAATTGTGCTGGTCTCTTAGGACTGGGGTTATATGGTCTCAGCGGTCGCTCCCAGTCACCAGTCTAGCTGCCACATTCTGGACTAATTGTAGTTTCCGGGTCACCTTCAAAGGTAGCCTCACATAGAGCGCATGGCAGGCGTTCAAGCGGGAAATAATTAGAGCATGCACCACTCTAGCAAGACAGTTTGCGGGCAGGGAGGGTCTCATCCTGCATACCAGATGGAGCTGATAGACAGCTGCCCTGGACACAGAATTGACCTGCGCCTCCATGGACAGCTGTGAGTCCAAAATGCCTCCCAGGCTGCGCACCTGGTCCTTCAGGGGCACAGTTACCCCATTCAGGACCAGGGAGTCCTCCACACCTGCCCGCCTCCTGTCCCCCAAAAACAGTCCTTCTGTCTTGTCAGGATTCAATCTCAATCTGTTAGCCGCCATCCATCCTCCAACCGCCTCCAGACACTCACACAGGAACTTCACCGCCGTCACTGGTTCTGATTTAAAAGAGAGGTAGAGCTGGGTATCATCCGCATGCTGATGGACACCCAGCCCAAACCCCCTGGTGATCTCTCCCTGCGGCTTCATATAGATATTTAAAAGCATGGGGGAGAGGATGGTGCCCTGAGGCACCCCACAAGTGAGAACCTAGGGGTCTGAACACTCATCTTCCAACACCACTTTCCGGACACGGCCCAGGAGGAAGGAGGGGAACCACTGTATAACAATGCCCCCAAGAGAGGATTGAAAAGGGAGGAGCAGAGGTGGTTGCCACGCAGGCACAGTGCCCAGCTGTGTTAGCGTAGCCCATCGGGGAGAGGTCCATCAACTGGTGGAGAGGGCCCCAGTTACTGCAGCTGCTCCATAGAGTGCAGAATAGCTGCCAAGACACTCGGTTGCGGTGCATAGATATGGGGCTATGTTATCTTGGACACCATGGCTGTCTCCCGTGGCAATGAGTTCCGCAGTTTGCGCCGCATCAAAACAAGTCCTTCCTCTCCTACCAGAGAAGAATGGCAGGCAAAGTTGATGGACTTGGGTAAAATGACCGGGAGGATCAGAAATCAGGAAGGCCAACATTTTAAAAAGGGACGGGGGAAATTGATAACTTCTCTTAAAGAGCATTGTAAACAGTTAAAATATCACCTGTAGTTTATATCACTTGTAGTTTAAGGGTGAATTCTGGACACAGTGGAGATGTAATAGTAATAGTGGTAGTAGTAGTAGTAGTAATAATAATAATAATAATAATAATAATAATAATAATAATAAATTATTAATTTATTTATTTATACCCTACCCATCTGGCTGGGTTTCCCCAGCCACTCTGGGTGGCTTCCAACAAAATATTAAAATACAATAATTCATCAAAGGGGCTGCCTTCAGATATCTTCTAAAAGTCAGATAGTTGTTTATTTCTTTGACATCTGATGGGAGGGCGTTCCACAGGGCGGGTGCTACTACTGTAATCGATGTAATCGATTTGGATCGTCATAAAAGATGTGGGAGAGAAGGATTCATAATAGGACCCACAAAGGGGAGGGTGGAAGTCCAGGAGATTCCTTGGAATCTTGTTTTGATTATTCATGTTTGATATAGCTCTGTAAAATTTTAATTTGATGATGATGATAATATATTATTTGTACCCCACCCACTCTGGGCGGCTTCCAACAAAAATTCAAAATACATTAAAATATCACACATTAAAAACTTCCCTGAACAGGGCTACCTTCAGATGTCTTCTAAATGTCAGGGAGTTATTTATCTCTTTGACATCTGCTGGGAGGGCATTCCACAGGGCGGGTGCCACCACCGAGAAGGCCCTTTGCCTGGTTCCCTGTAACCTCACTTCTCGCAATGAGGGAACCGCCAGAAGGCGTAGTAATGGGGGGGCAGGGCCGCCACCGCTGCGTAACGCCGCCGCCACCATTGAGCAGAAGCCCTGATGCAAGTGAGACTGCCTCACTCCGCGGCTTGCTCCGCGGTTTGCCACGTCGCATGCCTCCTGTGCATGCGCCGTGCGTCAGGATGCATGCGCCATGACGCGGGACGCATGCGCGCCACGGACACCCCGCCCCCTGCCTTTGAGTTTTCTGCCCTGGGCAGCCAGGCTACGCCGCTGCCCTCGCCGCTGGACCTCAGTGTCCGGGCAGAATGATGGGGGTGGAGACGCTCCTTCAGGTATACTGGGCCAATAAATAAATTTTAAAGGGTGGGGGGAGAAGAAGTCCTTCCTTTAATCTGCCCCAAATCTCCCGACATTCAGCCCACGAATGTGCACCATTTAATTGACACCTGTCCTATGGCCCCTCACTTGCTCAAAAGCCTCAGGCCACAGTGGCGCACGGAATGAGAGGCCACAGGCTCCCTGCCTAGAGACTCCGTTTTGAGACCGCCGCCCTGCTTTTTAAAAAGTGCTTTTTAAATGACTGACAAGTCAGTGATGCCTTCTTCTGCACCCCTCGCCCCGCAGGAAAGAGACTTGCTGAAATCTTTCCAAATCCCCGCGGACACCTTCATTACCTTCCTGATGACCTTAGAGGACCACTACCACGCCGATGTGGCCTACCACAACAACATCCACGCGGCGGACGTGGCCCAGTCCACCCACGTCCTGCTCTCCATGCCGGCTCTGGAGGTGAAGAGGGAATTCTGGGGGAGGCGGGGAGGGGAAGGGTTTGGGGGCCACGCGACATAACTCCACTGGCCTTCTTTTTACCTTGTGGCTGGCGGTGTCATAGAACTGTAGCATCGGAAGGGACCCTGAGGGTCATCCAGTCCAACCCTCTACAATGCAGGCGTCTCAGCTGAAGCATCCATGGCAGACGGCCATACGACCTGCTGAATCTCTAGTGGCAGAGAGTTCTTTCTGCAGGACTGGGCTGATGACACTAAAGCAGGCACCCCCAAACTCGGCCCTCCAGATGTTTGGGGACTACAACTCCCATCATCCCTAGCTAACAGGACCAGTGGTCAGGGATGATGGGAATTGTAGTCCCAAAACATCTGGAGGGCCGAGTTTGGGAGTGCCTGCACTAAAGCCTTGGTTTTTCGTTGCTTGTCAACTTGGGGAACAGTTTATATTGCAAGCTACCCTGCGGTCCTTGGATGAAGGAGGCCATAGAAATTTAATAGATAAATGCAATAAAATAAATGTTGTTCATGGGCTTGTGAATTGATAGGAAGACCTTGAGCCTGGCTCAGTCGTTGATTCCCCCACCAGAAAACTGGTGGCCACATTCTGCCCCAGCCTTGTGGTAATCCAGCCTAGAGGACCACAGTGATCACTTGCCTCCTGACCGTGCCAATGGTCCCCAGTTAGAGTTCTGCTCACTTTCCTCCCGTTTGTGTCTCCCCTCCAACTGCTCGCTCCAGGCTGTCTTCACCGACTTGGAGATTTTGGCTGCCATCTTTGCCGCCGCCATCCACGACGTCGACCATCCCGGGGTCTCTAACCAGTTCCTGATCAACACCAGTGAGTGAGCCATGTCGGCTGATTGGGGGCAATTCCCGTCTTTCCAGCTGTTCCCAAGAAGGACGCCTCCAGTCCTTCCTTCCTTGACCTGGGGCAGGTTTGCCCCACTTTCCATAGGACATCCCCAAGTGAAGTGCAAAAAGCAATAACAAGAGACGGTCTGGCCAAGGCAGAACAGAGCAGGGCTATGACTTCCCTTGAGAGGAACACTGGACTTCTGCTGAGGGAGCCTAGAATGAGCTTGTTTTGCGGCTGCATCACCCTGTCGACTCATGTTCCTAGGGCTAGTAGATCCTTTTCACAAGCGCTCATGACAATATTTGGGTGGCCTCTGTGAGTACAGGATGCTGGACTAGGAAAGGGGCCTCTTGTAGCCTGATAGTTATGCAAACTGTAGGATGTGATCCATGAGAGGCAGTCAAGACCCAACAGTCTTCTCTTGAAAGGAACAAGAAGTTTACTTACATTTAGTTCGCAGTATGATCCTGAAGGCAGGCTCTAGCTTGTAGTTACAGAAGAGAGAGGGGGTTTATCCCATGTGGGGACTGAGCCCGTGTGCTGCTGGCGGAGAGCCAGCAGACAGCAAAGGACATCGAGATGGAATAAATCGAAGAAGAAGGGATGATGGCTGCATGACCGGCCCTTTGATGGGGTCTGCCAGGGTCACGCCCATCTACCTGGTCACACACAGAGGGAAGATGCTCCAGACAGGTGAGACAGGAAGTGATCCATGAGAGGCAGTCCAGTACAACATTCCTTGTAATGCTAGAGAAGACATGCGAGGGAAAGTCACGCAGCACCCCTCTCTCCTTTTGACTTCCTTCTTTGTTTGACCAGCTTTTAGCTAGGACTGCTCTGCTAGCTCTTAGAAGCACTGGGATTATTCCCCCATATGGGGCAGATCCACATGTACATATTTGTAACTAAGTCTGTCTTCAGGAATCCAACTCTGAAAGGATATCAGTCAACTTCTTTCATTAACTTTGAATAAGATTGTGGCGTCTTTATTCTTTTAAGAGGGATTCAAGGGAACTTAACAGGAACGTACAATTCAATCTGAAGACAGACTGAATTATACAATAGTGAGAGGCTCACACGAGCCTGCAACCAGCTATCTGCAGTGCATATAGAATCATAGAATCCTAGAGTTGGAAGAGACCACAAGGGCCATCCAGTCCAACCCCCTGCCAAGCAGGAAGGAAACACCATCAAAGCATTCTTGACATATGCCTGTCAAGCCTCTGCTTAAAGACCTCCAAAGAAGGAGACTCCACCACACTCCTTGGTAGCAAATTCCACTGCCGAACAGCTCTTACTGTCAGGAAGTTCTTCCTAATGTTTAGGTGGAATCTTCTTTCTTGTAGTTTGAATCCATTGCTCCGTGTCCGCTTCTCTGGAGCAGCAGAAAACAACCTTTCTCCCTCCTCTATATGACATCATTTTATATATTTGAACATGGCTATCATATCACCCCTTAACCTTCTCTTCTCCAGGCTAAACATACCCAGCTCCCTAAGCCGTTCCTCATAAGGCATTGTTTCCAGGCCTTTGACCATTTTGGTTGCCCTCTTCTGGACACGTTCCAGCTTGTCAGTATCCTTCTTTAACTGTGGTGCCCAGAACTGGACACAGTACTCCAGGTGAGGTCTGACCAGAGCAGAATACAGTGGTACTATTACTTCCCTTGATCTAGATGCTATACTCCTATTGATGCAGCCCAGAATTGCATTGGCTTTTTTAGCTGCTGCATCGCACTGCTGACTCATGTCAAGTCTGTGGTCTACCAAGACTCCTAGATCCTTTTCACATGTACTGCTCTCAAGCCAGGTGTCTCCCATCCTGTATTTGTGCCTTTCAATTTTTTGGCCAAGTGTAGTACTTTACATTTCTCCCTGTTAAAATTCATCTTGTTTGCTTTTGCCCAGTTGTCTAATCTGTTAAGGTCATTTTGAAGTGTGATCCTGTCCTCTGGGGTATTAGCCACCCCTCCCAATTTGGTGTTGTCTGCAAACTTGCTCAGGATGCCCTCAAGCCCATCATCCAAGTCATTGATAAAGATGTTGAACAAGACTGGGCCCAAGACAGAACCCTGTGGCACCCCACTAGTCACTACTCTCCAGGATGAGGAGGAGCCATTGATGAGCACCCTTTGGGTTCGGTCAGTCAGCCAGTTACAAATCCACTGAATGGTAGAATTGTCTAGCCCGCATATTACCAGCTTCTTTACAAGAATATCACGGGGCACCTTGTCAAAGGCCTTGCTGAAATCAAGATAGGCTACATCCATAGCGTTCCCTTCATCTACCAGGCTTGTAATTCTGTCAAAAAATGAGATCAGATTAGTCTGACATGACTTATTTTTCAGAAACCCATGCTGACTTTTATTCTTGTACTACCTCCTTACTTATTCTGGGCTGTGTTTCCCCTGCTGAATCATCTGCTCCATATTTTTCTGGTCGGGCATTGTTTTCTTTTTTGGAGAAGACTGAGGCAAAGAAGGCATTGAGGAGTTCTGCCCTTCCTCTGTCCCCTGTTCGCATTTCACCATCTTCTCTTCTAAGTGACCCCACTGTCTCCTTGTTCTTCCTTTTGCTACGGACATACCCATAAAAGCCCTTTTTGTTGCTTTTAACCTCTCTAGCGAGCCTGAGTTCATTCTGTGCTTTAGCTTTTCTGACTTTGTCTCTACAACGTGCTGGCTATTTGTTTGAATTCCTCTCTGGTGGTTTCCCCCTTTTTCCATTTTTGGTACATATCCCTTTTAAATCTTAACTCAGTTAAAAGTTCTTTAGATAGCCACCCTGGCTTCTTTAGGCACCTTCCATGTTTCCGTCTCATTGGTATTGCCTGAAGTTGTGCTTTTAATATCTCCCTTTTAACAAACTCCCAACCATCATGAACTCCCTTCTCTTTTAGTATTAGTCCATGTGATTTCACCCAGCGTTTACCTAAGTTTTCTGAAGTTGGCTTTCTTAAGGTCTAGAATTTGAGTCTTAGTATGCTTGGTTGCTCCTTTCCGCTGTATAATAAACTCCAGAAGAGCATGATCACTCCCACCTAATGATCCTGCCACTTCTACCCCACTAATCAGGTCATCACTATTGGATAGGACCAGATCTAAAATGGCTGATCCTCTTGTTGCTTCTCCCACTTTCTGGACAATGAAATTATCTGCAAGACCACTGAGGAATATGTTCAACCTTATGCTCTTGGTTGAGTTTGACATTCAACAAATATCAGGATAGTTGAAATCCCCCATTACTACTATCTCACTTCCTTTTGAATGCTTGGTCATCTGTTTCAGGAAGGCATCATCTGTTTGGCTTGGGGGTCTATAGTAAACTCCCACAATGAGCAAAATAGAAAAAAATTCCTTCAGTAGCACCTTAAAGACCAACTAAGTTTTTATTTTGGTATGAGCTTTCGTGTGCATGCACACCTCTTCAGATACACTAGAAACAGAAGTGTCAGACCCTTATATATATATATACAGAGGGTGGTGGGGGTGGGTGGGAATGGGAGTGGTAAACCTGGGATGGCTGTTAATGACTGCTGATTACTGCAATTAGTCCGGGGGGGGGGGAAAGCAAGGGCTGAGGCACTAAAGAAAGCTTGATCATGCATAGTGAGATAAGAATCTGATGTCTCTATTCATCCCAGGTGGCTCCATGGTTTTAAGCTTGGTAATTAGTTCCAATTCAGAAACTTCTCTTTCTTGTCTGTTTCTGAAATTTCTCTGTAATAAAACAGCTGCTTTGAGATCTTGTATAGAATGTCCTGGGAGATTGAAGTGTTCTCCTACTGGCTTCTCTGTCTTATGGTTCCTGATGTCAGATTTATGTCCATTTATCCTTTGGCGTAGGGTTTGGCCTGTTCAATATAGAGAGCTGAAGGGCACTGTTGGAATTTGATGGCATACACAATGTTAGAAGATGAGCAATTAAATAGTCCTGAGGTGGTATGTTGGATGTTGTTGGGGCCAGTAATGATGTTGTCCGGGTGTATGTGGCAGCAAAGTTGGCATCTGGGTTTATTGCAGGCTCTGGTACCAGTGTCCATGTTAAGTCTGGTGGTTGTATTATTATGAGTGAGGAGTTGTTTAAGATTGGGTGGCTGTCTGTAGGCAATATCAGCCCATCACCCATTCCCACCCACCCCCACCACCCTCTGTATATATATATAAGGGTCTGACACTCATACCAAAACAAAAACTTAGTTGGTCTTTAAGGTGCTACTGAAGGAATTTTTTTCTATTTTGCTTCGACTCAGACCAACACGGCTACCTACCGTACCTGTCCCACAATGAGATCACTGTTATTTTTCCCTCCCTTAATTTTGACCCAGATACTCTCAATTTGGCTTTGAAGTTTTAAATCCTGGATAAAGTTTTAAATCCTTGGATAAAGGGAAATGTAACTCGGCTACATAAAGGAACTTGCTAGCGAAAGTTAGGAAGGATATTAATAAACAATATATCCTCTTCTGCCACCCTGAACATTCCCACAAAATGTTGGTCGGCTGCTTCAAGCCCCTATGTGAATCTGCTCCCTTCCTCTCCTTCTCACCCACATGTATGGCCTCCTCTGATCCGGAGAGATCACCTGCCAAACTGAGCGCCCTTTTCCCATCCCTAGATTCGGAGCTGGCCCTGATGTACAACGATGCGTCGGTACTTGAGAACCACCACCTGGCTGTGGGCTTCAAGCTCTTGCAAGAGGAAAACTGTGACATCTTCCAGAACATCTCCAAAAAGCAACGCCAGTCTCTCCGCAAGATGGCCATTGACATGGTGAGGAGCTCAGGGCTTCGCTTCTTGGGGGGGCTGCTGTTTGGTTTAATATTGCTTCTTTTGTTTGATAGATTATAAATGCCATGTTTATTTGTTAATCATATAATACGGCTTTTCCTTTAGTTGCGATGTTTGGCTTATTTTTTAGTTGTCGCCTTGTTCACAGTATTTTATAGATTGCAAAGGTTTCACGGCTGATTTGCTTGCTGTATTTGTGATGTTCTAATACGTTTTATCACGGTGTTATTATTTGTTGTTTGCAAGCTGCTTTGGGATTCATTTGAATGGAATGTGGCATAGAATAATCAGAAATCAAATCCATTTCCCCCCTGCGGTTTCTGGTCTCAGGTCCTGGCGACAGATATGTCCAAACACATGAATCTTCTGGCTGATCTGAAGACGATGGTAGAGACCAAGAAAGTCACCAGTTTGGGGGTCTTGCTTTTGGATAACTACTCCGACCGCATTCAGGTGAAACTTCTTTTAGAATAAGAATAATAACTTATTACTTATACCCCACCCATCTGGCTGGGTTTCCCCAGCCACTCTGGGCGGCTTCCAACAAAAGATTTAAAATACATTAAAACATCAGTCATTAAAAACTTCCCTAAGGAGGACTGCCTTCAGATGGCTTCTAATCTACTCTAAATGTCAGATAGTTTTTTTATTTCCTAGGGATCTTGTGGGAGGGCATTCCACAAGGCAGGTGCCACCACCGAGAAGGCCCTCTGCCTGGTTCTCTGTAACCTCACTTCTCGCAGGGAGGGAACCGCCAGAAAGCCCTCAGGAGATGGACCCCAGTGTCTGGGGTGGAGACGCTCCTTCAGGTCTACTGTGCCAAGGCCGTTTAAGGCTTCTGAGGTCAGCACCAACCCTTTGAATTGTGCTCGGAAATGTACTGGGAGCCAATGTAGGTCTTTCGGTGTTATGTGGTCTTGGTGGCAGCTCCCAGTCTCCAGTCTAGCTCCCACATTCTGGATTAGTTGCAGTTTCTGGGTCACCTTCCAAGGGAGCCCCACGTAGAGTGCATGGCAATACTCTAAGCAGGAGATAACTAGAGCATGGACCACTCTGGCCAGACAGCCTGCGGGCAGGGAGGGTCTCATCCTGCGTCCCAGATGGAGCTGGTAGATAGCCGCCCTGGACACAGAACTGACCTGCGCCTCCATGGACAGCTGGGAGTCCAAAATGTTCCATATGTTCCTCCAAATTTCACCCGAGGGTTCATGCTTGACAGCGACACATATCTGCCCTTCCAGGTGCTGCAGAACATCGTTCACTGCGCAGACCTCAGCAACCCAACCAAACCCTTGGAGCTGTACCGCCAGTGGACGGACCGGATCATGGTGGAATTCTTCCACCAGGGAGACCGGGAGCGGGAGAAGGGCATGGAGATAAGCCCCATGTGCGACAAGCACAACGCCTCCATAGAGAAGTCCCAGGTGGGTGTGCCGGGGGGGGGGGGCTTTTCGATGGGTTGAGGGTTGTTTTTTTAAATTTCTTTTTTACCTTTTTAAATACTTTGTGGTGGGGTGGTTGGGAGGGATGTTTAGTTTGGGAATTTGTTTAATTTTGGCACATTTGTAATTGTTATTGTTTTTGGTTTTTATTGTTTTACTGTGTTTTTGTGTGTGTGCTTATATAGGTTTTATTTTGTTCTTAAGGGGAGGGGTCAGGGCTGCCTGGGAGTGGGTCCCAGCCAACAAAATGGCTGGGGCAGGTTCCACCGGGGGGGGGGGGTGTGGCACTGGGACAACCGATCTCAGTGATCACGGGTAGGAGGAGGAGTTATGCTAAGACCAGACCATGTCATTACCAAGGAGGCAGGCGCAGTCATTGTCTGAGGACTATCCCTGCCTCCGGGTCTGGTCCGACCAGACGGATACTGGAATCAGCAAGGGATACCCACATGACCTGAAGGTGCTGCTGTGCAATGCCAGGTCAATGATTCATAAGACCACTGCCATCCATGACTTGATCGTGGATGGAGGACTTGACCTGGCATGTGTAACGGAGACCTGGTTGGATGAAGCCGATGGGCCCGTTCTTGCCACTGCTTGTCCACCAGGTTTCTCTTACGCACAGCAACCCAGGCATTGTGGGCAGGGGGGGGGGGTTGCAGTGATTTTTAGGAAGTCATTAGTTTGCACCAGGCGTCCTATTGGAAAGACCCAGTTCTCTGAGTGCATGTTCTGGAAGTTGGGCAATAGGGGCAGTACAGGATTCCTTCTGGTGTACCGACCTCCTTGCTGCACCAAGGATTCCCTGCCTGAGATGCTTCAGGTTGTGGCGGATGTTCTCCTGGAGACGCCTAGCTTGGTTGTCCTAGGGGATTTTAACATCCATGCCGACACAGCCTTACAAGGGGCCGCTCAGGACTTCGTGGAAAGCTTGGCCTCCATGGGGCTGTCCCTGAATAAGTCTGGCCCAACTCATAGCCACGGACATGCCTTGGACCTGGGCTTTACCTCTATGGATGTTGGTGATCTGACACTAAGTAAAAGCAAAACTAAAGAAGTGCCATGGTCAGATCACTACCTGGTGCAACTGGACTTCTCTGCAACCCTTCCCCTCTGCAGGGAGGTGGGACCGATTCGGATGGTCCGCCCCCGCCACTTAATGGATCCAAATGGTTTCCAGAGAGTGGTAGGGGATGTTTTTTCCAATGTTGATGGCCTTTCAGCCGATTCCCTGGTGGAGCCCGGACAGCCCCGTGGATTGCATGGAGCCCGGACAGCCCCGTGGTTTTCCACGGATCTGAGGGCAATGAAACAATCGCTGAGACGGCTAGAGCGCCGGTGGCAGATAACTCATTCTGAAGCTGACCGGACAAGGGTTAGAGCTCAGTGTCGAGCCTAACAAGTGGTGATAGCGGCGGCAAAGAAGACTTTCTTCACCGCCTCTATTGCATCTGCAGAAAACAACAGCAGGAGACTCTTTCAGGTGGTTCGCAATTTAGCGGAACCACCTGTTCCATCGGGGCCCAGCACAGGCCACATTATCTCCTGCAATGATTTTGCAAAGTTTTTTGCAGATAAAGTTGCTCAGATTTGGGAAGAGGTAGACTCCACCGTGGGAGCAGGGCCGGGACAAGGGAATGCTAGAGTCCTGTCTAGTCAAATTGCGTAGGATCAATTTCAATCTGTTACCTCCGAAGATGTGGACAGGCTGCTTGGACGAGAGATGCAATTCTGGGCTGCATCAATAGGAGTATAGCATCTAGATCAAGGGAAGTAATAGTACCCCTGTATTCTGCTCTGGCCAGACCTCACCTGGAGTACTGTGTCCAGTTCTGGGCACCACAGTTCAAGAAGGATACTGACAAGCTGGAACATGTCCAGAAGAGGGCAATCAAAATGGTCAAAGGCCTGGAAACAATGCCTTATGAGGAACGGCTTAGGGAGCTGGGTATGTTTAGCCTGGAGAAGAGAAGGTTAAGGGGTGATATGATAGCCATGTTCAAATATATAAAAGGATGTCATATGGAGGAGGGAGAAAGATTGTTTTCTGCTGCTCCAGAGAAGCGGACAAGGAGCAATGGATTCAAACTACAAGAAAGAAGATTTCAACTAAACATTAGGAAGAACTTCCTGACAGTAAGAGCTGTTCGGCAGTGGAATTTGCTACCAAGGAGTGTGGTGGAGTCTCCTTCTTTGGAGGTCTTTAAGCAGAGGCTTGACAGGCATATGTCAAGAATGCTTTGATGGTGTTTCCTGCTTGGCAGGGGGTTGGACTGGATGGCCCTTGTGGTCTCTTCCAACTCTATGATTCTATTATTCTATGAAACCAACCACCTGTCTCCTTGATCCTTGCCCATCCTGGCTTATAAAAGCTAGCTGGGAAGGGCTGGGCGATGGGCTTTGCGGGGTGGTGAATGCTTCTCTCTGTGAGGGAGCCTTCCCACACCTGCTGAAATAGGCGTGCTCTGGTCCATGGGGTCACGAAGAGTCGGACACGACTAAACGACTAAACAACAAACCTCTTCTTAAAAAAACATCTTTAGATGCAGCCAATATGGCCAACTATCGCCCAGTCTCAAATCTTCCATTCTTGGGCAAGGTGATTGAGCGAGTGGTTGCTGAACAACTCCAGGCACACCTGGAAGAAGCAGACCACCGAACTTTCCGGTCACACCTTGTATTTTATTTTTTGGGCTTTGGCTTTGAATTGAGACTGGTGTCCTGGGAAGGGAAGGGCGTTCCTTGCTTCTGCGTCCTCTCAGCCCCCGTCTTTGTCTCTCTTCTGGCAGGTGGGATTTATAGACTATATCGCTCACCCGCTCTGGGAAACCTGGGCTGACCTCGTCCACCCGGATGCCCAGGAGATCTTGGACACCCTCGAAGACAACCGTGAATGGTACCAGAGTATGATCCCACACAGCCCCCCGCCACCCCTCGACGAGTTGGCATCCGAGAAAGGAGCTCCCGACAAGTTCCAGTTCCAGCTCACGTTGAAAGAGGAGGACGGAGAGGAGTCGGGTGCAGAGAGCCCCCTGGAAGAGGATCACAGCGATGTGAAAACCCCAGAGACCACCGACGACTCAGAGTCAGCCCCCGAGCCTCTGCTGTCCCCCATTGCCAAGCAGGGCAGCCCCCCAAGGAACATGCTGGCAATGCAGAACTTTGATAACCAGAGGACACTCTCGCAGAGTGATGGGGGCTCAGCCACGGGGGCCGCCACCGAGACCGAAAGGAGGACAACCGAGGCCGGTCTTGATCAAGAAGGGAATATCACCTTCCTGCCCCTTGGGACGTAAGGGGGAAGTGGGGTTGGGGAAAGGCACTGTTGTTGCGCCATCTTGGCGGCGTCATGGGGTGGGTGTGTCTTGAAAGGCCTCTCCACCACCGGAAAAGGTCCGCCATGGTGGTTTCCTTGCCCTCTTCCCGAGAAAACTGTGGAAGAACGCCAACGGCGGGCGTGGGCCCAGGGGCAGAAGGCCACGCCTCGCCCCTCCTGTCTTCCTCCCTGCATTTTCCGCCCATGGAGCCTGGGTTGTGCCACAAGCCCAGCCGTGGGGATAAATCTTCCCCGTTCCTCCTGGGAGCTGCGTGGTTTCAATGGGGACAGAGCCCATGGGAGAAGAGGATCCATGGGTGACCGCAAGCTTTGTGGGCACAGGGTTGCGAGTTCCGTCCCTGACAACTCCGTTTTTTAAAAAAAAATGATTTGGGGTAACCTTGCCAGGTTGAGAAAAGGCCTCCCCCCCCGCCCCGCCCCGTCTGTGAGACTGAGTTTGAGCATTCGTTGGGGGTCAGTCTAAACACATATGAACCGCCCGACTTGGATTCTCTCCAAATGTTGGTCTCTCTGGTGAGGTGGCGGAGCTTGGGCTGTGCGTGGTCCAGGTTCAAATCCCACTCCGGCTTGAGACTTTGTGTGCAACGTAGGGATGGAGAGGTGAGATGCACTGGACTGGAGAAGGCCCCTTTGGGCGTTGCTTCTGCAAGCGGAGGGCTGTGCCGCTCTCCCCAGCACAAGCAAACCAGTATCCCTCCAGTGACCCGAAAAATTGCTCTTCACCCAACAGGCTCCCCACGGTAGCAAGAAGCCCTTGCCCTGCAATGGGATCTTCACCTCCTTTATCTTCTCCCTTTCGAGGTCTGCTCCTGGAACCTGCAGAAATCCAGGCCTTGCTCCACGTTTTCTCGCCCCCGATAGCTGCGCTGGAAACAAACTTCTGTAGGCTAACGTCCCGCGCTGTCTTTTCTCCTCTATGGAAATATTTATAGACAGCTATTTTAAAAAAACGAAAAAGAAACCTGCCATGTTTTTTCCCTTAAAGGCACTACTTTGGAATGAAAACACCCCTTACATTTCCTCCCCCCACCCTTTCCATTTTCCATTAAGGGGAAAATGCTTATGTTATTTGATCAGGAGTGTTTATTTTTTCCTTTTGCGGTGTCTGCCCCCCACCCCCACCCCGAAAGGCAGGACGGATATAAATACTTTCAGGATTTGGGAAAGAGATGAAGCTGGGTATTTTTAAAAGGAGATTGGGGTTGGGGATGTTCTCGAGAACAAAATAGGAGGTGAATTAGACATCCGGGGGGGGGGTGTACCGTATTTTTCCTTGTGTATGTCTCTATTTCTGGAGACTCAAATTTTTGAAAATGGGGGGAGAAGACCCCCATGTATAAGACGACCCCCGTTTTTTAACATTATTTTAGAGTAAAGAAACCTAGTCTCATACATGGGAAAGTACGGTATGTGAGGGAGAGAGACCCCGGGGGTTACTTCATCTTCAGAGCAGTCCCCTTAAAACTCATATACAAGCAAGGAAATTGGGATGGGGGCCACAACAAATGAGGCTACCCCCTTTAATTTATAAGGAGACGAGTGTGTCTTTATTTTACGGAGCTTTTGTAGCCTTATGTTTTAACAATAATAACCTGGAGGTGTTGGATTTGAAATGTGCTAATCCTCACAACCAGTCTGCTCACCCCTATTTCGTTGTCCAATACTGAAATTACTGTGACTTGTGTTCAGAAACGCTGCATTATGTGTGTGTATATAATATAATATTCCCCCCCCCACATGGCACTTTGAGTTTCCTGGCCGGCCACTGAGGCCTTGGCTAGGAATGGCACCTTGTTTTTCTACAACACATTGTCTCCCCAAATATAATTTCCATGTAAAACCAAAACAAATGCTGATTTATTTTATTATATATATATATATATTTAAAATCATGCTATAAAGCTACGGCACTTGAAACCTAAGTCTCTGCACCAAAGATCTTGCGATAACAGAAATAACGGGCAAAAAAAATGTTGGCGGGTGGGAAGATGGAAGGGGGGGGTGAGTTGGTTGTGATTATTATTATTTATTGAATTTATATACCGCCCTATCTATACCTGGAGGTCTCAGGGTGGTTTGCAGTGGCACTGGTGAGGGTGAGGGAGAAGGAGATATATGTAAATTTCGGAAGAAATTTAAAAGAAGAGAGAGCCGATAATATGATGGCTGAGAACACACTATTATTATTATTATTATTATTATTATTATTATTATTATTATTTACATCACTTCATTGTAAAAAAAACAACAACCTCAGAAGCAGTTGGAAGCTGAGGCATCCCAGTCAGATGGGCGGGGAACAAATAATAAAATTATTATTACGATTATTAAGGGCAACAGAGGATATGAAAGGGCCCTCTGGACTGGTGTCTTTTATTTAAGGGGTATTATTTACACGATAACAGAGGTAGATTTCTCTCACTTTATCACATTCTGCCATCTTCCTCCATAAAACCACGCTGCTGCTGCAGCACAGGAAAAATATGGTATGGAAATAAACCAGATGCGCGCTGAGTGAAAACGGAGGAGAGTGGCCGCCCCGAAACTTTTGCGGGTGCCAAAGCGCCTTGCTGAGGACCCCCCACCCCTGGTAGCCCCGCCCTGAGCATGCAATAAAAAGGACATCTGCAGGGGGTCTGAGATGCAGAGGTGCAAGGGAAGGGCCCCCCCAGCCCTATAAAATAACCAAGGGAACTCAGTGGTTCTGTGGTAGAACACCTGCTTGGCATGCAGAAGGTGCCAGGTGCGTCACTGGGTAGGTCTTGGCGGGGTATAAGGCGGTTTCCTGCATTCCTACCATTAAGGGGAGATTCCAGGGTGAGAGACAACTCAACAGCCCAGCTTGTCAGGGCGCAAGTCCCCCCTGGGTGGGTCCATGCGGTCAGTAAAAGAAGGAAGTTCCAGCCAAGGAATTTGGAGCAAAACAGCAGTCAGGAGACCACAATCTTGATGGTTGCGCAACAGGTCCCCCCCCCCCAGGAGTAAGAACCCCGAGCGTGGGGTGACCTCCTCTTTTAAACCTTCCCTCTTTCCCCCAGAATACACTTTGAGAGGCATCATTAAGGCATCATCGCTACATCACTAGCATGTCACAAATGGGGAGGGGTAAAAGGTAAAAAATAAAGGACCCCTGGAGGGTTAAGTCCAGTCCAAGGCGACTTTGGGGTTGCAGCACTCATCTCGCTTTCAGGTCGAGGGAGCCAGCGTCTGTCCGTAGACAGCTTTCTGGGTCACGTGGCCAGCAGGACTAAACTGCTTCTGGCGCAGCAGGACACCGTGACGGAAACCAGAGTGCATGAAAATGGCGTTTACATTCCCGCTGCAGCGATACCTATTCATCTACTTGCACTGGCATGCTTTTGAACTGCTAGGTTGGCAGGAGCTGGGACAGAGCAATGGGAGCTCACCCCATTGTGTGGATTCAAACCACTGACCTCCTGATCAGCAAGCCCAAGAGGCTCAGTGGTTTAGACCAGGGGTGGCCAACTCCCCAGAAGACTGTGATCTACTCACAGAGTTAAAAACTGGCAGTGATCTACCCCCTTTTGTGGGGTTCAGGTCAAAGTTGTTGAGCTTTTTTAGGAAGGAAAGCCCTGTTTTGGGGAAGGTTGTTGAGCTTTTTTAGGGAGGACAAAAGTCCCGGTTTTTTGGGTGCAGGGCAATTTAAATCTTGAACTTTGGGGAGGGAGCCAAACTTGTTGAGCTTCTTTGGGGGGAGCCAGTGATCTACCACAGACGTCCAGTGATCTACCGGTACATCACTATCTACCTGTTGGACGTGCCTGGCTTAGACCAAAGCGCCACCTATGTCCTAAGGGAGGGGTATACAAGGGTTACACAAGTTTGACATTAGGTCACTTTCTCAGATCCCTTTCCCAATGCCTCTTAAGTACCCATCCACGAAAAAGCGATAAAACCTGACATCTCCTTGCCCTCAGGACTTGTCTGCCTCTGCGGATGTCTATTGTTGCCCCCCTGGGTGGGGCACCGTGGGTGTGCTCTCCCGTTGGGTAATTATGGCGGTTGCCCTGATCCTGCTTCTTGGTTCATGGAGGGAGGTGGAGCCCAAATTCACCTTTCTCAAAAGGATAAAAGAGCATTGGAATGAGGAGAGTCTGTTAAAGTATGGATTTTCTACGAATTTATAAAGCTAGGCATCTCTCCTGGGCTGTTAAGTCGAAAGGATACGTTCAGGCATAATATCTGTAACATTGCAACAACTTTAAAGATGTGCCCCGCATGTCATTTCCCTAACACTGTTTAAATTCGTCATTTCCCCCCGCAGAACTATGAGGACTAGAATGTTACTTTATTCACTGGCATGCAGAAGGTTCAAGTCCTCCAGGGCATCTTTAGGTAGGGCTGGGAGAAACTCTGCCCAAAGCCTATGCTTCCTATGCTGCTCTTCAGACGGCTCCTTTATTCAGAACCATGAGGACTAGACCCTTGCGCTGTTTTGGTGGAAAGAACAACAGTTTCCTAACGGTGCCCTCTGATTTCCAGATCCGTTGTCTTATGATGAATGAATGAATCTTTATATGCATCAGCCATTGGCCATAGCAATAAAACAACCATGCACTATACAATGAATAGAAATAAAAAGTCAATTACAGTATATCAAATACATTTTGGGGTTTCGACTCCATAGTCAAATGGTGGATCTTATTATGATTGCCCCGGCTAAAAACCTTGCCACCTTTGCTGTCACCTGCTCATCTTGATCTGCCAAGAGAAAGGACACACTCTCTCTCTCTCTCCTCCATCTTTCTTTCTTTCTTTCTTTCTTTCTTTCTTTCTTTCTTTCTTTCTTTCTTTCTTTCTTTCTTTCTTTCTTTCTTTCTTTCTTCTTTCTTCTCTCTCTCTCATCTTGATCTGCCAAGAGAAAGGACATTGTGGCAGTGGCTGGGTGACCTGGAATGGACAATAAAAGAGGGGTGATAATCTCATTCCTCAAGTCCAGGGGTAGGCAACCTAAGGCCCGTGGGCCGGATGCGGCCCAATCGCCTTCTCAATCCGGCCCACGGACGGTCTGGGAATCAGTGTGTTTTTCCATGAGTAGAATGTGTCCTTTTATTTAAAATCCATCTCTGGGTTATTTGTGGGGTATAGGAATTTGTTCATTCCCCCCCCCCAAAAAAAAGATAGTCCGGCCCACCACATGGTCTGAGGGGCGGTGGACCGGCCCACGGCTGAAAACGGTTGCTGACCCGTGCTCAAGTCTTTATAAAGAGGGCAAGCCATGTCTTACGTCTTTCATGGAAGAAGAGAGGCTCTGCCGGGGCATTTGGCGTTTGCAGGAGGATGACTCTTCTTACAAGGCCGCCTGCAGCTCAAGGAAATGACAAATGCCCCTTTTCACCGCTCGCCCCCAACCCTCCTTCCCGCTCTGCAAATCCGTCACTGACAGGCCCAGCTTTCGAATAACATAAATATTTAAGCCCAAGGTGGGATGGCTTATCTTTCCTGCCGGCTTGTTGCTTCCCCTCGGCACCCTTGATTCATTGCATGCATGTCAACACCCGGTTCAACATGTCTCCACGAGGATTTGTGGATTGCAATTGGGGGGCCAGTTGGGCCAGCCTGCAAGACCTCCCATTTCCCTTGGTTCTCAAACTTAATCCGTTCTGGAAGTCCATTCCAAAACCAAAGCATTCCAATACGAAGGAGCGCTTTCCCATAGGAAATAATGCAAAACAGATTAATCCGTTGCAGACTTTTAAAAACAACCCCTAAAATAGCAATTTAATGTGAATTTTGCTATCTAACAAGACCATTGGTCCATAAAATAATCAATAATCAATGTACTGTACTATAAAATAAAGAAGACAGTATTGCAGATGATAGCAATTAAAAATTTTTTTTTCTTCCCCGCACTGATGGCAGTCATTGTTTAGATGGGGGGCTATTCTCAATTTCCGCAGCCACACAATCCATCAATCAGTAGCTGAACTGGGTTCCACACAGTCACAGAAACAAATTAACCAGAAAAGCCTCCAAAACAAAAACGCAAAATAAAAAGCAAAAACAAAAGCGCCAAACTTAATCTGTTCTGGAAGTCCCTTTGATTTCCGAAATGTTCGGAAACCAAGGCGTGGCTTCTGATTCTGGGCTGCATCAATAGGAGTATAGCATCTAGATCAAGGGAAGTAATAGTACCACTGTATTCTGCTCTGGTCAGACCTCACCTGGAGTACTGTGTCCAGTTCTGGGCACTGCAGTTCAAGAAGGATACTGACAAGCTGGAACGTGTCCAGAAGAGGGCAACCAAAATGGTCAAAGGCCTGGAAACGATGCCTTATGAGGAATGGCCTAGGGAGATGGGTATGTTTAGCCTGGAGAAGAGAAGGTTAAGGGGTGATATGATAGCCATGTTCAAATATATAAAAGGATGCCATATAGAGGAGGGAGAAAGGTTGTTTTCTGCTGCTCCAGAGAAGCGGACACAGAGCAATGGATTCAAACTACAGTGGTACCTCGGTTTATGAACACAATTGGTTCCAGAAGTCTGTTCATAAACTGAAGCGTTCATAAACTGAAGCGAACTTTCCCATTGAAAGTAATGGGAAATGGATTAATCTGTTCCAGATGGGTCCGCGGAGTACTTAAACTGAAGCGTTCATAAACTGAAGCATGGGTGTAATTGGTTCCGGAAGTCTGTTCATAAACTGAAGCGTTCATAAACTGAAGCGAACTTTCCCATTGAAAGTAATGGAAAATGAATTAATCCGTTCCAGATGGGTCTGTGGTGTTCATAAACCGAAAATTCATAAACCGAGGTGTTCATAAACCGAGGTTCCACTGTACAAGAAAGAAGATTCCACCTAAACATTAGAAAGAACTTCCTGACAGTAAGAGCTGTTCGGCAGTGGAATTTGCTACCAAGGAGTGTGGACGAGTCTCCTTCTTTGGAGGTCTTTAAGCAGAGGCTTGACAGGCATATGTCAAGAATGCTTTGATGGTGTTTCCTGCTTGGCAGGGGGTTGGACTGGATGGCCCTTGTGGTCTCTTCCAACTCTATGATTCTCTGATTGGTGCAGGCAGCCCAGAAACAGTAGCCGACAGCCACATCGGACATTCGGCTTCCAAAAAATGTCCGGAAACCGGAAGACTTCTGGGTTTCTGGTGTTTGGGAACCCAGGCGTTTGGGAACCAAGGTCCCACTGTATTCAGAAAAGTGGTGGCGTTATATCAGGGGCGCTGGAGGTTTCAAGGTGCAACTTTGTTACCAATGTGCTTGATAAGAAGGTAAGATATTGAATGACAAGCAGCTGGAAGTGAGAGCTGGGGTGTCTCCAGAAACTCTTTTGCAGGAAGGATTCGCACCCATACCAAAACTTTAGGTTTGCACATTCAAGGTGGATCAAAAGGTTCTTGATGCCCTAGTGCAGATTGCTTTTTAAAAAGAATCGGGCTTTTTCTGTCCTTAGGACGTGGTGCACAGGCAAATCTGGAAGATGATACAATCCAAACTGTGCATAAGCAAATCTTTTGCAAAACGTGCAAGAAACTGGAGGTGTGAAGAAGGCAATGGAGACAGGGGAAGTCAAATGGCAAGGGAAGCACAGATGAAAGGCATACCTTCCAACAGAGAGGGAAATCGGCATGTCCTATTCCATAATGATAATAATATTTTATTATTTGCACCCCACCCATCTGACCGGATTGCCCCAGACACTCCGGGCGGCTTCCACCGTATATAGTAACAGAACAAAACGTATATAGAAACAGAACCGATGTCTTCTAAAAGTTAGATAGCCACTTATCTCCTTGGTTCGGGGGGCTGCATAACTTCTTCCCCTTCCAACATTTATCCCATGAAAATAGGGACGTGCTAAGGAAGTAATAATATAAAAATATATTATTTATACCCTGCCCATCTGGCTGGGCTTCCCCAGCCACTCTGGGTGGCTTCCAGCAAAATATTAAAATACAATAATTCATCAAATCTTAGAAGCTTCCCTAAACAGTGGAAAAGTGGAGTTAGGTTGCCACCTTGTGGCCACAGGGCAAGTCTGTAGACTCTTCTGCCACATTGCAACAGGTTTATGAACTGATACAAATCCTGTTTGTTCTCCCTTCCAGCACCAAAATAATAATAACAGTGGACCTTTCCAGTATAGAGGACATTTGTGACGGAAAAAGTTGATTCTGTTCTTTTTCTTCAATTTTTATCATTCAATTTCTGCTAATATGGAGTTATTTGTACAATAAAGTTTCATATACTCTTTAAATATTTTCCATTCTCTGAGTGTTTTTTGTTTCGTCTCATTCCAGTCAGGAGGGGAGAGATTCTTCTAGAAAGAGAAGGCTCCCAAACCGGTGATTCCTTGGGTCTATTACTTGGAAGTACCTCAGGGGTAGGGTTGTCTAAGGGGTGTGTAACTGACAGAAAGTACCACCTTGTTAAGAGCTAAAGTATTGTGTGAAACAACTGAGAAAACCTTGAAGTGAAATAACATTGTAAACTGAAGTCTCCAAAGTTTTGTCCACCTGTGTCATATACCGGTACTTCCTTGCTAAATAAAACCGTTCCTGTTTATTTGAACAAGTCCTGCCTGAGACTCCTAATTATTAAGTTTTACCTCACGCAAGTCCCCTACAAGATAGTCTGAGGTAGTTTGAGGGAATTTGTGGAAGTGGTGTTCTGTGAGGTGGGCGCTCTATTTGGAAGTGAGAGGACGGGCCCAACGGCACCAGTGGGAAGAGGGTCGTCATGCCATCGCATATTAATTGGTGGCAGACAAGTTTAAACCCACACAGAATAAAGTAGTGGAGTTGTTTGATTAAAAGGAGGAAAAATTCCTGTCAGAAAATGACCAGCAAGCGCCAAGCCAAAGAGACTCGGGATGACGCAGTGCAGGGAGCTACTGCATCTGAGGAAAATCCTCATACTGAATGAGAGGTGATAAGACTAAGATTGGAATTGGCTAAAGTTGAAGCAGAGAAAGAAAAACATAAAGTTGAACATAAGTGGTGTTCTGTGAGATGGGCGCTCTATTTTTAAATGAGAGGACAGGGGCCCAACAGCACCAAGGGGGAAAGCGCCATCACGCCTGTCAGGGTTTGTTGCGACTACTCTTGAGTAACGACCGTCCACATGCTTGTCTTTCAGACGTTTTTATTGGTGCACATTATTTACAGTGTAACGGATTGCTCATATCATGTCTACCCACTCGAGTCAGATTCCTGCACTAAACTCTTTTGCGTTTTCGACCAGCATAAAAGCCTCGGAACTGAGAAGCGCCTCCCTTTCCTTCTCTTTCGCAGTTCCGGCGTCGGAGGTACTGGTCTTCTGTCTGCCCTACTCCTGTCCACTCTTTCCGTCTCTCTCTCTTCCTGCCTATGGAGCAGGGGCTCTCTAGTCCTGCCAGAGCCCTGGCACTCCTTCTCCGCTTCCTGACTCACCCCTTCAGACCCCTCGCTCTCATGGCTGCTTGGAGACAGGCTGCTTCTGATGGGGGGGGGGTTCTCTGTAATCCCTTCCCCTTACAGCGCCGTTGCAATATTCCCAAGCCTTTGCAACTTGACCCATATCTTCGAATGTTGCTCTCTCATTTGGAAACAGAGCAAAAGTTTTCTCTGTCTTAGTAATAACACTATATTCACTTTTTCTTTTGGACATCCATGAGGAAAATAAAACGCTGGAACCGATCGGGGGTGGGGAAAAGCGGTTTTCGCTTCTCTGGGCCACAGGCTCCCGAAAACCAGCCAGTCTAGGCAGCCAGGTAGCCACTGTGAAAGGAAGGAAGGAAGGAAGGTGGTGTTGTGTACCTAGTCATATTGGAGCTATTCTTCCTGCGCACAGGGTCCGCCTCCTGGCTGGCGTGACCCGACCAATCACCAAGCGGAGGTGAACACTCCAATCAGAAGCCGACAGTTAGTCTAGTTCTGGCAGTTGGCCAGGGACTGTCAGCTGACCTTAGGCAGGCACACACTCCACATGGGGTTCTTCAGAGTGCTGTTCAACTCTGGTGTTTGTTAATAAAAGGAATGTTGGAAACGGAACTCACTCAGCCTCTTTCTAGTTGTGGATTTAACATTGGCGACGAGGATGGGAGACGAGGATGGGATGCTAGCCCCTCCAGTCTGAGGCCTGAGTGCTTACCACCGCACCTCCCTGCCACGCTGGACACCTCAAGGAGCGCCAGCGACGAAGAAGGGCCTGCAGGGCCTTCACAAGCACCTGCCACCGATCAAGCAACAGTCACAGGTATGAAAATCGCTACTGGGCAGAGTAGGCTTCCCCCAGATTTCGATATGAGTCACCCGGAGTAATGGCGACAATGGCTCCGCCGGATAGAGTTATGTGCGGCTGCAAGGGTTCACCAGAGAAATTGATATGGTAGGCATACTACTGACAGTGTTGGGAAGCTCCGCCATCACTTTGTTGGAAGGGTTGATGGCACCGAAGGATATAGAAGACTGCTCCTTCGATGAGCTAACTAAGGCTATGACGGGGCATCTGGCGCCCCAGCCAACCAAGAACCACCGCCATTACGATGTTGCCCATTGAGGGCAACAAGCACAAGAGTTGGTGAGCGAGTACATAGCAGCACTGCGGGCAATCGCGATGTATTGCCAGTTCCCTAACTTATATGAATGACTGCTTGGCAGGGGGTTGGACTGGATGGCCCTTGTGGTCTCTTCCAACTCTATGATTCTATGACTGCTTGAGAGGTTCATAATCGGCGTGCGCAACGGCCGTATCCACCGCAAGTTGCTGGCGAAGGACGACATTACGATGGTGGAAGCCATAAATATGGCGACGGTTTTTGAAAAGGATGGTGCCCACGAAAAGGGACCTAATCCCTGAGTGGATGGGGGCACGCATCACATTCAGAGAGACCGCTCATCTTCGAGTGATTCCCACCATGAGGAGGTCCATCGAACCCTGGACCGATCTGACCGAAACTACCATCCCCAAGCCACACATGCATCGTTAGACCAGCGTCAGTCCAATCCGCGCAATACCTGAGCCAGCTGCAGGGAGAAGCATGATCGTAAGACGTGCAGGTTCCGTGACCTCATGTGTCAGGGATGTGGAAAGACCGAACACATCGTGCGAGTCTGCCGTTCCAGGAACACCAGGACATGCACCAAACAGCGCATTCATGAGGCCCTCGAAGAGGAGGAACTGCAGTCAATCTCTTCGGCCAGGGTATTTCAATTTCCATTCCCAGGGTCCAATAAAATTAAAGTGAGAGTCAAAATAGAGGGAAAACCATGCATAATGGAGCTCAGCGTATTCCATAATATCGGCAAAGGCATTTAGAAAGCTTTTCCCCGAATCCACACAGTCTCCATGGTCCAGGTTGCACATAGACTTTGCAGGTCCTTTCCAGGGCCAATTGTTCCTCATAGTGGTAGACTCCCAGTCCAAGTGGCTCGAGGTTACGCCGACCTCAACCACCTCCAGTCGAGCCACCATAAACGCACTCAGGAAGTTATTCGCAGCTCACGGTTTACCTGACACCCTGGTAAGTGATAACGGCGCCACTATTACTTCAGCGGAATTCCAAGAATTTGTTTATAAGAATGGAATCCGCCACGTTAGGTCTGCTCCAGCGGAGTTTTTGCTGGCCCAACATGTCACCCCGAGGACAACAACCGGTCGTAGCCCAGCAGAGTTGTTAATGGGAAGGAGGCTCATGACTCTCCTGGATAGCATACATCCCGACAGGGCCTTAGAGCAGCGACCATCCACTGTGGAGTGGAAGGCACCTAGGGGTTTTGCCTCAGGGGATCTGGTATATGCCTGCAACTATGGGTCGGGTCAAGGATGGGTTCCAGGCATCATAGGCCGATGCACTGGCCTGGTTTCTTATGAGGTGGTGCTAGAAGGGGGACTGGTTTGGAAAAGGCATCTTGACCAGATCAGGGCCAGGGCATTTTCCAAACCAGAGCAATCAGCGGAGTCACAGGATGAGGCTAGCTGGTGACTCGGTGAGTGGAACAGGTGGAAAAACAGAGGGTTTGCCGGCAACCGAGACACCCCAGCCGAGTGACCTCGGGCCAGAGTCCTCGGCTGACCCGGGACCACTTACTCCAGCAGAACCGCCCCAGCCGGACACACCCTGTGGAAAACAGGTAGTGGGGGAACCTCCCCAGTCACCTGCACAGATACAGGAGCCGCGGCGGTCACAGTGAGAACGGAAATGGCCAACACACTTAAAGGACTTTTATTGTTCATGATGTTTGGCATTTGGGGGGAAGGGGTGTTGTGTACCTAGTCATATCGGAGCGATTCTTCCTCCGCACAGGGTCCGCCTCCTGGCTGGCATGACCCAACCAATCACCAATCTTTCTAGATGTGGATTTAACAGGTGGGAAACTCTAGAATCTGAACTGAGAACTGCAGCCATTTTGTTGAGGCAAAAAGCAGAGAAAGGGAGGGGAAAATGCCAGGCGGGAAAGTTCTGCAGCCTGTCCTAAAAACAAAAGTGAACGAACTCTTTTTGTGATGGCTGAGTGATGCTGCAACTCAGGTGATGTTCGAGGACAACTTAAGAAGTATAACTAATGTTATGAGAATTATAAGGTTTAAGATATAAAACAAATGTTCATAAAGGTACCAGGCAGACACAGCCATAATTATATAAACCACATGTCTGAAACATGTGCCATTTTGAATGGGAAAAGACTCCCTGTTGTCTCTGTGCTCACAAATCCTGCCTTAAGGGCACATTTGGGTATGAATAGGTTGAACCTGTGACTTGGACTCAGAAATTAAGTATTTTGAAACATCGGGTGAGCATTTTTTTGAGGTAAAAATCATGGCGATAATTGAACAGAAAAGCGCAACAGCAGACTATCCTGAGGTGAAAAATTGGTCAGAAATTCCCCTCGTGGTCTTCTACTGATTTGCGTGATTTATTTCTGGATGACCAGTATTTATAGGACTCTTGAGGCGGCTTAAGAGCCCTTTAATAAAAAAATAGAATCTAAGAATAAATAAATTCCCCTCAGGGTCACGCGATTTGCTTCGCCACAGATACGCCTAGAAGGCGGGGGGGGGAAGGGAAAAATGGCGGGAGAAAGAAATCTCGCGAGGTTTCGTGAGGCTTCTCCCCCTCCCCCCGCATCCCTCCTTAGAAATAAGCCCCGTTGGGTTTTATTCAAGCTGGTTACAGGGCTGCCAATCCTAGGCGATCCACCAATCGCGTGGCGGGATAGGTAGCTCCCACGAGCCCGCCTCCAGGAGCTGTCAAGGCGGAGGCGGCGCTTTGCTCCCTGACGTCACCCGCTCTATTTGCATAGCCGCCCTCCCCTTTCGGAGCGCTGGTGACGTCAGCCCGGGTTCTGCAGGCAGGTGCCGTCGCCTCGCACCGCTTGTGCTGCTGCTGCTGCATTTGCTGCTAGACCCGAAGCGCGTTCCCGAGGTGAGTGCGCGCCTTGGGCAACCCCCCCTAGCTTTGCACCCCCCTGGGGCCGTCTTTGCACCTTTCCTGCATTGCACCTTTTGCACCCCTGCATTGCATGCGAAAGAACGCGTCTCTTGGGGGGTGGGGTAACCTTCATTTGACACATGCAAAGAAAAAGAAGATGCAAAATTGCAAAGGTGGGGGGGGGGCAAGCCTAAAGCGCTGGATTCTTTACCAAAAACATAATTTAAAATGGAGGTGTTTTGGACAGGGGTGATGCTGGTTTGCTAACGGGAGCGGTGCTTTCCGCCTTTTTAATTCTGCATTTTCTTGCAATGGGCGGCGATGGGCTAAGCTGGAATTGCTGGCCTGGCAAAAGAGGCTTCGGCGATGCAGATGGTAAACAGGCGGATTGGGAAAGGAGGGACCGGGGGGGAGGGGGGAGCGAGCAGCGCAGTTGGAAAAGGAGCCAGATCTGCTGGTGGGGGGGAGGCAGATTTTGCAAAATAAAGCAAAAACCCCAACTCAAAAAGCAGGGGAAAAACCTCCCCAAACCTCTTGGTTTTGTGGATCCGAATCGCTTTGGCCGGAGCTCACCTTTCGTTTGACAAGAATGAGCTTAAGATGGCTTTTTCTTTCTACCTCTGCCCCCTTTTCCAGCTTGCCAGTTGCAAAGCTAAAAAATAAAAAAATCAAGGCGGAGAGAGGCAATTCATTCACGTGTTTTGGATCCTCTCTCTTCCCCCCCCCTTTTGCAGACCATAATTGCAACCCACTGCGTGCTTCTCTGGGGTGAGCGATGCAGCATTGAGTGTAGGCAAGAAGGAGATGATGTTTTTTGGGTGCTTGCCTTGCCTTTTGCACAGGAAGGAGAGAAGGTGGAAATGGATTGGGATGGGGTTCACCGCCAGCGTTAGCCCTACTCGGAGTAGACTCATAGCATTGCATACACCCCTTTTTCCGGGATGTACCCCCCTTTTTTGCAATTCCATCTCCTTTCCTCTTGGTTCCCAGCGGAGAGGGACGTTTGCAACTGGATCAGATTTGGGCAGCGGGAGAAAGGAGCATGTGTCCTGTTGATGGACGGCTGTCCAGGCCAAAGGGCTGCCACGCGACGCCTGGCATATGAATGATTGATGCCCGGGTGCCAAGGGCAACCAGGAAGCTGGGCCCTATTGATGTCGCCAAGATGGACGTATTTTCTGTGGGGACCGGGGCTGATGATGGCTGTCGGCCTGGGTGGAGGGCTGGATTTACGTCTAAGCTCAACAAGCGCTAGCTCTACTCTCTTGGTGGCCCCCCAAAAATTAAAGAGGGAAAAAACTGGATGTCCAATTCCAAAATATAAGATAAAAAACAAACAGAATAAAACCTCCATCCAGCGACAGTGTTTTGTGTTGTGTTGGCTCCTCGGATGTAAGTCATGGGCCCCGCCTGCTATCCTGCTCCCTCAAATATCCCTGCTTTGCTCCTTTCTATATATAGGGTGCCGGCATTCTGCATGGACTGGTTGCAGGGCAACAGGTGCAAATGGCTTGAGATACCTATCAGGTCCATAAATGACCATTCTAGCATCTATTCAACACAAAAAACAGCAACAATTTGTTGTGGACAAATAACAGCTGGACAGAGAAAGGGCCCCATTACCTTCAGGGGCCACAGGGCCACATCAAACCTAAATCCGGCCCTGCCTGGGTGGCATTTAAAAGTGGGCTGCATGTGTGTGAACCAAGTATGTGGGGCAGGGGAGGAGGAGAGGGCCTGTTGGTGGCTTAGGTGGAGCCCCCTGTTCAGGAGCAGTCTATCTGCGGACAGGCAAAGAGATGGGGCCCTGCTGCTTGAGCATCTGGCTCCATTGTTGTTGGCCGTTAGATTGTTTTCGGCAGGATTAGATCAAATCTCGCATGCGGCCCCCGGGCCTCTCTTACCAAGCCCTTGGCAGCTCCTCTTGGTTTTGGATTGGCTGCAGTGTTGCTCTCGAACTCGGACCAGGTCTCTTGGAGGTGAAATTTGCATTGGTGGCTCCTCCCACTCCTGGCCCCACCCACCGTGAGGCTGTGCGGCCCTCGGGACAATGGCACAGTGCAGAATGTGGTCCCTGGGGTCACGCAGGGCTGGCGGGGAGGGCAGGATAGGGGGAAGCAAGGCAGACGAGGGCCCCGGAGAGATCTGGGTTCAAATCACTGCTCAGCCATGCACCGGGTGACCTTGGAGGCCATTGAGTGTCTTCTCATCCTTTCCTACCTCGCAGGGTTGTTGTGATGATGAAATGGGGAAGGGGAGGGTGGGAGCAACTTAAGCGCCCTGGAGGAAATGCAACAAATATTTACAATGTTTGAGATGCTGCATAATAAGTAGAATAGTTGTTTTCTGCATTATTAGAGGGATTCTAATAATAATTTATCTAGGCAATAAATATATTTATTATTATTATTATTATTATTAAGTAAATTTGTATACCGCCTGATAACTGCAGGTCTCAGGGCAGTTCACAAGATAAAATTGCAATATAAAACCACAAAATGCAGAATAAAAATAAAAATGAGAACAATCCAATAGTGCCCCAACTCCCCAACACATTTTAAAAGGGCATTGGATGTTGAATCAGCCAAAGGCCTATTTGAAGTGAAATAATTACATAATTACTGATATGTAATAAAAAACTTTATTATATGAGGAAGCCTCAGAGGAAATATGGAATACACAGTAAATAACAATATTATGATTATTACAGCAATTCTTGGAGCAAATGTGAGTTATGTAATAAATAACAATAATATTATTTTGATCATCCAGAAGAGATATCTATATCGAGTAATCCTCAGAGAAAATATGGGATACAGAGCAGATAATAACAATTTCATTATTATCAGAACAATTCTTGGGGCAAATGTGAGTTATGCAATGAAACGACTGTACTTTTATTTCAGTCATCCTTGGAAGAAAGAGGAGACATGTAATATTCTTATTACTATGGATATGTTGTTGTTTTTATTTTGATTATGTATTTTTATATTTTGATTTTATTCTGTGAACCGCCCTGATAACCTCTGGGTATAGGGCGGTATATAAATTCAATAAATAACAACAACAACAACAATATTATGTCATTATGCAGCCTATTTTCATTTCCCGTAAGCAAAATCAGTGGGTGGGGGTCCCCGTTCTGGGTGGGGAGGGAGCGGAAAGTAGGGCGTTTCCTGCCCTCCATGAAAGTTTGAATGCAGCCGCTTTGCATTCAGGTCCCAAGTTCATCGCCCTGGGGAGCTGTTGCTGCCAGTCAGAGCAGGCATTACTGAGTTAGGTGGGCAAGCTGGACTGGATTCAGCATAAGGGCAAGCTGGACTGGATTCAGCATAAGGCAGCTTCTTTTACCCCTCTGTGTGTTGTCGGGGTTGCAGAAGGAAGCAGACCCCGCAGGATCGCAGCCAGCAGGGAGCTTGTTCCCGATGTCAGGGACAGAACATCCCTGCGTGGGCAAATTTAGCTTTCCGGACCGCCTCCTCTGACGCAGGAAAACGTGGCTCTTCTTCTTCTTGCTCACAGATGCACGATTTTCTCTCCCTTGCTGGCAAGAAGGGAAAAGTGTGTGTCCATGTGCAAGGATATCTGGTGCGTTTTCGGACTACAACTCCCATCGGCCAGTGCCGCTGAAGGAGAAGGATGATGGGCATTGTAGTCCACCAGCATCTGAAGGAGGGGCACTGCGTTGACACCCCACTGCAGTCGGGGCTTGAGATATCCGTGGCCTGAAAAAGCCAGATCAGCCCTCTTCCCGTAGCCAGACTCTTCCCAAATTTTGCTGGGGTGTGTGTGTGTCAATGCTGCATGCCACAAACAGCCAGGCAGTGGGGGGGGGGGCGCAAGTTGTCGGCCACCTGGTGTGTGTGTGGGGGCCATCTCCTCTCCATTTCTTCGAAGGAAATAAGGAGTTTTCCGTCAGCAAAAGCAAGCTGCCCGTCTCTGTCTTGATCTCACTTAAACCCATTTCCTTGTTATGCTTCTTTGGGGTTTAGCTTCTTTGCCATAATTAAAATTCCTGGAGGTTTGGGGTGAACCGGGGGGGGGGGCGCATCCTTCTCAACGCGGCTTGGGGACACCCCCCCTCCCACGTCCTCCCTGATGCATGAAAATACCGCTAACTAGGATCTGTTTTTATTATTATTATTATTTAATCCTCCCCAGCCTGGGTGTGCAAATGTGTCTCCCCCTCCCATAAAATCCCGGTTGAGGTTGCTTTGACGCCTCCTGTAGGAACGGCTCGGCGGCCCCAAGATTTGCATGATGCGAGCGACTGGCCATTTAATTAGCTAAAAGGGTTATGCAGAAGGAAAAGTAGGCCGTGGAACAAAGCATGGGGGTTTAAGGGCCGGTTATAAGGGTCGCGGCCCTCCCCACCCCCAGACTCCCGGGGAAATCTAGCCGGAAGCAGCATTTTGTGGACAACACCATCATCAAAGAGAGATCTGCTCATTTATTTTGCTCAGCTTTTTAAATCCAACAGGGTTAGAAAGGGATCTGGGCAGTCAGTGGGTAAATGATACGGAGTGGGCTCGATTGGAAAAGATGGCGACGGATTCGTGGAAATGAACAATCCTTGTCTCCATTCTGGATTCTTAAAACTTGCCTTGGGGTTGATGCATCCCCACCAACATTTGCAACCGTAATGCATGCATTTATTTAGAAAGGTAGAGATGCTTTATTTTTTTATGGTGCACGGCAAAACACAGCAACGAGTGATGGGATTTGAAAGGGCTGAAAGTCTTTGCCGTCTTGTTTTCCTTCGCATAGACACTTCAACCCCAGTGGAAGGCAGGTCTCTGGATGTCACTTTGACTAATAACCACATATTAATTATTATTTTCCCCTTCCGCAAACACTTTTCGCCAGCTCGCATTTCCAGGGAGCGTACTCTGGCTGGTGAGCTGCATTGCAGGAGGGGGAGGAGGAAGGGGGATGCAGAACGGAAACTGGCTTTCGTTTTCTTCCCAGTCTGTTGTAATGACGCTGGTCCTTTTTTGCATAGTTAAGGGGGAAAGACAGGGCTATGAGCCTTGTTATCGTTACTATTTTATGTTTGCCCATTTTACGCTCACGACAACCCTTTGAGGGAGGCTCCTTTGAGAGACAGATCTCTTATAATGATGGTGGCGGTGATAATTTATCAATATGCCACCCATCTGACTGGGTTGCCCAAACCACTCTGGGTGGCTTCCAACAAATTAAACACATTAAGCACAGTAAAACTTGAAACATTAAAAACCTCCCTAAACAGGGCTGCCTTCAGATGTCTTCTAAACATCAGATAGTTGTTTATTTCCTTGACATCTGGTGGGAGGGCAGGTGCCACCACCGAGAAGGCCCTCTGCCTGGTTCCCTGTAACCTCACTTCTTGCAGGGAGGGAACCGCCAGAAGGCCCTCAGGAGATGGACCCCGGTGTCCGGGGTGGAGATGTTCCTTCAGGTCTACTGGGTCGTTGAGGGCTTTCAAGGTCAGCGCCAACCCTTTGTGTTCGGAAACGTCCTGGGAGCCAGTGAAGGTCTTTCAGGACCAGGGTTACATGGTCTCAGCAGCCGCTCCCAATCAATAGTCTAGCTGCCGCATTCTGGATTAGGTGCAGTTTCCGGGTCACCTTCCAAGGGAGCCCCACGGAGAGAGCATGGCAATAGTGCAAGCGGGAGATAACCAGAGCATGCACCACTCTGGCCAGACAGTCTGTGGGCAGGGAGGGTCTCATCCTGCGGACCAGTTGGAACTGGGAGACAGCTGCCCTGGACACAGAATTGACCTGCGCCTCCATGGACAGCTGTGAGTCCAAAATGACTCCCAGGCTGCGCACCTGGTCCTTCGGGGGCACAGTTGCCCCATTCAGGACCAGGGAGTCCCCCACACCTGCCCGCCCCCCAGAAACAGTCCTTCTGTCTTGTCAGGATTCAACCTCCATCTGTTAGCCGCCATCCATCTAGAAGATGCCCCCTATTTTTGGAGACTCAGATTTAAGAAAAGGGAGGGTTTTTTGATGGCCCTGTGTATAAGACGCCCCCTAATTTTTGACATTAATTTTTTGGGGGGGGGGAGCCTAGTCTTATATACGGGAAAATGTGGTCTTTTTAAAATACCCTTTGAAAGGTTTCCCATTTGAAACAAGCTCTTGCTTTGGTTTCTCTTTAACCCTTTCTGGCTTCCCCGGGTGTCTCCTGGGGTCCTAGCGAGGGTTCCCCCGGCGGGCCCCCCACCCCGCCGCTCACCCCCTCGCCTCCCCTTCCTCTGTCCCCAGATGGCCTCCGCCACCGACGCCCGCTATGGCCAGAAAGAGTCCTCCGATCAGAACTTTGACTACATGTTCAAGATCCTCATCATCGGCAACAGCAGCGTGGGCAAGACCTCCTTCCTCTTCCGCTACGCCGACGACTCCTTCACGCCCGCCTTCGTCAGCACCGTCGGCATCGACTTCAAAGTCAAGACCATCTACCGCAACGACAAGCGCATCAAGCTGCAGATCTGGGTAAGGAAAGGGCCCGCCTCGCAGGGTCGCTCGCCAAGGGTTCGCTCTTCGTTTTATTGGCCAGTCACTTCATTTGGTTGACCATCTTTTTCCGTGTACAGTGGAACCTCTGCTTACGGACATAATCCGTTCCAGAGGTCCGCCCGCTGGTCGAAAAGGGGCGCTAGAAGAGGCGTCTTGTGTGCATTCGGTGGTAGCGTGCTTCTGCGCATGCGTGAATCACGGCAAACCCAGTGTTTACTTCCAGGTTTGCCACGGACGCAACTTGGAACATCCACGAGACGAGGTGTATGTAAATCAAGGTTCCACTGTATAAGACTAGGTTTCTCCCCTAAAAATTATTATTATTAATAATAACTAATAATAATAATAATAATAATAGTTTATTATTTATACCCCGTCCATCTGGCTGGGCTTCCAACAAAATTTTAAAATACAGTAATTCCTCAAACATTAAAAGCTTCCCTAAATAGGGCTGCCTTCAGGTGTCTTCTAAAAGTCAGATAGTTGCTTATCTCCTTGACATTTGATGGGAGGGCGTTCCACAGGGCGGGCGCCACCACTGAGAAGGTCCTCTGCCTGGTTCCCTGCAACTTGGCTTCTCGCAACGAGGGAACCGCCAGAAGGCCCTTGGTGCTGGACCTCAGTGTCCGAGCAGAACGATGGGGGGTGGAGACGCTCCTTCAGGTATACTGGACCGAGGCCATTTAGGGCTTTAAAGGTCAGCACCAACACTTTGAATTGTGCTTGGAAACATCCTGTAGATCTTTCAAGACCAGTGTTATGTGGTCTCAGCGGCCGCTCCCAGTCCCCAGTCTAGCTGCCGCATTCTGGATTAGTTGTAGTTTCCGGGTCAC
Source organism: Zootoca vivipara (assembly GCF_965207765.1). Classification (NCBI taxonomy): domain Eukaryota; kingdom Metazoa; phylum Chordata; class Lepidosauria; order Squamata; family Lacertidae; genus Zootoca; species Zootoca vivipara. The sequence continues at coordinate 96,387,519 of NC_142589.1, read as the reverse complement.
CTTCAAAGGGAGCCCCACGTAGAGCGCATTGCAGTAGTCCAAGCGGGAGATAATGTCCAAATTTTGGGGACGTCTTATACACAGATAGATCCTCCTCCTCCTCCCCCCCCCCCGTTTTCTTAAATCGGAGTGCCCCAAAATAGGGAAAAAGACAGTATATGCTGCCTTTCGTCAAAGGATTCCAGGGCGGCGTATGACGTTAAGAACCCGTTTTTGGGGGGTTCAATAATAAAAACAGGATGAAAAGCAGAATGGTAAATCACATGTGTGGTGGGAATGTACGATAATAAGAGAGTTCTGGGGTATAATCCATAATGAACTCAAAAAGATCTTCAAACTCTCCTTTAAAATAAACCCCTCTGAAGCCTTCCTGTGAGGTATTCTGTCCATCGAAATACCAAAAAAATACAGAAGCCTCTTTATGCACGCAACCACAGCGGTTAGGATTTTAATACCAAAAAATTGGAAAGGCAGCACAAAAACCCACTGGCAAGCGAAATTGAGAGTACAGTGGTACCTCGACTTCCGAAGGCGATCTGTTCCGCGGCGCTTTTCAGAAGTCGAAACCTTCAGAAGTCGCAGTGTCCATTTTGCGCATGCGCAGACCGCGTGCCCGCAGTGAAAATACTTCCGGGTTAGCGGACTTCGGAAGTCGAAACCTTTGGAAGTCGAGGTGCCACTGTGTTTAGAATTGGTGAAAATGACGGAGAATAAAAGGAAACTCAAACCAGAAAGTCTGTAAAGATTGGATCTTTAAAGAATATCTCAGAAAGTATTGTGATCATGTAAATCTCCTAACAGATTTAGACTGAATCTTGAAATGTTAGGAAACTATGAAACCTAAAATTTCTTTTGACAAATATCAGAAAAGAATGATGATGATGAAGTGCGTACAGATCAATACGGTGTAAAAAGTACAAGGAGGTGGACTGGAAGTTAAAGGGTGTGAATGTTAAATGATATGTTAGTTTATGTCAGCGTTTGTGGTTTGTTTATGTTGTTTTGTTTATGTTTTATGTCAACTGTTTTGTAATAAAGAATCTTTTTAATAAAATAATAATAAATAAATAAATAAACAAACTTGCAAATAATAAAAAGATAATGAAAAGCAGAATGGTAAAACGTTCGTTAAAACAGTCTGTCTGTCCTTCTGGCTTTTAACAGCCCATAGATTATTTAATAATAATAATGATAACAACAATAATTTTATTTATACCCCGCCCTTCCCAGTCAAGACCGGGCTCAGGGCGGCTAACAACAAAAATATCAACGCAAGTATAAAAGAAACAATTCAATTAAAATGCAGATTAATACAATGTTAAAATTCAATTTTAAAATTAAAAATCTACAAGTAAGATAAAACCATTCTAAGATAAGATAGCCAAAGAAGAATGTTTTCGCCTGGCACCTAAAGTTAGTTTAGTTTAGTTATTTGTTTGATTTGTTTACTGCTGTTCATAAGATTGGTTCGCAGAGTAATAACAACTCACCCCTCCCCACATATATATTTAAAAATAAAATTATAAAAATTCGCCACGGTATCATTAAAATATATCCCAGTGGTGTACTACCATATAAAAGCATAAAACCACATAGCAAAATCATAGGTGCTTAGGAAGATGTGAAATTTAACCTGTGTCAGTATTTTAACTTCTGGTATATCTTAAGCTACTGTAAATTTTTCTTGGGTGTTATTTTACTTTTTTGTAAGCCACTCTGAGCCCTGTGGGGTTTTGGCTTTTCTTTTTACAATCAAGCAGTGTATAAGTTTGATGAAATAAACCCTACAAAGGAAAAGAAGGAGGGATCTTTCAATGGGACCGAAAGAGCCCCATTTCTCTGCCAAGAAAGAGCTCCTTCCGGCTGATGTTGGGGCAGAATTGGGGGCCTGATCCTGCCGGGCCGCTCTGTCACAACCTCTCTTGGCCTTTCCCCAGGACACGGCCGGGCAGGAGCGATACCGGACCATCACCACCGCCTATTACCGGGGAGCCATGGGCTTCATCCTGATGTACGATATCACCAACGAGGAGTCCTTCAACGCCGTCCAGGACTGGTGAGTCCCGGAGGAGACCCTGGGAATAATAATTTTTATTAATTTTCCATTATAATCCAATAATAGCCTCACTGTACCAATACCAAGATATACCCTACTTTCCCGTGTATATGATATGTTACTGTTCTAGTTAAATAAATTGTTTAAATTGTTATTAAGGAAATGATTATTTTCCTCCTTCCAACAAAGTACAGCAGAAAAGTTGTCCAAATATAAATTGTTGACTTATTAAACCTCACCATAATTTCATAATTATCTGTCAATGTATTTCTAATAGTATAACCAAATCAGTAATTTTTGATATAACAGTAAAATACGACTCTGAAAATTTATTATTCCAAAAAGGAAGCCTCCCTCTGCTTGTAAATATTAAGTTTATACCAGCAAGAATGAGTCTTTCTGTAAAAAAAGTCTTGCTGACTAATGATTTAAATTGTGATGTAAATTGTGATTTAAATCAAATCCACCTTGAGTGTGGGCAATACAGAAGTGTGACTCTGGGGGAGAAAGAGACTGAAGGCTGCCCTTTGCTAGCCCAGATGGGGGGCAATGGAGGGCAGAGAGCTCTCAGCTTCTGAAGCACATAGTCCAGTGGTTGGAAGGGCCCCTGAGGGTCATCCAGCCCACCCCCTTGACTGAAGCATCCCTGACCGATGGCCTTCCCACCTCTGCTTAGATACAGTGATGGCCAAACTCAGCCCTCCAGCTGTTTGGGGACTACAATTCCCATCATCCCTGACCGCTGGTCCTGTTAGCCCTGGGATGATGGAAGTTGTAGTCCCAAAACATCTGGAGGGCAGAGTTTGGCCATCACTAGCTTAGAAGCTCTGCAGGAAGGGGAGGTGGTGAGTGGTCTTTTTGGCTGTCCAAACAGTCTTCCCATGACCCCCCTCCTTGCCGCTTCCGTCTCTCCGCCAGGTCGACCCAGATCAAGACCTACTCGTGGGACAACGCCCAGGTCCTGCTGGTGGGGAACAAGTGTGACATGGAGGACGAGCGGGTCGTCTCATCGGAGCGGGGCCGCCAGCTGGCCGAGCACCTGGGTGAGTTGGCAGCCGGAAGAAGGCGCTCCGGGGAGAGAGAGAGGGGAAGCAGGAAGGGGGAAATCCAGGAGGGGGAGAGGCTTCAGGGCTTTGCAAGGTTTCTCCTCGGCCACCAAGGATGACTTTGGCCTGCCCAGCGGGGTTGTTGTGACGATGGCGGGGTGAGAGGCACATGGGCAGCGCCTTGAGCTCTTGGGAGGAAAAGGGCGCATCAGTGTAATAATAACAATGGAGAGGATAGTAGTAAAAATAATGGTGTTTCATGATGGTAATAATAATAATTGGTGGCTAAAAGACAGTGGCACCTTGGTTTACGGAGGTGATCCATTCCGGAAGACCGCTTGACTTCTGAAAAGCGTTCTAAAACCGAAGCATTTCCTTCTGGAAGCATTTACTTAACAGTAAACTCAATACGGAAGCCGCAGAGCATGTTTGACTTCTGAAAAGCGTTCGAAAACTGAAGCATTTCCTTCCGGGTTTTCGGCGTTCAAAATCCGAAACGTACAACTTCTGAGACGCTCAAAAACCGAGGTGCCGCTGTTATAGTAAGTGGTATGATAAAAATCATTAATGGTGATTCATAGAATTGTTCGAGTTGGAAGGGACCCTGAGGGTCATCCAGTCCAGCCCCCTGCAAGGCAGGAATCCCGGTTCAAGCATCCAAGACCGATGGTCACCCAACCTCTGTTTAAAAACCTCCAAGGAAGGAGAGTCCGCCATGGCTGTCAAACGGCTCTTACTGTCAGAAAGTTCTTCCTGAGATTTAGTTGGAATCTCCTTTCCTGGAACCTGAAGCCATGAGTTCAGGTTCTACCCTCGAGAGCAGGCGAAAACAAGCTGGCTTCCATCTTCCATGGGACAGCCCTCTGTAGGGAAGGTTTTTAAAACATTTGACGCTTTGTTGTGTTTTTAATGTTCTGTCGGGGGCCGCCCTGATTGGCTGCATATAAAGGAAATAATGCTAACTTATAATAATAATAATAATAATAATAATAATAATAATAATAATAATAATAATACATAGAAGAAGATGATTCAGGTGTTAATGATATAATAATGGAAGAAGAATGAGGGGGAATACGAGGCGGGGGAATATGAGAGAGGTTTGCCCTTGGGCGGGGGCAGTTTCTCTGTCTCTCCCCCCCCTTGTGTTTGGCCAAGGCAGGAGGGTCTTTGCCTTGTTGGGGGTCCTGCCGGGCGTTTTGAGATCCCTGTTTCTCCTTCCAGGGCTCTCTTGCATTTCCTCCCCCCCCCCCCTTTGCTCTCTGTCTCTCTCTCTGTTCATTATTATTCTTTTTTGCCAATCCCACCCCCTCCCCCTCCGCACCAGGGTTCGAGTTCTTTGAGGCCAGCGCCAAAGACAACATCAACGTCAAGCAGACCTTCGAGCGCCTGGTGGACATTATCTGCGAAAAGATGTCCGAGTCGCTGGACACGGCCGACCCCGCCGTCACCGGGGCCAAGCAGGGTCCGCAGCTGACCGACCAGCAAGCCGGGCCCCCGCACCAGGACTGTGCCTGTTGAAGAGACTCCCAGGCGGAGCCCCCCTCACCCCGAACCTCACCCCGTCCCCCTCTCCTGCCGCACCGTCCTCCTTGCCTGCCTCATGTCTCCCCCCCCCCCGCCACCTCCCGAGTAACTATGGAGTCCTGGCCTAGCCATTTCCCCACCCCCATTGACCCATCCCATTGCTTTATCCTTTGTGGGGTTGTTGGTTTTTGGGGTGGGGTGGGGGGAACGAGACCCCAAACCTAGGAGGGGTGTAAAAGCTCAAAAACAAACCACCTCCCTTCGCTCACCTTTAAGGGACGGGTGAGAATTAAGCCCCCCACCTGTCTTATCTTTGTGGATTGTCTTTTTTTGTGTGGGGCGGGCTGGGGAGGCGGGTCTTCAGCGTGCAGAGGAAGCTATTTAAACTGTTCAGGGTTCTTCTTTAAGTTATTTATTTATTGGACCACACGCCTCTATTTGTAGCTATTCTTGGTTTTGCAAATCTGGGTGTCCACCGCTGTTCCTCTTTCTTCCTCCTCCACCTTCCTTTGCTGGTTCTTTTGTCCATGCGTTCTGTGTGTCTCCCCCCAAAAAACACCCCGTCGTGTTGAAGAGAGCAGAGCAGGCCCCCCTTGCTTGGACCTGCCCTTGCCGCCAGGGTTTGACTCCTCGGTTAGAGCGGCTGCTTTCCCTCCTGAAGGAGTTTCTCCCTGTTCCGGCCCCTGGGCTCGTCTCCAGGTAAGGCTGGGGGAAACCAACCTCAGAGAGCTGCTGCCAGCCAGTGGGTGCAGCACTAAGTTAAATGGACCGGCGACCTTACTCCTCACAAGGCGTATTCGTTGGAATCAGCCACAAAGACCGGTGTCTTAATTTTGTTTTTTAGCAATTGGGCCATTGCTCAGCGGTAGAGCGCCTGCCCTCCGGTTCTCGGTCCCCAGTGGTATCGCTAGGTGGAGCTGGGAGCAAACCCCCCCCCCGGCCTGGAGGGCCACTGCCGGTCAGTGTAGACAATATACCAAGCAAGACAGACCCAGCAGTGACTCTTGTGTAAGGCAGCTCCCTGGAATTAAGCCTTGGAGAACTCTTCCTCAGTTTGATTGGATTCCTGAAGCCAATTTGCTTTGGTCCCCGTGTTTGAATTCTGCAGCTCCCGTCCCCGTCCCCCCCGGTTTGGTCACCTGGGGAGGCCCCCTCGCCAAAGCAGGATTGGTCCTGCAATGCCGCTAGCGGGGAGGCCCACCCACACCTGCTTCTGTGCAATGATGGGGTCCGTCCTTCCCCAAATGGGTCCTCTCTACCTCCCAGAGTGGCGGCGTGTGGCTGTTGTGGCGTCTTCAGGCCAGGACAGGTCTGGCCCTCCAGGCAACGTCCGGCTCCCAACTTGCTAGCCAGCGAGGGAGTTGGGAATCTTCAGATCTCCCTTCTGAAGCCTCATTCGGCAGCATAGAAAATGACGCCTGGCTCTCTATGCTTTCATACGACAGCCACGATCTAGGAAATGGCTCAATTTGCAGTTGGGGGAATCTCCTGGCCTCCGATTTGTCTGGACACAGATCTCCCTGCTTTCCAGACTCTCTTTGGCCTTGCTGGCTGGCTAGCCGGGGAGGGCAAAGACCCTCCTTGCTGGACCGGCGTCACCAAAATTCCGCCAGGGGCACTTTCCTCGATTCCCACTGCTGCCCTGCAGAGGACAGCTTGTGTCTCTCTCTCTTTCTCTCTCTCTCTCCCTCCCTCCCTTCTTTTCCCAGCTGTGTCTAAACCCCTGCAAAAACCCCTTTCCGGTCGTCCTCCTCCTGTCTTCCTTGGTGTACAGGAAAAAGGAAATGCAATCCCCGCAGCCCGTTCCCTGTAAATAGAAGTAGACTCTGAAGTGTGTGTGTGTGTGTGTGGAGGTCCTATTGCCGTGCTGTGGTTTGTGCTGTTGGTGGTTTTATTTATTTATGTTTCATGTGTGTGTGTGTGAGCGTGTGTTTGGGGTTTTTTATATTTATTTAATATTTATTTATTTATTTTATATTTATTTATTTATGTTCGAAGCTACGAACATGAGTTTGACCAAACTGCGGGAGGCAGTGCAAGACAGGAGTGCCTGGCGTGCTATGGTCCATGGGGTCACGAAGAGTCGGACACGACTAAACGACTAAACAACAACAACAATATTTATTTAAAGAAAATGTTAACACACGGTTTTTCAGTTGCTTGTAGGTTATTCTCTTTTTTTTAAAAAAACAACCCCACTGTATTTAATAAGATGAACGAGAATAAGGCAGACCAAGGTTGGCAACAGGAGCAGCCGCTAAACACCTCCTCGGATTAATCCACATTTAAAGCAGTATCGCGCCACTTTAAAGAGTGACAGCTGCCCGCACTCCCCCCCCCCAAAAAAATCATAGGAATAGTAGTTTGTTCAGGGTGCTGTTCCCTTCGCAGAGCTACAGTTCCCAAATCGGTTTAACAATCAACTCTTCTTTCCAGGGAACTCTGGGAATTGTAGGACTGCATTTAAAGCACTATGAAACTCCTCCCCAAAGATCTCTGGGAACTGTAGAGACCCCACCCCCTCACGGAACCACAATTCCCAGACATCACAGGCAACTCCATCCTTTCAGTTAGGCCCATGAGGGCCAGTATCTTAAGTTTCTTCCGGGGAAAGGTGCCAGGTTCAGTTTCTGGGATCTCCACATAGCGATGGGACCCTGGACAGCTGCTGCCAGTCAGTGTTGGCAGTACTGAGCGGCATGGCATTCTGTAGAACGCAGCTTCCTCATTGCCCAAACATATCCCCTCTGGGAGCATGTTTGGGTCCTTGATGGCGCAGACCACTTAGGGCTGCGTTCCCCAAACTTGGGTCTCCAAATGTTTTCAAACTACAGAGTTCCTTCCACTTTTGTGGAACCACCTTCTCCAGTCTTGTCCAGTTTTGTCGGTCTTCCAGACCGACAGGCCAAGGAGAGTTCTTCAGCAGCTTGCGTTGATGCATCTGATTTGCAATTGGGAATTTGATAACTTTGGCCATCTGTACTTTGCAGGGCTGGAAGCCAGATTCCGGCACCGTCTGCACTGAATAGTCAGCAGCACTTGAAGCAGCCACAGGTTCCCCAAAGGATTATGGGAAAGGTTTGTAAAGGATGCTGAGAGCTGGAATTGGGAGGTACATACATGTTTCCACCACAGAGCGGATTCCAGAGCCAATCCCTCTTCCCAGAAAACGGGGGGAATGGTAGGCTCTGCAAAGGGAATAGGGGTCCCCTACCAACTCTCAGCATACTTAAGAAACTCTACTTTCAACGCTCCCTGACCCAGGTCCTGCTAGCCAGGGAGGATGGTCCTGAAAAACACCCGGAGGCCCAAGTTTTGGGAATTGCGGACGGAGTAAAAAGTTGCAAGAGGAGAATCCCAAGCGCTAAAACAGAGATTGTAATGCAGGCAGTAAAACCTGTCTGGAAATCGTAAGGGGAATTGAGGGAGGAGGGGTGTCCCTTAAGAGCTCTCAGCACCCTGAAAACTACAGCTCCCAGGATTTCGGGGTGTAAGGCGGAGCCGTGACTGAGGATATCCTGTCCCCTGTTCAGATGCAGCCTCCGTCGCTCCCCGAGTTAACCTGAAATGAACGGATGTGGCTGGCGTAGGGCAGCCTGTTTCAGTGGGCCTACAATTGGACACCGCCTCTTGCCTTCCCTTCTGACACGAGGAGGGGGGACTTGTTGCCCCCCCCAGGTGCTGCTGGTGCTCCAGATCCCATCAGCAGCCAGCTGTTGGGAGCCCAGCCAACATCTGGAAGTCTGGTTTGCCCTGTCCACCTTCTACATTCCCTGTATCCCCCCCCCCAATGAGGGCATTCCGGGTTTTTTTCTTGGACCCCGGTTCCTATGAACCTGAACCGCTTTGGACCTCAGCCTCTGGGAGCAGGGCTGCCTGAGGCTGGTGGCATCTGCCGGGCACCAGGTTGGGGAAGAGGCTGTTGTGCCGTAGGAGAGGGGAAAGGTGGTGTGGCCCCCACCTGCTGCTCCTGCCTCCCCCGACCCGCAAGCAATCTTTCCCCGCTTCACCTGGAGAACTCCTGGCTTTAAATATTCTCAAACGACCAAACTCCACTGTTTAAAACATTCCCCTTTTCTCTTTATTCCTCACCCCTCCATCCCACGATCCCCCTTTTCTTTTTTCATGGAAATGCTACGTACCGTTTTGGGGTTTTTCCCCGTTCTGGCGGATATTTAGACACAAAACATTCTCTCTCTCTCTTTGTGAAGTTTACTTCTATGGGGAAAATTATATATATATATATAAATATAAAAATATATATATGCTGTACTGTATTTAAAAAAAAAACTGTCGGAAGTGTCAAAATGAGTTCAGTTTCTTAAAAAAACAAAAAAAACCATTAAAAGCTATGGGGTGGAAAGAAAATCCCAATATCGTGGTACCAAGAAGAGTTGTGAAGAAATAAAATTCTGATCACGAGAAGCATTCCACGCTGCTAGTCCCTGTGAAGGAAAGGGGGAGGCCGAGCGCTTGAAGGGCATCTAATGTGGCAAGGGGGGGGAGTCGGGTGCTTTTAAAAGGGGTTTTCTCCCGCATGGCTGCACCTCCAGCAACAGAGGCAGTCTACCCCTGAATGCCGGCTGCTGGGAACCGCAAGCCCGGAGTGCCTCGCTGCTGCTCTCACACTTGGTTCGGGGGCTTCCCTTCGAGGGCAGTGGGTTGGCGGTGGTGAGGCTGGGAGGCCGGGTAAGTTTTTAGAAACGAGGAAAGAATGGGATTCTAGAGTCGGAAGGGACCCAGAGGATCATCTATTCCAACCCGCTGCAAGGCAGGAATATGCAGCTGTCTGTCCTATACGGGGATCGAACCTGCAACCTTGGCCATGGGGCCAGCCGCTGCCGTTCGACTGCAGTCGGGAGCCTGGCAGCTCTGCTGCACTCAAAATATAATTTAATAATAAGAATAATCATTTATTACTTTATACCCTGCCCATCTGGCTGAGTTTCTCCAGCCACTCTGGGTGGCTTTCAACAGGAGATGAACAATACATGAAAGCAGTCATTGAAAGGACAAACTGGCTTGACGCAACGGCAACCAGAGGCGCTGGCGGCAGAGAGAAGCAGCACCTGTCTTGGCAACGGGGTGCAAAAAAAGGCAACCTGCTTTTTCTTTAATTGGGAAGCGCAAAAAAAGACCTGGCACTTTCGACTGAATTGGGAAGGACCGGGGTCCGCAGTCGGGAGAGGCCCAGGCTCCAGATTCCGCCTGTGCCAAGCCCTGAAGTTCCCTGGCTCCGTTTCTGGATCTGAGGCGCTGCTGCATGAGGGAGACGAGGCCTCGGCTGGGAGGGGAGAGAGGGCTGCGCCCCCAGGGGACGGCACCTGCTTCCCAGTGCCCAGGGAGTCCCGGATCCAACCTTGGCGGAAGCGCGTGGCCCGCATTCACCCGGTCGTTTCGATCTCGACTGTGTCGCCTTCGGCCTCTTCCTCCAGGCTGAGGGATGGGTGCTTAGGCTAAAGAGAAAGCGGGGTGGGATCTCATCAGTTGAGGATCTATGTACCTGGTGGGGATCTCTGGCTAGAGCAGAGTGGATCCTCTGGAAGCGGAAACGCAGGAGAGTTGCTGTTGTGTGGACAATCGTGAGCTGGACTGATCGCTGGTCTCGCTAAATACATGGCAGCCTGCCGAAATTATCCCTTAAGGCAGGCACCCCCAAACTCTGCCTTCTAGCTGTTTTGGGACTACAACTCCCATCATCCCTAGCTAACAGGACCAGTGGTCAGGGATGATGGGAATTGTCCCAAAAAATCTGGAGGGCCGAGTTTTGAGGTTTTTATTGTGCTTTAAAATATTCTGTTGGGAGCCGCCCAGAGTAGCTGGGGCAACCCAGCCAGATGGGTGGGGTATAAATAATAAATTATCCTCCTGTCCTGCCCACCTCTGCCCTACAAGAGACCATGGATCCCGAGCTCATGATTCAAAGATCTGAGGCTGCCGTTCTGGGATACCCCCTCTCAGCCGGAGACCCCAAACCTGCGCGCTGCGCTGCTGCCTCGGTTTACCCACCCGGTGCTTCAGGTACGATAGGTAGGTGTCCCAGCCGAGGGTGATGACGTTCATGTAGAGCACCCGGTATGTGGCGGGCAGGAAGAGGAAGTTGATCAGCTGCGCTGGGGGCCACACGCACCAGTCCATCTGCGAGGGGGGAGAGGAAATGGGGGTCAGCTGCCCCACGGGACAGGATGTGATGTCAGGAACGGGGAGGGACGAGTCTTACCTTATAGAACTCCCAAAAATTGTCCTCCAACTCTTGCCAGCTCCGATCCAGTGTTTGCCCCTCCAGAGACCCCATCCCTGCAGGAAGACAAAGGAAATGGTGTGGGGTGTGTGTGTGCAGGATGATGCCAGGCTCACGCCCCCAGAAGCAGAGGTGCGGGGAGTTGGGAGATCTGGGTTGAACCCCACGGGGACAATTTGTGCCATCCCGTTGTGACTTTCTGCCCCCCATTATCGGCTCACACACACTCCCAAACACCCTCTGGGTGACAATCAGATCCAGGGGGATTTCTCTTGAGCTCTGCAAAGGGCATTGAGCTGAATGAGGAAGCAGGAAAGGGCACCCCTTTTTGTCACGGGCTGGATGAAGGCAGAGGAGTGGGGGGCTATGGGCTGGGGAACCCCCAAGGGAAGAAGGCTCAGAGCAAGGGAGGGGGGGTGGGTGAGAGGAGGCCCAGTATCCCTGAAGGATCGTCTCCATCCCGGACACCGGGGTCCCTCTCCCGAGGGCCTTCTGGTGGTCCCCTCCCTGCGAGAAGCAAGATCACAGGGAGCCAGGCAGAGGGCCTTCTCGGTAGTGGCACCCGCCCTGTGGAACACCCTCCCACCAGATGTCAAAGAGAAAAACAACTACCAGACTTTTAGAAGACATCTGAAGGCAGCCCTGTTTAGGGAAGTTTTTAATTAGCCGCTTTGTTGGAAGAATTATTTTATATGAGAGAGGAGGGAGAAGACTGGGGGAATGTTGTGGATAGTAGGAGAGGATATATTGATTAAATATTATCCTTCCTAACTCATGCTAGTGAGTCACATATATAGCAGAGCTCATTCCCCTTTGCACAGCAGAAAGCTAGTTGGTAGATTCGTTTCAACCTCTCTTGTTAAGCAATCCAATTTGGCATGCCCAGATTGAAGTATATTCCTGGCAAGACCCCTTTTATCCCTCCTAAAAAGAACGAGGACACAAGAAACTTCTTTTAAAAGTAAGGAGAAGTTTACCCCCATTCAGTTCCCAGTATGATCCCTGAAGGCAGGCTTTAGGTTGTAGTTAAAGATACAGCGGTGGCTTACCTCCTTGTCAGGATGGGCCCATGGGCTCAGTCCCAGAGAAGGCAGAGGGCTGTGTGGCTGGACCTTTTGCGGGGTCTGCCAGGGTCATGCCCACCTACCTGGCCACATGCAGGGGGACGATGCTCCAGACAGGTATAACAGGAGTTCGGCTGGCCGGATCAACATCCCCCATCCCCCCCCCCGGTCTGTGTCTACTCTAGGCAAACAAGGAATGTTGTACAGTGGTACCTTGGGTTAAGAACTTAATTTTTTCTGGAGGTCCGTTCGTAACCTGAAACTGTTCTTAACCTGAAGCACCACTTTAGCTAATGGGGCCTGCCGCTGCCGGAGCACGATTTCTGTTCTCATCCTGAAGCAAAGTTCTTAACCCGAGGTACTATTTCTGGCTTAGCAGAGTCTGCAACCTGAAGCATCCGTAACCCGAGGTACCACTGTATTTGACTGCTTCAATTGATTGCTGTATTTTTTTTCCGTGTATGACTAGGTTTTTTTCTTTAAAAGCTATGCTAAAAAGTGGGGGCCGTCTTATGCATGGAAAGTGCATAGGGTGGACATTTGACTGGCTGCCGCTTCTTCCGGCAGCTTCTTCCGACGAGGGGACAGACGAGAAGTGGATATTTGGATGCCTGCGGGTGAGCAATTTTTATGGGCAACCCCCCATAAAAAAAGCTCATCAACCCTGCATAATCCGTAACACCCCCCCAAAAAAAGCTCAATGTCTCTGCGGCATCTCCCCCCATTTTCTTAAATTTGAGTCCCCCAAAATAGGGGGTGTCTTATACATGGGGGCGCGTTACACATGGAAAAGTATGGCACATTCCACAAAGACTGGGAAGAGGTCACAGGGCTTAGTGGGCGGGGAGAGTGTGGCAGAGAAGTGTGGACTCGGAGGCAGAAGCTGGAGCAGTCTGGCTGGTGGGAAATCGAGGGAGTCAATGGTAGCATTGGGAGTCAATGGGAGTCAATGGTAGCATTGAGACCCCCCGAGGGTGATATAGCCCAACCCTGGGCAGTGCAGGAATCCTGTCCAGACCCATTGCGCCACAGGAGGGCTATCGAGCCCCAGTCCCCACCTCACCTTCTCCCACACACGCAATCCCTCCAAGCGGGATTTTTCTCCTAGCGATGTCGAGGAACGTCCTTACTCACCCAAGAAGTACCAAACGCCCAGCGCCGGGGAGGCCACGATCTGGTCGATGAAAACCTTCTTGAGGACACTGCGGATCCCGCTGAAGCCAGCAGCGGGGAAGCTGCGGTCGAGCCACAGGTACCAGAAGTGCATTAGCGGGCCCATGCTGCATCCGATGGCAAACATGCGCGCTGAGGAGGAGAAGAAATTTGTAGTCTCCTCCACAGGCAAAAAAAGAGAGGCTCCATCACTTGGAAGTCTAAATGAAGCGCTTGTGAAAAGCTTGGGGGGGGGCAGCAACTTGCCAGGGGTTTTCTAGCTGGGGTTTCTGCATTGCAGGGGATTGGACTAGAGGACCTTTGGGGGTCCCTTCCCACTCTGCAGCTCTGCGATTCCCTGTGCAGAGAGAGATGGATTCCTACTGCCTCCTCCAGAAAACAGTGGGATGGGTGGGTGGGGTCTGCCCCTCCCCCCAGGTACAGGGGTGGGTGGGGTCTGCCCCTCCCCCCAGGTACAGGGAAAAATGCTTTATGGGAAGGAATAGGGGAAATCTACAGCCCCCCAATGTTTCTGGGATACACCTCCCATCATTGATTGATTGATTTGATCAAATGCACACTCCGCTTTCTTGCAAAAAACAGACCCTCGCAGCAGTTGACAAAGGAGATACAGTGGTCCCTTGGTTCTCAAACGCCTTGGGACTCAAACAACTTGGAACCCAAACACTGCAAACTTGAAAGTAAAGAGTTCTGGTTTGTGAACTTTTTTCGGAAGCCAAACATGCTCCATTTTGAGTGCTACGCTTCCGACTTGAGTGCTACAGTTCTGTTTTGAGTGTTACGCTGAGGCCTCTCTGTTTTTGCTATTGATTTCGTGTTTTCGTTGTTGCGGCTTTTTTGTTCTGTTTTTGTGACTGTGTGGAACCCAGTTCAGCTACTGATGGATTGATTGTGTGACTGCAGTACATTGTTTATCGCTTTCATTTTGTGGATCCATGGTCTCGTTGGATAGTAAAATTCATGTTAACTTGCTGTTTTAGGAGTTGTTTATAAACAGGTTAATCCGTTTTGCATGACTTTCTATGGGAAAGCGCACCTTGGCTTGGGAACGCTTTGGTTTTGGAACGGGCTTCCGGAACGGATTAAGTTTGAGAACCAAGGGGCCACTGCAAAACTTGCACCGACGTTCTAAGCAGCTGCGTGGGCTTGTCTAAACAAGGATGTTTTTAGCAGCCACCAAAGGAGTAAAGGGGAAGGTGTCTGCCTAATATCAATAGGCAGGGAGTTCCAGTGTTGAAAAGGCCCGGTTCTTACAAAATGGGAACGGGTCTCTTGCGGCTCCTGCAACAGGGCAGGTTCTGTTTGTGGACTGAAGCCGAGAGAGCTCTGGTCTACTTCAAACTGGGGGGTTTGTCCCTCCTGACGGGCCTGCAGGCTGGCAAGGAGAAAACGCCATGTCACCTTCCTTGAAGAGTCCAGTGTGGACCTTGCCCTTTGGCTAAGCTCTGCGGTGCAGGAAAGGCGGTCAAGTGGCACAGCACATAATTTTTTGCTTTTAAAGGAAGAGCAGCAGAAGAGCTCTTCTGGATCAGGCCAGGCCAGCACCCTGTCTCCCAGTGGCAGAGCAGATGCCCCCAGGGGAGACTCTTGAGGACGATTCAAGCACCAGAATCGTCTCCCTTCCAGCGCTCTCCAGCCACCAATATTCAAAAGCACAGCTGCCTCCGACTCTGCAGGCAGAGCCGAGCCAGCATCACATCACCATTATATTATTATTATTACTGATTGATTTATTGATTGATTGAGTTTATATACTGCCCTATACCCGGAGGTCTCAGGGCAGTTCACAGAAAAGATCACAACATATACACCGTGGCACCTTGGTTCTCAAACTTAATCCGTTCTGGAAGTCCATTCCTTCCAAAACCAAAGTGTTTCAAAACCAAGGTGCACTTTCCCATAGAAAGTCATGCAAAATGGATTAATCCGTTCCAAACTTTTAAAAACAACCCTTGAGACAGCCGTTTAACATGGATTTTACTATCTAATGAGACCATTGATCCATAAAATGAAAGCAATAAATGATGTACTGCAGTCATACAATCAATCAATCCGTAGCTGAACTGGGTTCCACACAGTCACAAAAACAAAACAAAAACGCAAAATAAATAGCAAAAACAGACAGACCTCAGTGTAACACTCAAAACGGAATGGAGGACGTGGTTTGGCTTCTGAAAATTTTTCGCAAACTGGAACACTTATTTCCGGGTTTGCAGTGTTTGGGTCCCAAGTTGTTGGAGTACCAAGGCATTTGAGAACCAAGGGACCAGTGTATTATTTATTGAGTTTATATACTGCCCTATATCTGGGTGGTTCACAGAAAAGATCACAAGATTTATAATCAGAATAAAAACAACAAGCCACTAACACACCCACCCAAAAAGAACCACATTTTAAAAGGGTATAGGATGTTAAACAGATCAGACAAAGGCCTGGTTAAAAAGGAACCTTTTTGCCTGGTGCCTAAAGGTGTGTGATGAAGGCGCCTGTCGAACTGCATTCCACAGATGGGGAGCCACTGCAGAGAAGGCCCCGCTCTCGTGTTGCCACCCTCCGCACCTCTCGAGGAGCATGGCTAATGGCCACGACCCACAGAGCGCGAGACAGACTGAAATCTCAGGTAGCATGGCAGAAAGGAAGTTCCAAGAAAGGGGCGGCTGCAGCTCACCTGTGCGGGCCAGATCCCGCTTGCGCTTGGGGTCCTGCCTCATCTCCCAGGCCTGGCGGAGCGTGTCCCCAGTGGCCAGGAGCCCCCCACAGCTGACGGTGTTGGTGACCAGCAGGAGGCGGCCTTGGAAGAGCGGCTTCCAGTAGATGGAAAAGATCTGCCGGCCACGGGCCATCATCTCGGCGTTTTGTCCAGGCCCAGTGGCTGGCTGGGGGGAGAACTGCAGAGAACCGGGGGGGGGGGGGTGCCACACGCAACCAGGGGTTACTCAAAGGTACACAGTACTGAAACCTCTCTTATTTTTGGTTAAAAAGTGTGACACTGTCATGGGCATAGCCAAGGGGTGGGGCAGCTGCCCCCCAATCAATAAAAATCAATACAAATATGAGGTTCTGCACTCCCCCCCCCAAACAAAAGCCCTCAATTCATTATAAATCATTTTCCAATACTTAACAATTATGCAATCCCACCATATATGAAAAAATGCTGATTTACATTTCCAACACTTATTTCCTTTATTTTTATACATTTTTGCTAATTTTACTGGAGTTAGGTACCATCCATACATCATTTTCATATAATTTTCTTTAATCACCACACATGCAGTAAATTTTATTTCAGACTTCCATAATTTTTCCCAATCTTCTGTATATTGTGTCCCACATCTTGTGCCCGTTTAATCATGACAATTTAACCTCTTCATCTTTCATTTCCCATTCTAGCAACAGATTATACATTTTTGACAATAATTTCTTATCATTTTCTATTATTTCTCTCTGAAAATTTGAGATTTCATACTGAAATCCTTTCTTTTTGTCAATCTTAAATGTTTCATTTCACTGAAAACATTGCAGTCAATCTGTCGCTTGGTTAAATTCTCTCAATTTTAAAGGAGTATTCCATGCTAACAGTTAACTCTCGGAATATGAGCAGGTAATAAAGCAGAAGTTCAGTCTCGGGACTGGCAGATCTAACCGGCTTCGCTTGCTCTGCCCTGCAGCCAGGAGTGCCGTGGCCAGGGAGGCACTCTGCACACGCTCAGAGACACCCTTCACGTTCCTCCTGCTCAGGAACCTTCCGAGGAAAGGGATAGTTGAGGAATTAAGGGGAATATGAGTCCTCGCCTTCCACCCGCCCTCGCTGCTCTGCCTCCTGCACTCTGTGCATGCTCACCTTCTCACCTCGGGCCTCTCTCTCCTTCGCCTCCACGAGGAGGCGTCCGCCGGTGGGTCAGAGTCCACTTCCACCTCCGCGGGGTCACGTGAGCGACAGGCTCACGTGACGCCGCCCGAATCCGCCTATGAGAGCGCGAGGAGGAAAGCAGCGGGGTTCTGTGCACGCGCGCCCGGAAGCGGGGGGGGGGGGGCGTTCTGGACGCGCGGCTTCTTCTGTCTCTGTGTCTCTGCACATGCGCAGTGGGCCCCTTTTGTGTGAGGGGAAATGGCGGGAAAGGAGGCGGCGGCGGCTTCTTCGCCTTCTTCTTCTTTCCGGAGCGGCGTGGCGTCCGAGGAGAAGGCGGGAGCCCGGCCGAAGCAGAGAGGTGACGGCAGCGGGGGCGCTCTGCACATGCTCGGGGGAGGCGGGGCCGCTCTGCGCATGCTCGGGGAAGGCGGCCGCGCTCTGCACATGCTCGGGAGCCCCGCTGTTTCGTCTTTCATTTTTTCAAAAACATATTTTTACAAATACAATTTTGCAACCAATTATTTATATAATCCTTTCGCGACATTCTCTGGATCTCTCGACTTCCCTCTTACATGGATCCTAATGACTATTTCTCCAGGTTTACATAGCAATACAGTTTCCGTAATTTTCATTTTTCTTAATTGTCCATGAACTTCGTTACTTTACAAGTGATTTTTTTAAAGTCCGGCAGATGTTTTCATTTGTTTACAATGGTCTCCTAGGTAGGTTATAATCCCCCCATTCTTTTTTAGAGTCTTTTATCTTCTTTATTCCTTAGTCTCCCTGTTAGTTTAGCCTTTTCAGCATAATCCAGCCATTTGGCTTGCCATTCTTCCCTAGTCAGGATCGTTGCTCTTTGCTGTTTCGTCTTAATCATTTGCTTGCTTCATTTTGTAAGCCGCACTGAGATCCTATGAGCAAGGGCGGTATAACAACAACAACAACAACTATTAAATATAAATATAATAACATAAAATGAGACCCATATGATGGGGGATTATGTGTGATGCACATGTTGTGGGGGGGGGGGGGAGCTGCACATGCACAGGGGGGATGGAGGTCTTTGCACATGCTCAGGGGTAGGGGTGTCCACCTGAAGAAAACATGGAGGCGCTGTGCCCCCAGAAGAAAATAATGAGGGGAGGGGAGGGGCATGGGCATAATAATCATAATAATAGTAGTAATAATTTATTGTTTATTCCCCAGCCACTCTGGGTGGCTTTCAGCAGAACATTAAAAACAGAATAAAAACTAAAAGCTTCCCTAAACAGGGCTGCCTTCAGATATCTTCTAAAAGTCAGGTAGTTGTTTCTTTCCTTGACATCTGATGGGAGGGCGTTTCACTGGGCAGGCGCCACCACCAAGAAGGCCCTCTGCCTGGGCGTAGTCATGATTTATGTTGATTGGGGGGGCGGAACTACCGTAGTTCAGTATTTTTATTGATTTTTATTGATTTGGGGTGGACAGCTGCCCCCCCCCGGCTATGCCCATTGGGGAGGGCAAGGGGTGCTACAGGAGCAAGAGGAACTCTGCACATGCTTACTGCTGTTCCGGAGAGGGGAGGCACTTTGCTTCCCCCCCCCCCCCGCCACAGTCTTCGGAAAAGCTGCTCCTGACATGCTCAGAGGCACCTTGCCTCTTCCTGTTTCACACTTTTTCTCTCTTGCCTCCTTTCTGCCTCCTTAGGGGGAAGAATCGTGCCCTCGCGATACCTGGACTATCAAAAAGGATCTGGAAAGGTGAGATCTGGATGTGAAATTCCTCTTTTTGGCGTTTCCGCTTTAGGTTTGTGTATCACTTTCTCTTGAGAAGTCTTTGGTAAAATTGTTGTTGTTGTTTAGTCGTGTCCGACTCTTTGTGACCCCCATGGACCAGAGCACGCCAGGCACTCCTGTCTTGCACTGCCTCCCGCAGTTTGGTCAAACTCATGTTCGTAGCTTCGAGAACACTGTCCAACCACCTTGTCCTCTGACGTCCCCTTCTCCTAGTGCCCTCCATCTTTCCCAACATCAGGGTCTTCTCCAGGGAGTCTTCTCTTCTCATGAGGTGGCCAAAGTATCTGTCCTTCCAAAGGATCTGTCCTTACAGTGATCACTCAGGGCTGATTTCCTTCAGAATGGAGAGGTTTGATCTTCTTGCAGTCCATGGGACTCTCAAGAGTCTCCTCCAGCACCATAATTCAAAAGCATCGATTCTTCGGGGATGGAATGTTGTTGTTGTTTAGTCGTTTAGTCATGTCCGACTCTTCGTGACCCCATGGACCAGAGCACGCCAGGCACTCCTGTCTTGCACTGCCTCCCGCAGTTTGGTCAAACTCATGTTCTTAGCTTCGAGAACACTGTCCAACCATCTCGTCCTCTGTCTTCCCCTTCTCCTAGTGCCCTCAATCTTTCCCAACATCAGGGTCTTTTCCAATAGCTAATAAACTGGTTGTGGCTCCCCGTTTGTGGATTGCTCTTTTCCCAGGAGGTTTGCCTGGTGGCTTTATTATAGATTTTTAGGCGCCATGCGAAAGCGTTCCTCTTCAGCCAGGCCTTGGGCTGATTAATTCTCTACAGCCTTTTAAATATCTCTGTGAGAAGGTGGGCGTCAATGTTTTGCTGTTTTAATTGTTTACTTGTTTTTTATCCTGCGTTTTGTTCTGTGAACCGCCCTGAGATCTTATGATGAAGGGCAGCTTATAAATCTAATAAATAATAATAATCATTGAAATAAATCCCACTGAAACATGTTTGGGATGGATGTGGGGGAGGTGTAAGCCTCGTTATTTTTATTTGCCCAATTGCTGGTGTGTGTTGAAACACTCACACTCCCCATTCATGGCATAACAGCACATGCCTAACTTGCCTTGTCTTATTCTTAATTTCCAGGCCTCTGCCAAAGCCACAGGTGGTGAGTTGTTGTTGTTTTTTTTTGGGGGGGGGGGTCAAGCACCCTGAAGGGGCTCCCTGGGGTGGACCTGCTTTTCTCAGGGGCAAGTTCACACGGTGGGGTTCCTTCAGACATAGTTTGAAAATTATGGACCTACGGTTAAATCTGTCGAGAAGGCAGATAAAAACCTGGCAAACCAAAGGTTTACACCGCTTAATAGACTTCTATAAAAACAACAAACCTTTGCCAACACAAGAAATACAGGACAAAGTAGAAGACATCCCAATGCCCTGGTTAGCAAAAAATCAATTGCATGCCTTTCTAAATAACCCAACAGTAAAATTAGCAACAACTAGACCCCTGACGGCTTTCGAAAACCTCCTCCTAATGACAAAAGGACACGGCAAAGGAATGGTATCTGCAGTATACAAAATACTACTCCAAAATCCCACCAACCCCCTAGACACAATATAAAGGCAATGGGAGGATGACATAGGATATGAAATCAACCTTACCCAATGGACCAGAATGTGGTCTAAACCCCCCTTTAAATCTATATCAATGAAAAGAACTCACCCTAAAACTCACCTACAGGTGGTACCTAACACCAAGAAAGCTACCACTAATACTCCCAGGAACCTCACCAAAATGCTGGAGAGGGTGCACTTCCGCAGGTACATACCTTCCCATGTGGTGGGAATACCCCAAAATCCAATTATTCTGGGCAACAACCATATGAGAAATATGTAAAATAACCGGACAAGTAATAGAAATTACCCCAGAATTGGCTCAACTTAACATCTTTCAAGATAATAATGCCCATTTAGACCACAAAGACCTCATAACCCACCTACTTTCAGCAACCAGAAATGTCATAACCAGATACTCTGGTGGAGAGACCTGTCAGGAGTAAGCCTGGACCAATGGTACCAAGTAGTATGGGAAACAGCCTTATTAGAAAAACTAGCTAACAAGCTGAAACTGGCACGGGGACAAATAGAAGAGGATGCCTTCACCCCGGTATGGTTCCCCTTTATCACACACACAGCCCAACAACATAATGACAAAAATTTACCGCCAGCATACAAATCAGTATGGCTAACCTGACCCAAAACACCCACCCACTCCACTCACACACGAAAACAAAGACCATCATAGCCAATCACCAATGAGCAACCACACCCTTGGCCAACCCCAATCTCTCTCACCATCAAAAGAACACAAGCGAATAAAGGAGCACCAACACAAACAAAGCTGACATCAAGCCCTACATATATTAAGCAAAACAGAAACATCGTCGCCTACTCTTACCCCCATCCACCCTCCCATCCCCTATCTACCTCGTTTTCCCTCTTTCTTCTTAGTGTCTTAACAAATGAAACTGATTTGCAAAGATGATACATGTTAAAATATGAGAGACACTGAACACACCTTTGTAATTCAAGAAATCTTTAATAAAATATATATATATATATTTTAAAAATCTGTTGAGAAGGCGATCTGGGTTGGTAATTCCCTACTGGAATACAAGAGGCCCCCATCACTTTCGGTATGTAACTGGCTCTTAGAAGACAATGCCTGCATAAATCGGCGTTCTTCCGATCGCCTGCCCTGCTTTTTCTCCAAGGAACTCAAGGTAGTGTATGTGGCTCAGCCCCCTACTCAAATTAATCCCTGCAACAACCCTGTGAGGTAGCCTAGGCCCAGCGAGCTTCCTGGCCGAGTCGGGACTCAAACCCTGCTCTCTCCCAAGTCCTAGTCCGACCCTCACAGTGCAGTACACTTGTTGCTCAGACGGTTGTGCTGTTTCAATGGGGTTGTTGATTTATATAAAGCAGGCATGTCTAACAGGTGGATCAGGATCTCCTGGTCGATCATGGGGGTGTCCCAGGTCGATCACAATATTAACTGAAGTGATTACCTGGGTGTCCACCCTCCCCAGAAAAGCTTAATTTAACGGGCTTAATGATACTAGTAATATACATAATTCAGTTGTCAAGAAATCTAGAATAAATGTGCATTATATAAAATAAGAGAGAGAGAAAAGAAGAAAAGGAAAAGAAAAATGTACGATGACGGAAAAATTAACAAAACTAAAACTACCTATCAAACAAAAAACAGTATTTAGTTAATTCAAACCAATATCAGGGTGTTCTGCTCACAGTGTCCCTCATACTGGGTTGAATCCCTTTTTAATTTATTGGTTTGTTGACTTCCGTCTATTCTTTGTGGTTTCGATTCAGCCATTTCTCATTTTAATCTGTGTTTAATGATTTGTCTCCATCCTGCAATTAGTTCAATGCTGGTAAACTGCTTGGGAGCCGCTCCGGCAAACCGTGATAATGGGGTTTTCCTCCCCTCCTCTAGACCCTCATGAGGTTTTGCAGTCTACTCTGGTGGAGAGCCATGGAAGATCCCGCCCCGAACTGGAGGTCTCTGTCATCAAAAGTACGTGTTTCCTCAAGTTACAGCCTCAAACTGGGTGCAGAGGGGCTGGCCTCCTTTCTCCCACTCCCGGAGAGAACTTCTGCATGGTTTTTTGAGGGGGGGGGCATGTCCCACAGAAGACCCAGGTGTTGCCTTTTCCCCCATGTGGGGTATTTAAGGCAAATCCTTTCATCCGGGACGAGACCCCTTGAGCTCTCCCCCAGAGACGTCTTTAGCGTATGTGCCGCCGGGGTGCAAAGTTCCGCCCGGCGCCCCCAAATTTAGTTGAGCTGCCCCCGGAGGTGTCAAAGGGTGCCGCTGACCCCACTGCCACAGAGCAGCGCAATACAATATGTCCCATAATATTTTTATGTCAGAGTTAATTTCGCATGCACAGCACCGTTGTGAATGGCAAGCGCCGCCGCTGGCGCATCAAGTCTTTGGTAAATGAGTGCACAAAGTTGAAAGTCTTTGAGTGAAACAATAGGCATACATTTCGGTAATACCTAGGTGTGTATGTATTTTGTTTTTCTAGCTTGATCAAAATTATTTATTATTTCATAACAGGTAGATAGTTAAGAGCAGGGGCTCCCAAACTAAGGCCCGGGGGCTGGATGTGGTCCAATCGGCCCGCGGATGGTCCAAGAATCAGCATGTTTTTACATGAGTAGAATGTGTGCTTTTATATAAAATGTATCTCTGGGTTATTTGTGGGGCATAGGAATTCGTTCATATTTTTTTTCAAAATATAGTCTGGCCCCACACAGGGTCTGAGGGACAGTGGACCGGCCCCCTGCTGAAAAAGTTTGCTGACCCCTGGTTAAGAGCATGGGTAGGCAAACTAAGGCCCGGGGGCCAATCCAGCCCAATCGCCTTCTCAGTCCGGCCTGTGGACGGTCCGGAAATCAGCATGTTTTTACATGAGTAGAATGTATCCTTTTATTTAAAATGCATCTCTGGGTTATTTGTGGGGTATAGGAATTCATTCATCCCCCCCATATAATCTGGCCCCCCACAAGGTCTGAGGGACAGTGGACCGGCCCCCTGCTGAAAAAGTTTGCTGACTCCTGGTTAAGAGCTTAGGCCAGCTTCAGTGGCAGGCACTGGCACCCCCCCCCCGAATTTGGTGCCTGGGTGCCCCACACCCCTTGCACCCCCGGGTAAAGACGGCCCCAAAGGCATCTCCTGCAACCTGCATGTTATCTAGGGAGACAGGGAGATTCTGCCAACCGGCAACATCTGAGGGCCAGAGACATTCCTCCTCCCTAATCTAAGAAGCAGCGTTTGCCACTGTGCGCAAGGGATGGAGGGATGCCTCTGTTTAGTTTTCCATATATGTATGTACCCGTGTTTCTCATATTGTAAGTCATGTCTTATATTCATTTTTACTCAAGAAAATAAGCCTGTGGCTTATTTTCGGGGGTGTCTTATTTTTTTAAAAAAAATTACGGTACCTCCTCTTTCTGCTGTGGCTCGGCGCCCGGAACTGGCTGCTGTGCACTTTGTTGGCGCTTCAGCAGGGCACGCTGCTGGGTCCTGCCGGGTTGGGGCTCCAAGCTGTGCGTGCTGCAGCTCTTGCTGCGTCCCGCCGCCGGCTTGGAGCTTGGCAAAGCGCGCGCTGCTGCCTTTGCCGGCTCCCGCTCCGTTGGGGCTTGGCAAAGTGTGCGCTTTGCCGAGCCCCGACTGAGCGGGAACCAGCAAAGGCAGCAGCCCGCCGCCGGCTTGGAGCTCGAGCCGGCAAAGGGTGGGCTCCCTGCCGTGTAGTGCTGCTCCCATCCGGAGGAGGCTGCCATGGGTGCCGAGGGCCTGCCTCCTCTTCCTCCTCCTTCCCCGCGTCCTTGTCTCGGCTCTGGCTGAGCCGGAAGAGACGGCGGGAGAGCAGCACAGCGCGAGCACAGCGCACGCCAGGGAAGGAGGAGCCAGGCCGGGCGGAGCTGCCGCACTGCAGCACACGAGGAGCCGGAACACGCATCACTTCCTCCTCCTTCCCAGCTCCCACCGGCGGATCCTCTGCCCCGCCACAGCCGCCCGGCCTGCCTGCCTGCCTGCCCGCCCTCCGGCTTCCCCACGCCAGAGGCTCCTCCTCGCCCTCCGGCTCCGGCTGCGCTCCCTCTCGCACTCCCAGCTGCCTCCTTGTCTGGGTCCCTGCTTGCAGCTGCTGCCTCCGCTGCCCTCTTCCTCCTCCTGTCTCTCGCCTGGGCATGTCGTCCCGTTTTCCCTCGCGGAAGGTTCTTGCTGTCGGCCGCTGCCTGCTCCTTCCTCGCTTCCCGGAGCCGCCCTCTCAGACCTTTGCCGGGTCCCGCTGGGTTGGGACTTGGCATGGCGTGCCCTGCCATACCAGCATGTCTTATTTTTGGGGTACGCCTTATATTTCGCTAGGTCTTGAAAATCCTGCCATGCCTTATTTTGTAGGGATGCCTTAAAATATGAGAAACACGGTATGTATGTATGTGTATGTATATATATATATATATATATATTTCTTTTTACAGCATGGATGGTGAGCATCTGTGGCCCTCCTGGCACCGCTGTTGAACTCCCATCAGCCCCCAGGGGCAGCATGCCTAGTGGTCAGAGACGATGGGAGTGGCTGCCTCTCAGCAGCACTTAGAGGGCATCTGTCCTGCATGCTTGTTTCAGTAATAATTCAATAATTCAATGATAGTAACTTTATTATTTATACCCCGCCCATCTGGCTGGGTTGCCAGCACAATAAAAACCACTAAACATTAAAACACTTCCTTGAATGGGGCTACCTTTGGGTGTCTTTTCAAAGTCAGGTAGTTGTTGATTTCCTTGACATCTGCTGGGAGGGCGTTCCACAGGGCGGGCGCCACCACCAAGAAGGCCCTCTGCCTGGTTCCCTGTAACCTCACTTCTTGCAGTGAGGGAACCGCCAGAAGGCCCGCGGAGCTGGACCTCCATGTCTGGGCTGAACGATGGGGGTAGAGATGCTCCTTCAGGTATTCAGAGCACAGGAAAACGCTAAACAGAAAAAGCAGGGGGGGGTCATTGCCGCAGCCATTTGTGGGTTCCTTCCTTCCAGTTGCAGCCCAGTCTCCTATCGGGTTTTGACTGTTAACCGGAATGTGACTGTACGTGTGTGTTTGTCTTTTCTCTGGTTGCCACTTCTAGGCAAAAGCTGCCCCAGAGCGTCGAGTTCAAAACACCACCTAAAAGCCACCTCCCGAGAAAAGCCGAGCCCGGTGAGTCATGGGGGTAGATTGAATGCGGATTTTATTTTCTAGTGAGGGGCTACGTGCCTCTGGTGTGCAGTTCTTGTTGAGCTGTTGACAAACAGATACTCTTAAGTCTGCTGTTAGGGAGGTGTTTTGGTTGCAACAAACTTCCTCAGACGGATGAGCCGGTCTTGGCCACGAGGGCCCACTTGTCTTGTTTTGAATGCATTTGGGGTTTTTTTGTGCTTTTAGTTGTCTTTAATTATCTTATGTGTAAATTGCTTTAAGATGCCTGTTTAGAAGGCAATTCATAGCTTAATTATCATCATCACCAGCATCTGAGACCTAAGGTTTCTCTAATGTAAAAAATTGCAGTGCTATATTTTCTTAAGCATGTAAAGATAATTGCAGCAGATTCACCCTGGCCATTCCTCCCTGCTTTTTCTCAATAGTTTCCCACACGTTGGATTGGTTAATGAATCTGCTTTGTTTTCTTCCAGGTCTCTCCTGATTCTGACGACCTGATTAGGATGCTGGAATCAGAGACACTTCTGTTGACCTATGCCTCCCTGAAGGTAAAAGACCAACAGTCTTATCCCTGCTTTGAGAGCTGGTCGCAGCCTAGTGGTTCAAATCTCTCCCTTCAGCCACATGAACTCGCTGGGTGTGACCTCGGGAGCCAGCCACAGTCTCTCTCAGCCTCACCGGTTGTAAGGATGAAATGGGAAGAAGTCGGGGTGCCCCCCTACACTCTGTGGGATAGCTTCGCTGCACAATGGTTTCTGTTAGCACACCGGGTTAGTTGGTTGTGGCCCTCTGGATGTTCTTTAAGGGGCTGCTGCCCCACAACAAACAAATCCAGGAGTGTTTAGTGGGTGCTGGGCCAGTGATTTCCCAAACTTTTGGGAGCCATCGCCCCCTCTGTGCCATAAGCTCATCCCCAGTGCCCCCTACCCTATAGAAAGCATTGTTCAGAATAGCACTTTGCATGATAACGAAGATAATAGCACACTAAAATTCAGCAAGCTAAGAATTGCACTCATATTCAAAATCTAATTAGCACTGTTTCGTTTCGTTAATAAAGCAAAATGGGTGGAACTTGATCCAGCGATATCAGCATTTCAAAGTATGATAGACATTTGCACTCCCCCCCCCCCAGCTTCTTAGAATACAGTCGTACCTCGGAAGTCGAACGGAATCCGTTCCGGAAGTACGTTCAACTTCCAGAATGTTCGGAAACCAAAGCGCGGCTTCCAATTGGCTGCAGGGAGCTCCTGCAGCCAATTGAAAGCTGCGTTGGACGTTCAGGTTCCAAAATATGTTCGCAAACCGGAACAGTCACTTGTGGGTTTCAGTCATTCAGGAGCCAAAACATTCAACTCGCAAGGAGCTTGGGATCCAAGGTACGACTGTACTTCTGCCATACGGCAGCCCCGTAAATTAAGTAGGTAAATAAATATGGGGAAAGCAAAATGTCACTTACAGAAGGATCTGAAATATTTTCCTTGAAGATTGAATTTGTTTTATTCTGGATTGTTTCATATGCTGCTTTAATGTGTTGTAAATTCGCTTTGAGATTTCCCCCTTTTAAAATATAAAGCGGTATATAAATGAGAAGGAGGAGTAGGAGAACCCTTTAGAAGCCCCTGCATAAGCTTAAATTGGGGAAATCGCCAGGTACGGACGGTCTGTCAGGGAAACATTATAAAGTATTACAATTTGAACTAAGAGATGTGTACAAATTAATGGTAGATAGGATTTTGGAAAGAGGAATGCTCCCAAAGACGTGGCAAGATACATTTATCACCTTGATACCCAAAGATAAAGAGAAAAGAGAGGAAATAGGGAACTACAGGCCAATTTCATTGCTAAATATTGATTACAAGTTATTTGCCGGAATTCTAGCCAATAGGATCAAAAGTGTTCTGAATAGAGTAATAGGTAAGGAACAACAAGGATTTTTACCACAAAGAAAGATGTCCAGCAATATTAGAGTGTTGCTGGACATATTTGAATATATAGATTGGAATCCCAGCAAGAAAGCAGCTTTTATATTTTTGGACGCCGAGAAGGCTTTTGATAATTTGGCATGGAGTTTCATGAAGGAGGCGCTAAGGAAATTGGGAATTGTGGGCAGATTTATGGAGGGAATAATCGCTATTTATAGCAAACAAACGGCAAGGTTGATTATCAATGGGAACATAACTAGGGAGTTCGAAATATCTAAGGGGACGAGGCAAGGATGCCCATTATCCCCGCTGTTATTTATATGGGCACTGGAATTCCTGATGAAAGACATCCAAACGGACAAAGAACTCAAAGGTATAGTGGTGGGGAAAAGCGAGCTTAAATTGCGAGCGTTCGCCGATGACCTAATAATAATGTTGGAAGACCCAGTGGAGACCCTACCTAAATTGAAACAAAAATTATTGGATTATGGGAAGGTAGCGGGGCTAAAAGTGAATAATCAGAAAACTAAATTGATGACCAAAAATATAAGGAAGGCAGAGGAAGAGGAAATTCAAACAATTAGTGAATGGGAGATAGTGAAAAAAATCAAATATTTGGGAATTATTATATCAAATAAAAATGTAGAATTATATGATAATAATTATGCTAAAGTTTGGAGGAAAGTAAAAGAGGATTTGGAAAATTGGAAGGGGCTAAATTTAACATTTGCAGGCAGGATTGCTGCAATTAAAATGATGATATTACCGAAATTAATATTTTTATTCCAAATGCTACCGATAAAACTCAAAAAAGAAACATTCGAAACTTGGAAGAAAGATCTAAGCAATTTTATTTGGCAAGGAAAGAACCCGAGGGTACAATTTAGGATATTAACAGATGCAAAAGAAAGGGGAGGTTGGGGGGTTCCGAATCTGAAACTGTATTATGCGGCATCTTGCTTGTGTTGGATGAGGGAATGGTTCTTGTTAGATGATTTGGAATTACTCAAACTGGAAGGATTCAGGAACATAGGAGGTTGGCACGCCCACCTATTAAAAGAAAAGAAGGGAGAATACTCATCATTCACCAATCATGTGTTCAAAAAACCACTACTTGACATATGGGAAGAATTTAGAAACCTGCTGGAACCCAAAGTCCCATGGTGGCTTTCACCTCTAGAAATGACGGCGATGAGCAAGGAACCGAAAGGGGGTAATTGGCCAACTTACAAAGATTTGATTAGGAAAACTAATAATCAGTATGAGCTCAAACCATATAACCAGATTAAGCAATACTGTCAAAGTTGGTTACATTACCTCCAACTGCAGTCGATATTTAAGGAACACAAGGCGATAGGATTTGATGATAAGAGATCGAAGTTGCAGGAATACCTATTGGAAAACCAGGGAAAACCATTAGCAAAATTGTACAAATTTTTACTCGAATGGGAAATGAAAGATGAGCTAGTCAAACACGCAATGATAAAATGGGCCCAAGACATTGGGAGGTCAATTTATGTTGAGCAATGGGAAAAGCTATGGAGGGAGGACATAAATTTCTCAGCGTGTATGGCGATAAGAGAAAATATATGGAAGATGGCACATAGATGGCATCTGACCCCAGCTAAATTGGCTAAAATTTACAGAAACGACCAAAACAAATGCTGGAAATGTAAGGAGATTTTGGGGGATTTTTATCATTGCTGGTGGAGGTGTGATAGGATTAGCAAGTACTGGTCAGAAATATATGAAGAGCTGAAAAAAATGCTTAGATTTACATTCGAAAAAAAGCCAGAGATCCTGCTATTAAGCATGATCCCTGAGGATATACCATCGGATAGGAAGAACATACTCCTCTACGCCTGCGCGGCAGCTAGAGTGCTGATCGCCCAGAATTGGAAAGGAGACAGGATTCCAACTATACAGGAGTGGTATATAAAATTAGCCGAATATATGACCCTAGCGAAATTAACCGCCCTGATTAGAAAGATACCCAAACAAAAGGTGAAGAAAGAGTGGAAATATGTGGAAGAGTACTTCTATAAACAAAAGATAAGCACAAAGATGGTGATATGTCTAGATTAAGAAGCACGAGATGATAAGAAATAATGAAATGGGAAGGTGAGGAAAATGGTTTATGTTAAAAGATAGGGAGAAGCCTAGTAGAACTTAATTATGAAATGTAACCGATTATAAGTGTTGGGAAGTCGAAATTTTATTCTGTCTATCACAACTGTCCCTTTTAACCCTCTTTATTGCCTACTTACTTCCTTTCCCTTTCCCCTCCCCTCCCACCCCATCCCACCCCCTTCCCCTTATTTCCCACCCCGTAATGACTTACCTTAGAGACCTTCTTTGTTCGTCTTTTTCTTCCTTTTTTTTTCCTTCCCTTCTCTTTTCCTTTTCCGTTTCCTTTTTTGACTCTTATTATATCCAAGGTCTGGAATATCTAGATTTCGAAATTTATCGAATAATGCCATAATTTTTTCTTAGAATTGTTGTAAAGCGTATATCTGTTGTTTGTTATATGTATTTTTCTTTGTGTATTTTTCTTTTGAAATTTTAATATACAATAAAAGCTTTTTTAACCCTGAAAAAAAAATAAAAAAAAATAGAAGCCCCTGCAATAAATACTTCTTCTTTCACCTGCCTTTTGTGGACGCGTGTTGAAACCCGACGACGTTGCGTCACAATCAGATGGAGAAGAATACCGCCTTCCTGGAACGGCACGCCGAGAGGAGCCTGTTAACCCTCAGCAGGGAGACTGCGAGGCTGCAGGCGGACGCCCAGAAGAAACGGCGCAGGCTGCAGCGCCTAAGGAAGGACCGCCAGCTCTCCGAGTCGCTGGACAGACAGGTATGGGCTTCCTGCTTCCCTGGGGGCAGGTCTGGGGACATTTCTGTACGGGGCTGGCTTGGTTTAGTCCTGCGAGTAACGTCTCTCTTTCCTCCCACCACCGGGGCTTCCAGCTCGAAGCGCTTGTTCCCGTTTTTGAGCAGAGCCCGGCCTTCGAAGAGGAATACAGGCACTTTGCCACAGCCCTGGACACAGTGAGGCACGAGCTGCCAGTGAATGAGATCTACCTGGGCAGGGACAAGAGCCAGTATCTAGGTATGGGAGTGGAGACACCTTTTCTGTGGGGAGCAGCTGAGAGGCAGAGACTCCTGGATTCAGCCCCATGTGGCGTCAGGAAGCATCTGCTTGCAGGAATGTTGAGGGTGGCAGGAGAGGTTATATGGTTTATTAATATCCTTCCTAACTTGCGCTAGCAAGTTCCTTCACCTAGCAGAGAGCATTCGCCTTCTTACGGCGCAGAAAGCTGGTTGCAAACTCGTGTGAGTCTCTTAAGGCAATAAGCAATTCAATCTGTCTTGTCCAGATTGCAATGTGTTCTAATAATTTCCTGGTAAGACCCCTTGAATCCCTCCTAAAAGAATAAAGACACCATAGTCTTATTCATAAGTAACAAAAAATAGTTTTACTCACAATTAGGCAGAGCACAGTGTGATCCCTGAAGGCAGGCTTTAGGGTTAAAGTTACAAACATGTACAAATAGGTTAATAACCTGGGGGACTGCTGTGGCAGCCAGCAGTCCAGGCCAGGTGATGCAGGAAGCAGGCAGGTTGAGCAAGAAGATTGGAAAAAGAAAAAGGTAGCAAATTAGCAAATTTTTCCTCCAAAAGCATTTTATTTTCAAAATTCAATTTATTTATTTATTTTTTAAAGCTGATTTAAATAAAAAAAAACATTGATTTTTATCCACCCTGACAGCAAGGGAGATTTGCTGTTTCAGCTTGGTCCAAGAAACAGCCCTCCTGAGCTTTCTCCTGCGGCAAGACCTCCGAGGGCAGGAGTTGCCTCTTCAAGAAGTTGCTTTTCAATGGGGAGGGTTCCTGGTTTGATGGTAGGGCTTGCCATCTAAGAGGATCTCTGCCTCTCTCTGAATCTCTTTCCTCGACTTGCAGACGACTTGCAGAGGGCCTTGGCCGCCACCCAGGAAGCTTTGCGCAGAGCCCTGCCAGAGCACGCCAAGGAAAATGCCAAGGGCCTGAGCATCACGAAGGAGCTGGAGGAGGTGTCCTTGGAGGTAGCTGCCGAGCTGCCAAGGTATTTCTAGTAAAAGCACATTTTAAAAGAACGTAAGAGATTTGTTCCTGTTTGATTGGGTGGAGGAGGAGGAGGAAGAGGCAAGTTATTAAGGGGCTGAGGGAGAGCTTGGTGAATCGTATTGGGAATACAGACTTTCTCCATGTTGGGAATACAGACTTTCTCCATGTTGGGAATACAGACTTTCAAAGAATGAGACAGAAATATGACGTCCAATTTTCCTTCCTGCTGAAGTAGAGCATCTGCTTTGCTTGGAGATTCACTTTACCAAACAGTGAGATTGTGGGCCTTTTTGGAACTGGCTTAGAAGAACACTAAGAATAAGACAGAAATTGCATAAAACAATCAAATGTGTAGAGAGGAGGTATTGTCATTTGCTCATAAGTACTAGAACTGGTTGCCCAGTGCTTCAGAAAGGAAGTTGTTCTTCACTCAGCAGCCCGTTCACCTATGGGACTCACTGCCACAAGGTGGCCCACAGGCTCAAACGGCTTCAAAGGGAGGATTTAGGCTCACCCATGTGATGCTATTCAGGAGAGGCTGGCTGCAAACTCATTTATTTATTGGAAATGAAGGGATTAGTCAGAACATACCCACTGGATTTAAGGGACATGCCTGCTTTCCTTGGGTGTATTCGGGGTATGGTTGGAGATCCCTGAGTGGTCATTAGCCACAATGGTCCAATGGAACCCACATTAATAATAATAATAATAATAATAATAATAATAATAATAATAATAATAATAAATTTATTTATAACCCACCCATCTGGCAGGGTTTCCCCAGCCACTCTGGGCAGCTCCCAATAGAATATTAAAAACACGATAAAATTCAAAAGACAACAAAACATCAGTCATTAAAAACTTCCCTGAACAGGGCTGCCTTCAGGTGTCTTCTAAAAG
Organism: Zootoca vivipara; assembly: GCF_965207765.1. Taxonomy (NCBI): domain Eukaryota; kingdom Metazoa; phylum Chordata; class Lepidosauria; order Squamata; family Lacertidae; genus Zootoca; species Zootoca vivipara. Next base: position 96,355,127 of record NC_142589.1, on the reverse strand, counting down.
TCAGGGCGGGAGGGTGGGATAGGGGGTGGGATGGGGGGAAGGGAAACGGGGGAGAGAGAGGAAATAATTTTTGTTTTTGTTTCTTAGGTTGATGTATTTTACTTTTTGTATAGATGAACATAGATGTACTTTTTTGTTTTTGCTTTTTGTAACGCTTTAAAACATGAATAAAGAATTTTTTTAAAAAAGAATATAAAAAACACGATAAAATTCAAAACACGACAAAACATCAGTCATTAAAAACTTCCCTGAACAGGGCTGCCTTCAGGTATCTTCTAAAAGTCAGGTAGTTGTTGATTTCCTTGACATCTGATGGGAGGGCGTTCCACAGGGCGGGCGCCACCCCCGAGAAGGCCCTCTGCCTGGTTCCCTGTAACTCTGCTTCTCTCAGGGAGGGAACCGCCAGAAGACCTTTGGGGCTGGACCTCCGTGATCAGAAGATGGGGAGAAGTAATAGGAGGAAGGCCCTTGCCATAGTTTCCTTTGAGGAGGCGCCTGGTTGGAAAGACGATGTTGAATGTTGGTCGGTCTGAGGCTCGGGACCTGTCTCTCCCATGTTCTTAGCAATGGGTCCTACTAGATCTTTCACAAAGAGATGAGCCTGTTTGCTTCCCTGTTCCCATTTCACGTTCTCCTCTTCCTCTTCCTCCTCCTCTTCCTCCTCCTCTTCCAGGACCTTTGTGCACGGACTGGACTTGTCGGCCGACGTTGGCAAAGAGGCCTCCCTGCGCTGCCAGAAGGTCTTTGAAGACACCCAAGGGGTCGAGAGGATGAAGCAGCTCTACTTTGGTTAGGCCCAAACCCCCAGGCTTGCCCCCCTCCAGGCCTCTCATCCCGAATCCAACAGCAAGGGGTCGGCAGCTGAAGCCCCCCTCTCTGCTAAGCTGCTTGCATTTTTGTATTAAATTGAATTTTTGTATTAAAGCACTTCTTCAGTCTTTCACTGCAAAGTCTGGCTGCAACAGTGTCTTCTTTTGGCCTGTTTTCTTTCTTTCTTTTTCTTTCTTTCTTTCTTTCTTTCTTTCTTTCTTTCTTTCTTTCTTTCCCATCTGGATGGGTTTCCGCAGCCACTCTGGGCGGCTTCCAACAGAATATTAAAAACACAATAAAACACCAAACATTTTAAAAAAACTTCCTTAAACAGGGTTGCCTTCAGATACCTTCTAAAAGTCAGGTAGTTGTTAATTTCTTTGACATCTGATGGGATTTGAAGATTGAAAAAATACTGGTTCATATAATATTAAATAGTTGACTCTGAAGGCGTGAATAGTATATTTAGCTACAGTACAGAGAGCCAGAAATCCTTTTATTCCAACTTTCCCGTTTTCCTCTGCTTTCTCTTTCTTTAGGTTTTCATTTTTCTTGTCGTTTCTCTGCTTTTCTTCTTCTTTAGACTTTATTATTATTATTTATTGAATTTACACACCTAAAGTAGCAGTTTGTAACTCGAGAGGCAGTTTTACACCTGCATATTATTTTAAAAATTTTTTTTTTAAAAAAATTGATTTAAAAATTGATTTGTTGATTTAATATGCTGTAAACTGCTTTGAGATCTTTCTTAAAAATATAAAGCGGTATAAAAATTTAAAATAAAATAAAAATACCTAGTGATGGGTATGCGTTTTTGTACGTTTCTGAAAAGTATGACATTTTACAAAATGAAATATCCATATCTCTTTTGTGTATCTCTGACTAATCAATAAATCACCAAAAACCCCTATTGAGTCCCAACTCAACCATTCCCAGGAAAGGAAGGCCGGCCCAGGAAGAGCACCGGGCGACGCTCGGGCTTCGCCTGCGCGGTCTGCGCCTGCGCGGCCGTCCCTCGCCTTTCCTTTCCTGCTCCCACCTCCCGCGCGTGCGCCGTGGAGTCGTACAACCCGGAAGTGGCCGCCTCCGCTGTGGGCGGGAAGGGAGCGAGGGCGGGACGAGGCGGCTCCCGGCCGTCGCCTCCTCAGCCGCGGGGAGCTCGCCCGGAGGAACCGCCTGCCTCGTTCGCTGGCCCGGCCCTCGCTCGCAGGTAGGACTCGGAGGGGGGAAAGGGACAGCACTGAGGTAAAAAAATTAGTGGGGGGGTTCCTGTGGTAAATTTGGGGGGAACTGAGGTAATTTTTGGAGGGGTTTCTGAGGTAATTTCTGTGGGGTAGGGTTCTGAGGTAAATTTGGGGGGAACTGAGGTAATTTGGTGGGGTTTCTGAGGTAATTTCTATGATGTGGGGTTTCCTGAGGTAAATTTGGGGGTTCTGAGGTATTTCTTTGGGGGGAAGAGAAGTTGCGAGGGAGGAGGAGCTGTGAGGGGGGTGGCACAATTCTCCCCACTCCCCAGCTTCGTGTCCCACCTCTGAGAGGGTGTCTCCCTTGGGTGGGGGTGGGGGTGGGGAACTGAGGCTGAAGGAGTTTTCTCCCCGGAGGGGCATTTAGAAGAGAATAATAATAAAAAACCAAGAGTCGGGTCCCTTCGCTCTCTGCCACACACGCCCCCCTCCCCCCTAAAATACTTGTGGGAGCCTCAAAAAAAAGTGGAAGGGAAGTCCCATTCGTGGGGTGGGGGGTGCCGTGTCATGTGGTCGAGAGTCTGATGTATATGTTATAGGGTACTTAACATATTATAATATGATATAATATAAGATATGATATGTTTGTGTGTGTCTAACATATATAAGTGTGTATATATTATGTTAGAGGGTACTAATATAATGTAATATAATATATGGTTTGATATATGTTTGTGTGTATATAACATATATAAGTGTGTATATATATAATATATTACATTGTATTATGCTATACTACAGCATATTATACTATATTATTATATACAGGGCTTTTTTTCTAAAAATGTTTAGGGGTCCTTTCATTTTGGCTCAAGAAAATCACCATTTTATAGTTCAAATCAGGAAAAATAAATACAGTACATGAGTAAACCGACAAAAGTGCAAGGATTCACATTATGTTTAGGGGTACACGTCCCCCCAGAAAAAAGCACCGTGTGTGTGTATATAATATTTTTATTGCTCTCTCTCGGTCAATGACCAGTAGAGAAGATATGGAAGAAAATAGAGATCCTAAAACACAGTGTGATACATTAAGTATATTATGAAATGTAGATTTAAAAACAGCGGAAAATATTTCTACAGCAATGAGAATATAAAATCATCACGTTAAAGGGGTAAGAAAACAAGGTGATTTTCGAGCCCCACATTGGGCAAAAAATTCCTGCCTTGCTGGGGGTTGGGCTAGATGACCCTCAGGAGTCCCTTCCATCTCTATGATCCTTTTGTTATTTTAGAGTCCTCCATCGTGACTTATTCTGAGAGTGAATCCCATAATTTCAGTACGTACTGTGTGTGATGCAGTGATTTCTTTGGTCAGTATTGGATCCCAAGGTAAGGGATTTACCTGAAAGCCGAGAGATTTGGGGGCCAAGGCGAGAGCTTTGGGGGCACAGTATGGGGGGGGGTTGCAGGTAGTTGGACGCTGTACCTCTCCTATTATTATTATTATTATTATTAATTTCAAGAGTACCTGTCTTGAGGTTGCTTATCCAGAGAGGGACCCTGTGAGCTGCCTTTATATCTCTTTTTTTTGTCATCAATGTGGATCAGGGCTGAGTGTGAGTGACAGCATCTTTACCTTTTGCTCCACTGAATTGGTTCATTGTGAGGGAGGGAAGGACTGGCATGGAGGCAGGCATCATTTGAGAGCCCTTCTGCAGCCTCTGTTTCAGGTGCTGGGCCTGGGGTGTACAACCTGTCGCTTTCTGCCAGGACCTTGGGGCTCAGAGGCCTGCCCCGCCCCGCCCCTCCCTCGGGGTGACTCTCTGCTCCCTTCCCTGCAATTCAGGCTGGGAGTTGGTGGCTGGGCTCTCCTGCCAGCAGCCTTGGGCAACGGATCCCGGTTTCTGGAGAGCAGTCCCCATTGGCCAGGGGCTGTGCCATCTCGCATCACTTTGCCTCGCGGATGCATTACTAACAGGGCTGCCCCATTGGGAGCGCCTCGAGGTGTCTGGATTTATTACAGTGGTAGGAAAGGGATGGTGGTGCTGTCTGATTTTTATCCCCCTGCCCGCCCCCCACCAGACCTAGGAAGAACTTAAAACAGCCAGTTGGCACCACTGCTCTCCTAGCCGCCGCTCCCCCTTTCTCTGTGTGTGTCTGTTTAAAAGTTCCTTGCCAGAGCTCAAAGAGAGCAGAGATTTTGGGGGCTGGTCGGGTTGTGTGTGCGTCCGAAGATGATATCATGAGGCAACCTTCCATCAAGCAGAGCAGAGCGCTCACACCCTTATGTGGTTTGGGCACCCTCTGCCTCTTGCATCAACTTTGTAGCAAAACTAACAGATTTCTCTCCCCCCCCCTTGCACATACCCCCCCCCATCTGTAGGGGATAAGTTAGGGCAAGAAATACCAGAAATATCAAGCCAGGCCTTTTGGATTGCTCTCTTTTTGAAGAGGTTTCACTTTTTAAAGGGCGGGGCAGGCGGGGGACACAACACTAGTTTGGATCAATGGGTGCACTCTTAGAATATAGTGAATTGTAGTTTGGTGAGAGGCAAACTAGTTTCCAGGATTCTAATTTGGGGCAGGATGTGCTTTAAATTTATGGTGCAGATGTTTCATCTGTGTGCTTCTGAGGCAAGGCAGGTGTCAACACACAAGGAGGGCTTCCTCCCCCTCTGCCGTGTCAGCCCATATGTGGAACTCTCTGCCCCATGAGGTTAGGCTTGCTTTCTTTGCATTCCACCGTCAATGGATAACGTTCCTTACCGCTGGTTCTGATCTTGTATTCTGCTTTACTGCTGTTTTAAGTTTTCATTACTTGCGTTTTTACTGGCCGGAGCGTCATTTATGGATGTTCTGTGCAGAGAGGAAAAGCAGGGTTTTGTTTCATTTTGCATTGAGGAATGCCCAATAAATTTGGTTAGGAGGCCTCTAATGCTTGATTGTATTTTTTAAAATGGGATTTTGGCAAGGTTTCCGTCCTTGCCCCCTCGCCAGTCGTGCAGCTGCCACCTCTAACCCTCCCTTCTCCCTCAAGGTGTTCATGAGAACAAGAGGGAGATAGCTCTTGTCTGTACTGGCTTGAGGAAGTGATGGGATGCGAATTAAATACACCAATGCTCTCAATTTGTTAAGCAGACACCTTGGGTGGCTGTGTGTGGCTGTCGGCTACGAAAAAAAGTCTTTAAAAGTTTCTGCATGGTTTCTCTTGCTTTCACCCTCTTGCTGCAAGACCTTTCCTAACCTCCGACTTCAGAGGTGCTGGTTCTTGTGTGGGGTGGCGGAAGGCAGGGGGAGTCCCCACTTTCTTTCTTCCAAACTTGGAGGAGGCCCCTTGATGCGGGAGCCTCTCCCCTCTACAACCCCCCCCCTCTGCTTCCCCTCTGCATTTTTCAGCTGCAGATGTTCTTGATAACTTCCTCTCTCTTCCAAAGTGAGCCATGACTTGTGCTCTCTGAGTCTGGAGGATGACTAGCTGACTAAACAAAGAGATTTCTTCTCTCCTGCCTGCCCCCCCCCCTCCTTCAGAGGTTGACTCAGTCCGTTTTCTGTGTCACTCAAACCAAACTGAGCGCCAGGCCTCTGGGCTCCTCTCTCAGACCTGCCACACAGCCTTAAACATTTGTCTCCCTGAATAATCGAAAGAGGGTTACATGCTGTCTGCTGAAGTGTGTATGAAAAAGAAGACACATATATCTGGTGGCTGAAACTTCAAGCAGACAGCACTTTTTTGTGGGAAAGCGTGATTCATGGACGACGTTAGCTTGAATAATCCAGAGTATGAATAAACCACTTGAGCCGTATGCTTCTAGCCCTCAGTTACCCACCCTTTTATTACACTTCATGGGTTGAGGAGACTCCAACCCAGACAGATCTTAAATTTCTTTGTAGGGACCTTTTTTTGAGAGTGCAGCGTTAGACATCTGATTTCCGACACTGCCCCAGGACTCAAGGTCTCAGCTTGCCAGGGAAATTCTGTGGCTTCACTCCCTCTGTGGAAGTATTGAGCGGGGCAGCAATCTTGGCTGCAGGCCCTGGGTTCAAATCACGTACGGGGCGGCAAGAGCAGCCCTCCAATGACTGATCTCGAGCATTCATATTCAAGGCTCTAGGTTTTTTTAAAAAAGCTATGTATTTCTCTCTCTTTGTTCTGTTCTGTTTAAAAGGCAAGACCTGCGATGAGGTATTTAGAAACTGACACCACCACCCAGCCTTTGATTGTGCAGATGGGAAAAACTTGCAGCCATTGGTTCACTCAGCAGCCTTCCCATACACAATCTATGCAGACATGATCAGTGATCAGTGTAGGATTCCTTTGGCTGAGTGTGCTTTTGATTTTATTTCCTATATTTCTATGCCGCTTTCCATTCCAATGAATCCCAAAGCGGCTCACAAACAATAAATAGCAATAGCATGATAGAGCACAATAGAACATTGCAACTACAGTGGAACCTCGGTTTATGAACACCTCGGTTTATGAATTTTCGGTTTATGAACACCGCGGACCCATCTGGAACGGATTAATTCACTTTCCATTACTTTTAATGGGAAAGTTCGCTTCAGTTTATGAACAGACTTCCGGAACCAATTACACCCATGTTTCAGTTTATGAACGCTTCAGTTTAAGTACTTCACGGACTGGTCTGGAACGGATTAATCCACTTTCCATTACTTTCAATGGGAAAGTTCGCTTCAGTTTATGAATGCTTCAGTTTATGAACAGACTTCTGGAACCAATTGTGTTCATAAACCGAGGTACCACTGTACAGCATAAATCATATAGACTAATGAACAGATAATCAGTGAAGCAGTTGCAATCTGTAAAACACTGTGCTGCAGCTATGCACAGTCCTGTGCCCTTGGCACTGAACTGCCCAATGTTTGCACAGGGATTAGCAAATCCTTCCTTGCTGTTGTTGTTTGGGTCTGTGTTTGTTTTCTTCAAAAAAAAAAAAATCCAATCGTGTCTACAAAGTCCTCTTGTGTGTGTGCTTAGTTCTGTTTCCTAACACTCTCAAATGCCTTTTTAGTAGTGAAATGGAGCATGGAAGCTCTGGACTTTAGCAGAGTAACACAATACAGCACTCAGACAAAGGTGGTCCTGTTGCCTTTTAAAGGGAAGCTCCTTAAATATTTAGGCTCAAGCCTAATGGTTGTGATCTCTCTCTCTCTCCCTCTCTCTCTCTCTCTCTCTCTATGTGTGTGTGTGTGTGTGTGTGAGAGAGAGAGAGAGAGAGAGAGAGAGAGAGAGAGAGAGAGAGAGAGAGGGGTGCTATCTTACAATAGTGTGAGTCTGCCAAAGCTGAATTGTCTGCTTTTGAAAAGCAAAAATTTGCATTAACTTGTCAACGTAGCTACTTTTGTTGTTGTTTAGTCGTTTAGTCGTGTCCGACTCTTCGTGACCCCATAGACCAGAGCACGCCAGGCACTCCTGTCTTGCACTGCCTCCCGCAGTTTGGTCAAACTCATGTTCGTAGCTTCGAGAACACTGTCCAACCATCTCGTCCTCTGTCGTCCCCTTCTCCTAGTGCCCTCAATCTTTCCCAACATCAGGGTCTTTTCCAAGGATTCTTCTCTTCTCATGAGGTGGCCAAAGTATTGGACCCTCAGCTTCACGATCTGTCCTTCCAGGGAGCACTCAGGGCTGATTTCCTTAAGAATGGATAGGTTTGATCTTCTTGCAGTCCATGGGACTCTCAAGAGTCTCCTCCGGTAGCTACTTTAAGTGAATTCAAATCTCCAGGGCCTGAGGTGCTGCACCCAAGGGTGCTAAAGGAGTTTGCGAATGTAATCTCAGAGCCTTTGTCTATGATCCTGGAGAATTCTTTGAGGACAGGTGAGGTCCCTACAGACTGAAGGTGGGCAAATGTGGTTCCCATCTTCAGAAAGGGGAAAAAAGACCCAGATAACTACCGACCGGTGAGCTTGACATCGCTACCAGGAAAGGTCCCAGAACAGATCATTCAACCGTCTGTCTGTGAGCACCTAGAAAAGGATGCCATGATTACTAAGACCCAACATGGGTTTCTAAAAAATAAGTCATGTCAGACAAACCTTATTTCTTTTTTTGATGGAATTACAAGCCTAGTGGATCAGGGGAATGCTGTGAATATAGTGTCTTTTGATATCAGTAAAGATTTTGACGGAGTCCCCCCTGATATTCTTGTGAGGAGGCTGGTGAAATGTGGGTTGAATGATGTAACTCTTAGGTGGATTTGTAGCTGGTTGACCGACTGAACCCAAGGAGTACACATTCATGGTTCCTCATCATCCTGGATAAAAGTAACAAGTGGGTGCTGTAGGGTTCTGTCCTGGGCCTGTTGTTCAACATCTTTATAAACGACTTGGATGAAGGAATTGGATGCTCAGCCAATCTGCAGATGACACCAAACTGGGAGGGGTAGCCAACGCTGCAGAAGACAGAATCAGAATTCAAAGTGACCTCAACAGATTGGAGAACTGGACCCAAACCAAATGAATTTCCATAGGGACAAAGGTCAGGTTCTGCACTTCGGCAGGAAGAACCAGATGCACAAATATAGGATGGGAGGCCCCTGGCTCACTAGCAGTACATGTGAAAAGGATCTAGGGGGGTCTTGGTGGGCCACAAGCTTAACACAAGTCAACAGTGTGATGCAGCAGCAAAAAAAGCGAATGCTATTCTAGGCTGCATCCACAGAAGTCTAGTGTCCAGACCAAGGGAAGTCGTAGTCCCACTCTCTTCTGCCCTGGTCAGGCCACACCTGGAATCCTGTGTCCAGTTCTGGGCATCACAATTTAAGAAGGATGTTGACACGCTGGAAGGTGGGCAGAGGAGGGCGACCAAGATGATCAAGGGCTGTAGATGGGTGGTAGGATACCTGCTTTGCCTTCGAAGGCACCATGTTCAATCCCAGGAATCTCCAGGTGGGGCTGCTGCCGGTCAGTGTAGACCAGGGGTCAGCAAAAATTTTCAGCAGGGGGCCGGTCCACTGTCCCTCAGACCTTGTGGGGGGGCGGACTATAGTTTGGGGACCCCTGGTGTAGACAATGCTGAGCATCAGGTGAACCAGTGGTCTGACTCTGTGTAGCAGCTTCCTGTTTAAACCAGTCCTTCAGTCATAATCATGAGGACTAGAATCTTACTGCCCTCCTCATAAAAATCAAGTAAGTTGCTCAGGGGTGGGGCATCCTCTTTGCAGACAGAAGGTCCCAAGTTCAGTCCTCAGGAACCCCAAGTAGGCGTGGGAGTAGTCTCCTGTCCGAAATCCAGGATAGATGTTGCTGCTAGTGAGTGTATACTGAGCTAGGTGGAGCTAATGGTCTGAGCTGGTACAGAGCAGCTTCTGGAGTTCCTCTATAGTGGACCTGTAATGTCTTCAGCAGTCTGGAGGAGTTCTCTGTTTCCTTTTGCCATAGCTTTGGGATCTCTGCCCCTTCACAACTCCGGGGGCCTTCAGAAATCTCCCATCTCTGTCGGCAGGGACAGAAAGGCCCATATTTGTAAATAAAGTGTCTGGGTCAGTGGAGGGTGGTTTTTTGTTTTGTTTAGTTTTGAATGAGTTATTTGAGGCTGTTGCTTCTGTGACGATTCTGCCTCCTCCAGAGGGGGCGGCAATAAATCCCAGTTTAGCAAGGAAGAACTTATTAAGCCAAAGTGGTTCACTTGCAGAAATGTGTCTTTTATTCCCCCACCCACCCCCGGCTGCCCAGTTTTGCTATAATGGTAGCTTTCCCTTTTTAGCATTGGCATGATTCATTGGTTAAACATGCAGCTCAAAATTACGGGTTTATGTAGACTAAACCGCTGCCTCGGACAGATTGATGGGATGGGATGGGGACAGACACTCTGCCGCGTTTTCCAGAGGCTGTGATATGCACAAGGTAAGAGTTTTCTGCGTGCTTTGCAAATCCTCTGACACCGAGGTGCTTTCTGTCAGGTTCTGCTGGGAAGCCTTAGGCCTTGAGAAACAGCCTCAGAATTTCTGTCTGTAAAAGGCTCCGGCAAATTACTTTCCCTTTTCTCTGCTGCTTCAGCTCTAGCCCAAATAGCAGCTCCCCCCTCTTAACCGAGCGGCCCTCCCTTGGCAAGCAGACCATTGCTCCAAATTGGAAGAGGCTGTAGTTCTCAGTGCCCAGGAAGGGCATTTATTGGCATCAGAGCCTTCTGAAAACCTCCAGAGGAAAGCGATTCCGCAGCTTCCCCTCCGTGGGTTAGCTGAAGGAGAAGTAAGCTGAGTTTCCTATGTGTCATGCCTTCCCCTTGGAAGGAATGGAGGAAGGAGTGAGCTCCGGGTCCTCATCTGCCTTGAGAGCAGGACAGCTTCCCTCTGCTCTGGTAAGAACTCGAGACATGCCTAGGGAGAATTTGCCTGACCCTTGACTTCTCCCCTAAGTAGGCGTGTTTCCTAAGTGGTCACGTTGCAGCCGGTTTGTTCCGCCAGAGCCCACGGGCAGCAAGAGACAAAGCCGTGTCTGTTCCTGGCCTCCCCTTTCAGGCAGCATGGGGTGCCTGCTTTGGCTAAATCGATGGGTCGCAGAAATGGCCTTGGGGTGTGTGTGTGACACTGTCCTGCCTTGCCTCACTTCTGTCAATGGGGAGGCAGCTGTTCGGCCCGTTCCTCTTTGCGGTCCCCTTTCCTGCCATCTTCCTGAGGCTCAGGTAAACCGTCCCGCTGCCTTCCAGGATTTGCAACAAGGCTGCCCATTTTGTTTTGTATTTCCTATGGGAGGGAAGGAGAAACGCTGCTTCCCTACTCATTGAAAAAATGGGGCAGAGGCATGGGAGCTGAAGAACAACTCTCCCCACTTGTGATACCCAGTGACCAGAATTCAGGGGCCTACTGCCTGCAACTATCCATTGTGGCTATTAGTCGGGGGTAACCTTATCTTGCATAAAACACTGCAGAGCACTGCACACGTTCCTGGGTTCTTTGTGACCTTTTAATTGGGCCTAATGACAACACATTTTATTCTCTTGTCTCCTTTGGGGGAGAACAAATGAGAGCGAACACTCATCCCTTGGCCTGGCTCTTCCTGCCTTCTTTTGTGCTGCTTTGATGATGCTTGGCTGTTTTTCAGGGTTAGGATTCACTTTTTGGAGAGCATGCTTGTTTCCTCCTGTGGCTCAGAATATCCTGGAGGGCAAGTGCTCCTTGATGATAAGATGATAGGGCCGGTTGTGGTCATGTCAAGTGAGTGTGGCTGGTGTGACAGATGAACCCAGACCTTGTCAGGCTGCCTCTCCCATTGAGCACAATGGGATGGGCAGCTGACAACTGACTTTCGGTGTCACAAAAAGGCTGCAAATGGTTCATTATTGCTGTAGCAAGGAGCTGTATATGGTGTGGAGAAAGCAGATAGGGAGAGGTCTTCTCCTGTTGTCGCACTGGAATTTGAGGCCAAATGTTGGAAGGTTCAGGACAGACGAAAGGAAGGCCTTATTCACATAGGCACTGTGGAATTTGTTCCCACGAGATGTTAGTAATGATCTCCAATTCGTATGGCTCAAAATAGAGACAAATATACCATCAAAGGCTGTAAGCGATGATGATGCCTCTGAATGTCAGTTTTGGGGAATCACAAACTGTTCTCCGTTCCCTTGGGGGGCAGCTGCTTAGCCACTGGGCTAAATGGACCCTCTTTGACCTGATCCTGCTGCTAAGTTCTTAAGTTTTTAACATGATGCTGTCATTTGGCTCCCCAGTACAGGTAATGTTCTTGTTGCAGATGCCAAAATAACTTGGTCAGCGGTGGGTACGCTTGGGGAGAGGGGACACCCATTTGCTCTTCTGCTCCAGGCACAAAAATGTATGGAACCGACCCTGGCGACTGGCTCTGCGAGTCAATGTTCTGGAGAATTGCAGAATCACAGAGTTGTAGAGTTGGAAGGGGGATGCAAAGGGCCGCCCACTCCAACTCCCCTTTCAGCTTGACCCTCGCGATTCAGCTGTGCTGCTTTCCTTTACCTTGCCCACCTGCTTGGGTCTTGAGTTTTTAACCTTCTCTCGTAGCTCAGTGTTGGGCTGTTTTTACAAGTTGTCTTAAGGTGTGGCTCCTCCCATCGAGAACTGCAGTCACGGTAATTCTGTGTGCACAGGGCTCTTTTTTTAAAAAAAAAATGCCATTGTCCATTTGCACAGGTGGCTGCATGTTAGGGTCACTCTGCGCCTGTTCACCGAGGCTGAGATTGGCCTGTTAGTTGGACAGTTGTGGCTGTTGTCACCTCATGCTTCTCTGCATCCCTGCTCTAAACAAACTGGAAGCTTTTTTAGGGTTGTATCAAATGAGTAGACCCAAAGAAGTTATAGGACATTACAAACTCAGTTGCATCTGTATCAGTGGGGGTTTACTCTTGAGTAGAACTTGGTTTGATACAACCATTGGAAAGTACTTTTTAATGAAATGCTTGCAAATGTTTTAAGATATGGCGATAACATTCCTTACAGTAGATTTTAAGGAAAAAATTGAAGGCAATTGGAATTGTTACCATCCTTGACTGTGAATGCATGTACCACTTCGGACTAATCACGTGAAATAAGCTAATTGTAGCTTCTGATTTTCAGATTTGATTACTGCCGTGTTCATTCCAGCTGCTCAGTTTGGCGTCTTACAATGTCGCTAGCTAATGTTATGGATTTCTTTTAAAATGGGAGAAAATTTTCCACTGAAAAATGTGTTGTAGAAATTTCCCTGAGGTGGGAAAGATCCCCCACATCGTACCATTTCCATGGAAATTTCTCTTCCTCCCTTGGGACATCAGAAATCCAAGGTGACGGTAGTTTGGGCTTGCCTAGACCTGGAGCAACACTGGTGTATTCAAGGAGCTTAAAAAAACCAAAGTCGTATGTGTCCCTTTGGCATTTCTCCTGAATCTTCCCCATCCAAAGCAGCTTTTTTGTATTGGACAGTTTGATTTTGGGTATGTTTTTGCCCAGGCTTTGCCACAGAGACTCAGAGCAGCTTGTAGCAAACAGTGCAAACTGAATGTTCCTGCTGTGAGGGTGCATGTCACCTCCGCCCCAGGAGCAACTGCTCTGGCCCCCTTCCAGATGCTGCTGACTCCCAGCCACACTGGTCACCTCGTCTCTGCAGACACTTAAGCTGCTGTTCATAGGAACACAGAAAACTGCCTTATTTCAAGTCAGACCAAGGATTGTGCCTGACATCTCCGCCATCTGGGGATCCTTGGATCTGGACTGTTTTCACGCACTAATAACCCATCCTGTAGAATTCTATCCGTTATGTTTTATCTGCACAATTGGAATGAATGTTGGGAACCAAAATGCTTTCTCTGCGCAGCCTGAGCAGGAGCAGTCAGAATAAAGAGAAAGAGGTTGGAATGGGTCAATAGATTTGTGGACTGTCCCTGGATCAAGTGACTTTTCTTCTTTAAGTTCTCAAAAGCTCTTCACCTAGCTCAAGGTTGTCCTCTGAACTAGCCAGATGTTCAATCAGTCCCAGTCAGTCCACCATTTGAAAAAATGAGACTTTAGAGCCGTATTGCACCCAAAATGGCAACTAGACATTCCGTTTTGGCAAGTGCAACCTTGGTTTAAGGAACCATTTTGTGCCCTGCTTATGTATCTTAAGTTTCTAACACTGCCAGTGGGGTAGGATAGGCTGAGAGAGAGTGACTGGCCCAAAGTCACCCAGTGAGCTTCATGGCCGAGTGGGGATTCGAACCCCGGTCTTCCAGGTCCATTGCCCAGCGCCTCCGCTTTGGGATCCTCCCCTGACCCATCTCCCTCCTTCCTTTTCCTTCCAGATACCCAGCCCCGCAGCCGAGCCCAGGGCGGTATGCCGAGGCAGGATGAGCGCGAAAGATGCCGGCGGTGCAGCTTGTCCGGAGAAGGCGGCCTACACTCTTCATATTTACCCCCAGCTCTCGGCCGAAAGCGCCTCCTGCTGCCGCGTGACGGCAACCAAAGACGCCACCACCGCCGACGTCATCCGGGACGTCATCGGCTCCCTGAGCCTGGACGTCTCTAAGCACTACGTTCTGGTGGAGGTGAAGGAGTCGGGCGGGGAGGAGTGGGTGCTAGACGGGAACGATTCGCCGGTGCACAGGGTCCTGCTATGGCCCCGGCGGGCGCAGGACGAGCACCCCCGGCAGGACGGCTACTACTTCCTGCTGCAAGAGAGGAACACGGACGGCAGCATCAAGTACGTTCACCTGCAGGTGGCCTCCGGGGAGGAAGAGGGGCGGGAGGAGGTCCGGCGGCTGGTCGAGCGAGGCTTCCTCCCCTGGCTGCAGGAGGACGTCAACGACCTGTGCAACCTGCCCAACCTGACAGAGGCCACGTTGCTGGAGAACCTCAAGCGGCGCTTCCTGAAGCAGAAGATCTACACCTACGCCGGCAGCATCCTCATCGCCATCAACCCCTTCAAGTTCCTGCCCATCTACAACCCCAAGTACGTCCAGATGTATGAGAGCCACCAGCTGGGCAAGCTGGAGCCCCACATCTTTGCCATCGCCGACGTGGCCTACCACACCATGCTGAAGAAGCACGTCAACCAGTGCATCGTCATCTCTGGGGAGAGCGGCTCCGGCAAGACGCAGAGCACCAACTTCCTGATCCACTGCCTCACCGCCCTCAGCCAGAAGGGCTATGCCAGTGGGGTGGAGAGGACCATTCTGGGGGCTGGACCGGTGCTGGAGGTGAAAAGCAACCTGTAAAACTCTCTCTCTGCTGTCAAGCCCTTTTTGTAACCGGAAAGGATGGGTTCGGTCTCTGGGGGTCTCAAGCGGGGAGGATTGCTTCTGTGGAAAGAAGATTCCACCCAAACATTAGGAAGAACTTCCTGACAGTAAGAGCTGTTCGGCAGTGGAATTTGCTACCAAGGAGTGTGGACGAGTCTCCTTCTTTGGAGGTCTTTAAACAGAGGCTTGACAGGCATATGTCAAGAATGCTTTGATGGTGTTTCCTGCTTGGCAGGCGGTTGGACTGGATGGCCCTTGTGGTCTCTTCCAACTCTATGATTCTATGGAGCTCAGGCCACTAGGGGACAGGATGGGTGGCTGATCTAGATGGGCTTACTTTGAATCCTCTTAGGTCCTTATGGGAGATTCATCTTTACCCAGTGCTTGGCTAAACTATTTTTATTACTATTATTATTTTATTTATTGATATCCCACCCATCTGCCTGGGTTGCCCCAGCCACTCTGGGTGGCTTCCAACAAATTAAGCACAGTGAAACATCAAACATTTTAAAATTTCCCCATACAGAGCTGCCTTAATATGTCTTCTAAAACTCAGGTGGTTGTTTATTTCCTCGACATGTGTCGGGAGGGTGTTGCACAAAGGCAGGCGCCACTACGATCCTCTCCCTGGTTCCCTGTAACCTCACCTCTTGCAGGGAGGGAACCACCAGAAGGCCCTTGGAGCCGGATCTCCGTGTCTGGGCTGAACAATGGGGGTGGAGACGCTCCTTCGGATCTACGGAGTTGAGGCCATTTAGGTCTTTCAAGGTCAGCACCAACGCTTGGAAGCGTAGTGGGAGCCAATGTAGGATTTGCTCCCATGGGATGTTGTGATGACGCCCAACTTGGATGGCTTTCAGTGAGGGTTTGACAAGTGCGTAAGGCTGCCCAGGGCTACCAGCTGCGATGGCTGTGTTCTGGCATTCACCAGGTGCTGGGAGAGGTGCTTCTGTTGCCTTCATATCCGGCTTGCAGGCTTCCCCTGGGGGCATCAGGTTGGCCTTTGGGAGGATGGGAGGCTGGTCTACATGGGCTCACGTTGTCTGGATCCAGCTGCTGCAGGGCTCCTCTGATGTTCTTATATGGGTTTTTAAGCCACTCACTATTGAGGTTTTCAACAGCTCTGAGGAAGGAAGTATTAAAACGGGGCCTTTTCCTCTGTGCTGGGCCGTGCTTTGTTTTCTGTGCAGGGCTTTCCTCCTGACCCTCTCCTTAGCAGCATCTTCCTCCACCCCCACCCCCAACCAAATTTTTTTCTGGGATTTCAGAGATCTCTCCTTATTTAGTCATATTTGACCCATGCCGTCTTTCGCAAATGGAGATTAAGAAACAGGAGCGGGGTGGATGGGGGGGGGCGGGTCATTGGATGCTGGCTGCCTTTTTCTTTTCTAGTCTTGAGTTGAAGCTGACCTCATGGCTTGGTTTCACTTAATCAGAGCGAGAGGCAACAAAAGTCTCCACAAAGATCTAGCCTTTCTGCACAGTGTAGAGCTGCACTCTGCTTTGCATAGGCCTCTCTCTCTCTCTCTCTTGTCCCCCCCCACCCCGCACTGCTCTCTTTCTGTCACATGCTTCCGTTTCCTAATCCTCGGCGAGCAAAGAACCCTCTTCCTCAAATAGGCTGGCTGCAACTCAGGTGAGCGGCTTCTGTCCCTCCTGGGTCCTTGCAGAGTTCCAGTGTGCTCCCAACACCAGCCTGCACCGTTTACCCCTTCAGCACACCAGGCGCCATCCAAATGCCTTATTGACTCTGGATTTGTGGAAGGTTTGCTCCTGAGCCTTTCTTCTCCCCAAGATCTCCCCTGAGGTAGAGGAGATTTAGGGTCAGAGTTTCCCTTCTCCCAGGTAGGCAAGCCCCACCTGCCCCTCACTTCCCTCTACAACAGGGGCAGAAACCCCCTTCTTTACCTTTCGAGCCCCTCTTGGTCCCATCCACTCCATCCTCTGGAGCCTGTCTTCACATGCAAGGGAATTTTTCCCGGGATTTCAGAGATCTCTCCTTATCCACCAACACCCCTTGCCTGGTTTAGCCAGCCAGTTGAAGCCACTCCCAGGGTGTGGCCATTACTCCATGCTGACAGCTGAGTGCAGGGTGGGGACCAAAGGTGGACACACTACCCCCCAGAAGGAGCATGGCATGTCCCCCACCAGAGATCCCCCCCCCCCGTAACGCCCTGTACGCCCCAGAGCAGTTTACAATAGCAGTACATAAAACCGTATAAAAAATAAAAGTAAAAAAATATATGAGCCAGCTACAGTATTGTGGAAATGTGTGTTCCTAGTTGCCTGAAGGAATAGACAGATTGCCAGCAGGTGCTTAAAAATGGAAAGAGAAGACACCTGCTCAGCTCAGGAGCATCCAGGGAAAGCACTCCATTCCTCCTATACATGGGAGGAGCATCTGAGAGACTTTCTTCTGGTTGTAGCTCAGGTTTCAAGTTGTTAAGGACCACTGGAGAAGGGAGCCTGTCACTCGGTAGCAGAGCAGCGCTTTGCAGGCAGACTGTCCCTGGTTCTCTCCCCCCCCCCCAAATTGTCTCCTGGTAGGAAGGAAAGACCCCTGGAGAGTGCAGACCACTTTGGCTAAACAAAGGATTAGTCTGAACTGGGATGAGACAGTTTCTTGTGTTCCTCAGAATAACCATAATAATCCTTTTTCCTGTGTTGCAGACCAGTCAGCTCTATTTATTACTGTATTTGTATTTAGAGCCTTTAATCTAGGCGGGGCTCCAGGAATATAATAAAATAAATACTGTTAAAAGCAGAAAATAACAACAGGGATGGACGGACAGTCACTGTTAAGCTTTATAGCAGCTAGCTCAGGCTTCTTGCTGTCCTCGCCCCTTATGTCCAGATGTCTCTATATTTTTATCTGCATATTTTATTTGCACTATGTAATGCCCAGGTCTATGGTTGCTTGCTTGAGATCATCAGAACATAACAGCCTGCAGGGCCAGGCCAAAGGGGGCCCCTCTAGTGCAGCGTCCTGTTCTCACGGTGGCCAACCAGATGCCTGCGGAAAACCCACAAGCAGGAACTGAGCCCAAGAGCACTGCTTCTAACTTGGGGCTGGGGAAACATTTGTGGCCTTCCCCATACCCTCCTGCTCCCCAGTCGTCTGTGGATGATGATGATGATGATAGATAATCTTTATTGTCATTGTCCCATACAGAACAACGAAATTGAATCTTTATTGGTGATGATGGGAGTAGCATCTGGAGGGCCCCAAGTGCTCCCCCTGTCTTCTACTGTAGCCTTTCTCAACCTTGGGTCCCTGCTGTTGTTGGGACTACAGCTCCCACCATCCCTAGCTAGCAGGACCAGCGGTCAAGGATGATAGGAGTTGTAGTCCAGCAACATCCGGGGACCATAGCTGCCAAGTTTTCCCTTTTCTCGCGAGGAAGCCTATTCAGCATAAGGGAATTTCCCTTAAAAAAAGGGAGAACTTGGCAGCTATGCCGGGGACCCAAGGTTCAGAAAGGCTGCTCTAGGGAGTTTCTCAGCAAGGCTTGTGATTTTGTTCTGACACATAAATAAGCTCCACTCTCTTACCATCTCTGATTTCCTAAACCCAGGTAAGGAGGATCCACCTCAGCTGGCAAATAGAGACAGGCGCTGCCTCTCCCCCACCCCCCAAATCTTGCTTCCATTCATAAAGTGACTTGGGCAAGATGCTTCAGAGGTCCTGCATGGTGTGTCTGTCCTTCCCTCTCCCCTCCCCACCTCCACCAGAAAGCAGAAGTGAAGTTCTCTGAGGCTTGGCTACCTCTTTGAGCTTCTTCCACTTGTGGTCTGTCGGCCAAAACAGGAAGGAGGTCGCTGTGGGGAGCCCCTCCGGGATCAGCTGATGGCATGGCATTGGTTGCTACTAACTCATTCAGACTTTTGGAGAGGGAGGGGGGAAGGGAAGGGAAGTTCTTCAGGTTCCATTTGAGGGAAAGTTAAGACGAGCCTGATGGCTGAGGCCAGTGGCCCATCTAGTCCAGCACCTGACCAGATGGCTCTTCTGGGAAGCCCACAAGTTAGGGGGACGTGAGCACAAGAGCCCTCTCCCCTCCTGTGGTTTCCAGCAACTGGTAGCATTGCTGGCCCCAGCAGTGGCCTCAGAGCCTAGGCATCATGGTGCCTTTGGGAGGGTGCAGCAGATAGCACTAAGGGTCTTCAGATCCACTGAGATATCATAAGAAAACGTGAGGACCACTCCCAGGATGCATGTCTGGCCGCAGGCTGTTTGGGAAGCTGAGATTCTCGTGCAGTAGTTGGGAAGAAACACACACACACACACCCCACATCTGCCTCCAGAAATTCATTTCTTGGAAGTTTCCGAGAAAGGTCTCTTGCTCCGATGCTTTCGGAGTCATGCCTGCCTTCTGGCATGGGGAAGAGAGTTCTGCATTGAGCCAGACTCATTTCAAGCCCTTGGCTTCCATGGCTTCTGGGACGACTTCACCCATGCCACTGGACTTGCCAGTGGATGAAGCCCAACAAAATGGGGGCGGGGGCGGGAAGAGAGCTACTGGCAGCCTTTTGTGGCACAGATTCTGTCCTGGCACTGCGGGTAGCATTTTGGAGAGAGTTTCTTTTTTTGTTCTCTTAATCTAGCAACTTGCTTTGGTTTTTTTTTTGTTTTCTCTGAGAGAGAGGCTGTAAGAGTAGGTGGGTACCCTTTCTCAAAAAATAGCCACATTTCGCTGCCATGGACATTGTTTGGGGACTTTATATGGCCCAGCTTGGGTTTATTTTTTTATTTTTTTAATCAGCTTTGGAGAATTTGCTCTGTAGTTGGGCTAAATACCACACAGATGAGGTCATCACACTCTTGGGTTCCTTTCAGAAAACCATAGGCGGCTTATATGGGTAATTGTAAAAGGGGCGGAGAAGAAGGGAAATGAGGAGATTCGTCAGGGCAGATTGAGCTTTTAAACCCAGGCTTCCCAGTTCAAAATTTGTGGTGTTTCTCAAAATGACCTCAATACATCCTGTTGGAACAACAAAAAACCTGTTGTTTTGCAACAAAATGGAGCCTGCTTTAAATCTAGGAATGTAACCTAAAGTGCAGGGAGTTGGGGATTGAGCTCTCAGCAGTCCCTGCAGCCAGTAGGGTCAAAGGTCATGAATAGTGGTGGGGGTGGTGGCATCTGGTAACATCTGGAGGGCCACAGACCTTCCCCACCCCTGACCTAAAGCCTTCTTTAGTCATCCAGCCAACAGACATTCAACTGTGACTCCCCTAGGAGGAAGGATTGCAGCATCTGGGTCTTTATAGTAAAGAGGAAAGGCGAGTGAGAGGTGACTATCCAGTTTATAACATTCTGCATGGCTTGGAGAAAGTGCTTTCTCCCTCCCTCATAACGCTAGAATTCATGAAGTGAAGCTGAATGTTGGAAGATGCAGGGTTTAACTCTGCAGGGTTAAAATCATAGAATCATAGAGTTGGAAGAGACCACAAGGGCCATCCAGTCCAACCCCCTGCCAAGCAGGAAACACCATCAAACCATTCCTGACATATGCCTGTCAAGCCTCTGCTTAAAGATCTCCAAAGAAGGAGACTCTACTACACTCCTTGGTAGCAAATTCCACTGCTGAACAGCTCTTACTGTCAGGAAGTTCTTCCTAATGTTTAGGTGGAATCTTCTTTCTTGTAGCTTGAATCCATTGCTCCGTGTCCGCTTCTCTGGAGCAGCAGAAAACAACCTTTCTCCCTCCTATGCAGGGTTAAACTGTGGAACTCCCTCCCACAGGAGGCAGTGATGGCAGGAGGCACCCGCTGCCTGTTGTCTCGCACTAGCCCCCCTACCAAAGCCCTCCCTTCCCTCCTGCAACCTTTCTGAGTTCAATTGTTCTGGAAGCCACGTTTGCTCTTTTTTTGGTGTGGTTTTTGTTACTTCATCTTCTCTCCCCTCTGTTTCTCACTTTCTTCCTGGGTTCAGCCCAGGGGGTTGCAGCTGATGGTGACGAGGTCATCAAGTCAATAGGTTTTCTGAGAGAGGAGGGTGAGAGAAGGCCCTAACTTCCTTTAAAAAAAGAAGAAAAAGAAATAGCCTTGCTTATTCTTCTGATGTCACAAGGATGGTGTGTTGGCTCTGTGACTCTAGGATAAATGAGTCAGCCCCAGTTTGGGGTTGGTTTCCGCCCAGGCCTGTGAGCTATATGCTAAATGTTGTGGGTGTTGCAGCCAGCTGCCTGCCTGCCACAACGCCTGAGTGTGTGTGTGTGTGTGTGTGTGTGTGTGTGTGTGTGTGTGTGCACTTGGAGGAGGAGAGTAGGTGAGAAAGCAGTTTGGTCCAGCCTCCGTGCCTCGTTTCTGGCATCCATCTGTCTCAAGAGACAACAGAGTGAACCTCTGGGGGTGAAGTCAAACCGTAACCTCCACAGGGCGCAAGACTTCCCTCTCGGCCTCACTGATGGGGTCCAAAGGAGGATTGGTGCTGAACTTTGTTTTACAAGCATGATAAATTTATATAGTACGGTTTTCTGGATTTAAATTAGCGTGGGTGATGTGCTGCCAGCACTTTGAGCTGTGTGTGTGTGTGTGTGAGAGAGAGAGAGAGAGAGAGCGCTTTGTTACTCTATCCGTAACAATGCTGTGTCAACAGCAGAGCCTAGCACCTGCTGAGTACAGAAAATCTTGGGTTTAATCCTGGGTGCCTTTAGTTATTTGAGTAGGGAAGAGGAACAATTCACCTCTTTATAAGCATCAACCATGGTTTGTAGACCATGAGGACTAGAATCGTACATTATTTTTAGGGTAAGGGCCGCAACTCAGTGATAGGATGCAGGCTTTGCTCACTGAATGTCCTAGCTTCAATATACTTAGGACTGGGATTGTCAGCAGTCCAAAAAACCCCGAGAGCTACTGCCCATGGGTGTAGCCGAGGGGGGAGGGGTATCTGCCCCCCACCAAGTAAATAAATAAAAATACTTAACTCACCCTTGCTACTGTCAGCCATTTCTGAACTTTGCTGCAGACATTTGCCTCATTATTTCACTTCACTGCAGGCCTTTGGAAATGCAAAGACAGCCCACAACAACAATTCCAGCCGGTTTGGGAAATTCATCCAGGTCAACTACTTGGAGAACGGCATTGTCCGGGGGTGAGTGCAGCTTGCAGGCTCTTGGGTGAAGGGGTGGGTGGGTGGGTTGTCCTCTCTGTTTCACAAAGCAGTTGTCCCCTCCACCAGCAGAATATTGCTGGAAGTGAGAACCCCTCTCTTCCTCCCCCCACCCCACCCCTGTCGTTCATAAGGAAAATGGCCTGCCTGGCTCCATGGATTCTAGCACCATAGAACCTTGGGGGGGGGCAGCTTTCCCTTCTTTCCCCCCATTCACTCTTTTTTTCTCTTGGTGGATTCCAGGGCTGTGGTTGAAAAGTACCTACTCGAAAAATCTCGCTTGGTGTCCCAGGAAAAGAACGAAAGGTGAGGAGAAAGTTTGTGGTTTAACTTGGAATACATGGTGCATTTTACACTTCGGAAAAGGGAAAGTAATCACTAATAAATTATTATTATTATTATTATTATTATTATTATTATTATTGTGCACCCAGAGTAGGAACCGAGGAGAGATAAGGGTGGGTGAATGAGGGAGGGCTCAAATAATTTAGAAGCCAGAAATCTATTAAGACATGCAAAATCCCTGGGACCTGGGATTGAATCTCAACAGGCCAGACACTGCCTTTAAGCCTAATGCACTGTGTAGCTTGTTGTGAAGATAAAATGGGCACACTCAGGGGTGTAAACAGGAACGGGCAGAGAACTTTCCAAATCTGCAAAGGCCCATACCTATCCAGAGGGCCCATTGATCCACTTCAGTCTGGTTTCAGGAGTGAATCAGCCTTGGTCTCCCAGATGGATGGCCGTGGTCAAGACAGGGAGGAGGGGCTTGTGACCCTGTTACTCTTACTTGAACTCTTGGGAGGGATTGGGTGCAACTGAGCATGCAGCTGCACCCAACCTTGCAGGGTTGTTGTGAGGGTCAAACGGAGAATTCCCCACAGGTACCCCCTTGTGCTCCCTGGAGCAAAAGGGGGCAGATACATAGAATGTTTGGTGGATGATGCACATGCAGAAAGGTGCGCAAGCTATGAAAAGAGCAAGCCAAGCGGCTTTTGTTAACAGACCCGTGTGTGTGTGTGTGTGTGTGTGTTCTCCTTCCTGAAGGAACTACCATGTGTTCTACTATTTGCTGCTCGGCGTCAGCGAGGAGGAGCGTCAGGAATTCCACCTCAAGCAGCCTGAAGACTATTTCTACCTCAACCAGGTACACAAAGGCCCTCCTTATGCGAGCCCGGCTGGGACAGACGCAAAAGGCGCTGGGGGGGGGGGCAAACAGGCCTCCTTTGTTCTCACTCAAGTGTTCAGCAGGGATCGCCTTGCTCAGCCCCTGAAGGCCAGAGGTCACGTGTCTTGAGTAGGGTTTCCTAGCCGGGTCAGGCCTGATGCAGCCAGCTGGACACCCTACTTCTTCTTATTATTATTATTATTATTATTAAAGAT
Organism: Zootoca vivipara; assembly: GCF_965207765.1. NCBI lineage: Eukaryota > Metazoa > Chordata > Lepidosauria > Squamata > Lacertidae > Zootoca > Zootoca vivipara. Next base: position 96,331,953 of record NC_142589.1, on the reverse strand, counting down.
TTTCTTGATTTACAGAAATATATGCAATGTCTCTCATAACATTTTTACAAATCGTTTTCATTTGTTGAGACATTGGGAAGAAAGGGGGATAGAGGGAGATGGGGGGGTCAGGTGACAATGTTTCTATTTTACTTAATAGATGTGGGGGGGGTGTTTTTGTCAGCGTTGCTTGTGCAGGTTCTCTGTTGTTCCCTTGTGTTCCTTTAGTGGTGAGAGAGGTTGGGGTTGGCCTAGGGTATGGTTATTCATTTGTTGTTAGCTGTGGTGGTCTTTGTTTCATGTGTGAGTGGGATGGGTGGGTGTTTTGGATCAGGTTAGCCATATTGATTTGTATGCTGTTGGTGGATTTTTGTCATTGTCTTGTTGGGCTGTGTATGTGATAAAGGGGAGCCATACCGGGGTGAAGTCGTCGTCTTCTATTTGTCCCCGTGTCAGTTTCAGCTTATTGGTTAATTTTTCTAGTAGGGCTTACTCCTGACAGGTCTTTCCAGTGTCTGGTTATGGTGCTTCTGGTTGCTGAGAGTAAGTGGGCCATGAGTTCTTTGTAGTGTACTTGGGCATTATTGTCTTGGAAGATGTTTAGCAAGGCCAATTCTGGGGTCATTTCTAATGTTTGCTTGGTTATTTTACTTATTTCCCATATGGTTGTTGTCCAGAATAGTTGGATTTTGGGGCACTCCCACCACATGTGGAAATATGTGCCTGTTAAGGTGCACCCTCTCCAGCATTTTGGTGAGGTTCCTGGGCATATTAGCGCTAGTTTTCTTGGTGTTAGGTACCACCTGTAGGTGAGTTTCAGACTGAGTTCTTTCCTTTTTGTTGATATGGATTTAAAGGGGGGTTTAGACCACATTCTGGTCCATTGAGTGGGATTAATCTTGTAACCTATTTCATCTTCCCATTGTCTTTTGATTGTGTCTAGGGGACTTGTGGGATTTTGGAGTAGTATTTTATATATTGCAGATACCATCCCTTTGCCGTGTCCCTTTGTCGTTAGGAGGAGGTTTTCAAAGGTTGTCAGGGGCCTAGTTGCTGCCGATTTTACTGCTGGATTGTTTAAGAGGGCATGTAGTTGGTGTTGTGCTAACCAGGGTATTTGGGTGGTTTCTAGTTTATCCTGTATTTCTTGTGTTGACAGAGGTTTGTTATTTTTATAAAAGTCTGTTAGGCGATATAAGCCTTTGATTTGCCAGGTTTTTATCTGGAGGTTTTGTGCTGCATGGTGGAATAATGGGTGGTAAGCCAAGGAGATTAGTGGGGTTGGGGTTGGGGATAGTTTGCCTGTTTCTGTTTTCCATGCTTTGAACATGGTTTGTGTGTACCTATTAAGTGTTGTGGGGATTTCCCTTAGTTTTATGGGGAGGAATGGGTATGCTGTGGTACAGATACTTTCGAGACACCCTACTCTTGAGCACCACATGCCTCCCTCTTTTTTTTTTTATTCATGATATTTAATACTAACACACACATATCATAGAATCGTAAAGTTGGGTGGGACCTCATCTAGTCCAGCCCCCTGCAATGCAGGAATCTCAGCTAAAGCACCCACGGCAGATGGTTTCCCAGCCTCTGCTTAAAAACCTCCAAGGAAGGAACATGCACCATCTTTGGAGGGAGACCACTGTCAAGTGGCTCTTACACTCAGAAAACACACCCACTCCAACTTCCATGGAGCAGCCCTTTAGGTATTTGAAGGTGGCTGTCAGATCACCTCTCAGTCTTCTCATCTCCAGGCCAAACATACCCAACTTATCTATCTATATTATTATTACTACTACTATCAACACCATTAATTTTTTTAGCTGCCCTTCACCAGCCAGGCTGGGTTACAGCGATTTAAAAAAAACAGATTACAATCTCAGGGATAAGGTGGGCCCTGGAAACATGCATCTCAGGTATCAAAGGCCGGAGAGCGAAGGAGGCAGTCACACCTCTGGGGAGGGAATTTCAAAACTTAGGAGCTGCCACAGAGAATGCCCTTTTCTTTCTGCACCAACCACCTGCCCTGGATTTTTGTACGTGACATATATTACTGGTTAATCCAATATCTTGTGGGCTTCCTATTGGGGGATCTGCTTGGCCACTGGAAGGACAGGGTCCCTGCTCAACTAGGTGGGACTGCTTTGGTCTGATCCAGCAGAGTTCTTCTTGTGTTCTTCTGTTCAATGAGAACTTAATTGGTAACAGATGCTGAAGTGCTAAAATTTCAAGCTGCATTTAAAAATAAGGAGCTCTGATCAGCATTAGTCCTGCTCTGAGTTAGAGCCGCTGGACATGACTAACTTGGTTGCATGAAATTCCATGGCGGTGCTCTGAGCAGAACTTCGTTGGATTCAATTCAAATGTTACCAAGTGTCGTCTTAGCAAAGGACTTCTGCGCCTGCCCCCAACTTCAATTGTGTTTCTGTACTTAGATTTAGTCGTTTATTTATTTTTTTTGCTTCTTGCAGCATAACTTGAAAATTGAAGATGGGGAAGACCTCAAGCACGACTTTGAACGGTTAAAGCAAGCCATGGAGATGGTTGGCTTCCTTCCGGCGACCAAAAAACAGTAAGTACATAAGAACATCAGAAAAGCCCTGCAACAGGTGGGTCAGGCTCACAGGGGCTCACCTTGTCCGGTGTCCAGTTCTCACAGTGGATAACTAGATGCTCCAAAGGGAAGCTTTCCATGTTAAAAACATTTTTGTTTAGACAAGTCTACCCAGATATTTAGAAAGTTGCAGCCAGTTTTATTTTTTTATTTTTATACGCCCATCTAACTTGAGTTGCCCCAGCCACTCTGGGCATCTGCACATGTAAGCTGGTGTCTTCAACTCTACTTTCTGTGTTTTTCTTTCTCCAGGATTTTTTCAGTCCTGTCTGCTATTCTGTACCTGGGGAACGTCACCTACAAGAAGCGGGCAGCAGGTCGGGACGAAGGCCTGGAGGTCGGACCCCCTGAAGTGCTGGATATTCTCTCCCAGCTCCTGAAGGTTCCAGACCGCTCCTTATTAAAAAAATCTGCCGATTAATTGCTGGGGGGCAGCGGTATGGAGGGGACAATGACACCTAACATTTTATTTATTATTCCTCCCAAACATTTAGTTCTCTCATTCTTTTTTTCTGGAGGGCCGCAGAAGTTCTCCACCTCAGAGTTTAAAAGTGATCCAGGAGTGGTGGAGGTTTATTTCAGGGGTGGGGGAATATCTGGCCCTCCAGATGCCAAACTCCCATATATCTAATGGATATATTTCATGGACTGAGGGAGCAGGTCCCTGGGGGACACTCTGGGCCAAGGGGTAGAAAAACCACTGCAGGCTGGCTCTGTCTGCCGCTCTCAGGTCATTCATTCCTGATCCTGCTTCCGCCGTCCCCACTCTTCCAGGTGAAACGTGAAATCTTGGTGGAAGTATTAACGAAAAGAAAAACAGTGACGGTGAACGACAAGCTGATCCTGCCCTACAGTCTCAGCGAGGTGAGCTGGTGTGTGCTAAGAGCTGGCTAATGAGTGTTACTGATAGAGCACAGAGAAAGGCAACATTTATTTTTTTAGGAGTTGGTCGGATCATAGGGTGAGCTGAGCCAATGGTCTTCTTTATTTCAAGGTTTTCGTAAGCTGCCTTCTCATGATTTGAAAGAAAAAAAAACAAGGAAAGAAGTGTCATAACAGCGGGAGTCACAGAGATATAGCTACAGCAGATGGGACGAGGGTGGCGCTGGGGTCTAAACCATGGAGCCTCTTGGGCTTGCCAGTCAGAAGGTCAGCAGTTCAAATCCCTGTGACGGGGTGAGCTCCCATTGCTCTGTCCCAGCTCCTGCCAACCTAACAGTTTGAAAGCACGCCAGTGCCAGTAAATAGGTACCGCTGCAGGGGGAAGGTAAATGGTGTTTCTGTGCGCTCTGGCACTCATCATGGTGTCCCGTTGCGCTTGAAGCGGTCTAGTCATGCTGGCCACATGACCTGGAAAAGCTGTCTGTGGTCAAATGCCTGCTTCCTCAGCCTGAAAGCAGAGATGAGCGCCACACACCAAAGTCAAATTCGACTGAACTTAACCTTCCAGGGGTTCTTACAGCAGCTGAGAAGACCTGGGTTCAGTCTGGGGAAAGATGCCCTGCTTGAAGCCATAGAGAGTGCCTGCCAGTTAGTGTAGACAACACTGATCTTGGTGGACGCGTATGCTGTGGGGTATTTTTATACTGTGAACTGCGCTGAGATCTACGGATGTACAAGTAAAGAACACTAAGAGCAGCTCGGGTCCTGCTTGAAAGCTTCCCTTCAGAGCGTCTGGTTAAGTCAGTGTGGGAACAGGACCAAGAGGGGCCCCTTGAGCCTGATCCTCTGGGATTTCCTCAACGTTCCTTTGTCTGTTCCTTTTTCTCCAACCTGCAGGCCATCACGGCTCGTGACTCCATGGCCAAGTCTCTCTACAGCGCCCTTTTCGACTGGATCGTTCTGCGAATTAACCACGCACTCCTCAACAAGAAGGACATGGAGGAATCTGTGGTGGTATGTCTTCAGGGAACAATGGCAGCCTCTAGTGCTGGGCGATACTCGTTTTTCAATATCGCCAGCTAAACATCGCCATATGCTGATATATCACGATGTCTGGAATGTAGAGGCATTGGCGGGCTTCGCGGTTTCCCCCACATCGCATCATGTTTTGCAGCAATAATGAAACCGTTATCACGATACAGACTTCAGATCGGTTTGGGGCGATATATCCATATATTGCCCAGCCCTAGCAGACTCTCTGCCCCAATTACACACCAACAAAGATCACGAGTCTCTTAAGCAGTGGCTGCCCCACCGTTCTTCTGACGCCACCCTCTTTTGCTTTGCTCCTTCCTTCCTCCCTCCCTCCCTCCCCCTCCTTCTCACTGTGCAGTGCTTTTCCATCGGGGTGCTTGACATCTTTGGCTTTGAGGACTTCAACACCAACAGCTTTGAGCAGTTCTGCATAAACTACGCCAATGAGCAGCTGCAGTATTATTTCAACCAGCACATCTTCAAGCTCGAACAGGTAAGGAATCACCGGTTGGTGGGGAGCTTCAGTATTCTGGGGCTGAAATGTCGACCCTCCAAGCCCACAGAACTCTCTCCCCAGGCCTTGCTTCTTTGAGGGTTTTCACCCTGCTGGGAATGAAAATGCCTCTTTTTGTGCTTGGATGGGAGGATAATTGCTTGTATCTTTCTGATAATTTTATTGTTTTACCTTGCTTGAAAACTTGCTTTCAGGGGTTTCTTTCCCCTCAATCAAGCAGTAAGTGAATTTCATGAAATGAAAACAATCCTCCTTCAAAGCCATCCAAGCAGCATCCACCTCTTCGCACAAATTAAAACCATGCAGGGCCATTTGTCTTGCCCTCTGCCAGTCAACTCCATTGGCAACGCCCCTCCCCAGGTCCTATCTTACGAGGGTAGGGGACATCGGCTTTTCAAGGATCTGTTTCATTTGCCACAGGAAGAGTATCAGAGCGAAGGGATCACGTGGCACAACATTGACTATACGGACAATGTGGCCTGCATCCACCTCATCAGCAAGAAGCCCACCGGCCTCTTCTACCTGCTGGACGAGGAAAGCAAGTAAGTTCAGTTGGCGCAGAGTTTAGCCTTTGACTGAAAAGAGTTACGTTTTCATGGAGGGCAAGGCTGTGTCTGCACAGCTGGAGCCAGTAAGCACTTCTGAACACCAGCTGCTGTCAAGCACAGGAGGGGAGAGTTGCTCTTGGGCTTGGTCTCCTGCTCAATGGTGTCCCACAGACATGTCATCAGCCCATGTGAGAGCAGGATGCTGGACTGGAGGAGCTGCTGGCCTGATCCAGCAGGCTCTTCTTGAGTGCATTTGTTACTGAGCTAAGTCCAAGGTGCTGGCTTGGGGGTGTGTAAATCCCCGTGCACGCTGGGACCAGTGTACCAGTGCACCCTCTCTTTTTATTATTCCTGGAGGGGGCGATGTTGATTCTGTTAGATTTAATGTTTTTATTCTCCAGCAGCAAATGTTAAGCTCAAAGCAGTTCTGCAATAGCATTAGACCAGGCATCCCCAAACTACGGCCCTCCAGATGTTTTAGCCTACAACTTCCATGATCCCTAACTAACAGGACCAGTGGTCAGGGATGATGGGAATTGTAGTCCAAAACATCTGGAGGGCCGAAGTTTGGGGATGCCTGCATTAGACACACACACACACGCAAAGCATTGCAATCACTCTAATATCAAGCACAGTAATATAGAAATGGAGCAGACCAGAGCAACAACGTCACCCAAACAATAAAGCTGTTGAGCCCCAGACTGTGCCGATTGACATCCTCTCTATGAGAAGGGGATTCTTCCTCCCCCAGCGCAGCAGGCAGCACAGCTCCCAGGCCGTTGGATGTTTCATAGTTTTCCATTCTATTTGGGGCCACAGGCAAGAGCTCATTGAGCATGCGGCATTAGAAAAAAAAAGTCTGGCAGTTAGTGCTGATAAGAAAAATCAACCACAGCTTAAAAATAGCCAGGGGAATGGGAGGCACACCGCGGAAAAGGCCAGTTCATATGGGGAGAGGCGGTCCTTGTGGTGTTGGGGTTCTGAGGCTTTGTAGGTCAGAAGCAGCTCTTGGAATTGAGCCAGAACATTTTGGTTGCTATGATTTCATGTGGCAGCTAAAGCTGACTCCCAGCTGCAAATAGGGGCAACCTAAGGGATGTGAGCTCTGATGTAATCCCAGCCCACATCTTCAGAGAAAGTGGGAACGTGGAGATGTTTTGCTTCAGTGCTGTAATGTGAGACAGGGGCAACGGGCTCGTCCACCTGGAAAGGAGGGGGCCAATATATAAGAAGGGAAACTTTGATCCTAAACCTCCACTGCCTTGTGGTATATCTTCAGGGGGAGAAAAGGCTCAGGTGTAAACTCAGAGTGGGGTCCCTAAGACGGTTGGATGGAGCCTCGTATGTCCCCTTCTGGCAACACCTGCAGCCAAGCTGGTTCCAAACGTCTTGCTCTGCTTTCCTTTGGACTACCTCAGCGAGGGTGTGTGGGTGTGTGATCTGACAGGCCAGGACCTCCATGCACATTGCCCAGGCCTGCGCCCCGTGAAGGTCACTTTGGTCAGTTTTATTTCATGCCCGGAACCACACTCCAGACAGACTCCATTGACAACAATACGAGAAGTGTTGTTGTTTTTTTAACCCTCTCCCTCTCCTGCCTCCTTGCTTCAGCTTCCCGCATGCCACCAGCCAGACCCTCCTTGCCAAGTTCAAGCAGCAGCATGAGGACAACAAGTTCTTCATTGGGACGCCCGTCCTGGAGCCGGCCTTCATCATCCAGCACTTTGCAGGCAAAGTGAAATACCAGATAAAGGTAGGGGGGGAGAAACACTAGGTAAGGGGTTGCCTGCCCTTGCTCTGTGTTTCGCCTTCATTGGCCCCCGCTTCCCTGCAGGATTTCCGGGAGAAGAACATGGATTACATGCGGCCCGATATTGTCGCCTTGCTGCGGAGCAGCGACAGCGCTTACGTCCGGGAGCTCATTGGGATGGACCCCGTGGCTGTCTTCCGGTGGGCCACACTCCGAGCCGCCATCCGAGCCATGGCTGTTTTCGCAGAGGGCGGCCGCCAGAGAGCCCAGAAAATGGCAGGTGAGTGTGAGGTTCTGACCCTGAATCGGCGAGAGTCGGGGGAAGAGGCTGCAGGGTGTATATATATGTTATTAAATGTTCTAATTGACATTTCAAAATATTCATTTAAACAACCTTAAATCAATTACTTCCCCTTTTCTCTTTCCATGGTTCATTTTGCATACCATACATTCCTGCATATTTTACATGAACTAAACCATTCGGTAATCAATTGTTAACATCCATTAAAACTCATTTACACTGTTGAATTTATCTTAATGCTATCAGCGTTTTTAAATAAACACAATTTTCATCCATATACAGTGGTGCCTCGCAAAACGAAAGTACAGTAATTCGTTCCGCGAGTCACTTTGTCTTGCGAAGCGCGGTTTGCCACGGCAAAAAAAAGTCGAAAAACTTCGTCTTGCGAAGCGCGGCCATAGAAAACTTCGTCTCACGAAGCACCAAAAACATCGCAAAACACTTTCGTCTTGCGAGGTACCACTGTATTCAGTAAACAATTTCCAATCTTCTTTAAATGTACATTCTTCTTGTTCTCTTATTCTGTAAGTTAAATCTGCAAGCTTCCTTGGAATTTCCCTCTGAATTATCCCCAACAGAAAGGACTCTGGGGTTTTTTTAAAAGTTACTTTTAAACATTTTTTTCAATTCATTTTATATCATTTCCCAATACTCTTTTACCCTTTTACAAGTCTACCACATATGATAAAACGTGACCTGAACCTCAATACAACTCCAGCACTTATCTGATTCAAACTTATACATTTTAGCAAGTCTACTCGGAGTAAGAGGCTGCGGGTTTTACATGGCAGCATTAGCTAGCATGGTGATTAGAGTTGGGTGATACTTTGATAAATTGTCTGAAACCGGCAGGACGTTGAGATCGCAGTTTCCCAGTTTCGGACTTTTTGAGCTGGCTGTATGTTGCAGCTCCCCAGCCACCTCCAGCCCAGAACACATGACTCCTGGCTGCACTGTGCTGGCGGCAGCTGGGGAGCTGCAATGTATCACCAGCTCAAATTGCCTGCAGATGCAGCCCGAGAAGGTACTCACCCGGGACCTTCTCAGGCTCTGGTCTCCTGGGCAGGCGGGCCAACTTTTCCTCCTGGTGGGTCACCTGAAGTGAGGAGGAAGAAGCAGGCAAGATACATTCCCCACATCATGATACATCACAATATTTAGCTGCTGATAATTCACAATGTTGAAAATCACATATGGCCCGGCCCTATAAGCGGATCTGTACATAGGGATCTTTACTTTGGAGACCAGAAAAACGGTTTATAGCAGATGGCTGTGTTTAGCTTTGTCTTGTGACTGGAGGCAATGAACACTTTGTCTATGGCCTCCAGACACATTTCCCCTCACAACTGCCTTGCGAGGCAGGTTAGGCCAAGAGAGGACAGTGAGCAACCCAAGGTCACCCAACGAGCTTCATGGGCTGCTGGGAATTTGAACCCAAGCATCTCTTGGTCCAGCACACTGCACACTTTACCACTTGGAGTACTTTTTTTCCTGCTGGGTCAGAAGTGTGACTCCTTAAAAAGACACCTGTTTTTCTCTGTGGCATTGAGCCTTAAGGTCCTGCCAAGACTCCTCTTTCGCATTTTGCTGCAACAGACCTAAAAGCCGGGTTTCTCCTCTGAAAAAGGGATGGATTGCAGCTTTTATGGCTGGTAATTATTTGCCACATAATGGTGATAGCTTTGACTCCAGGAAGGCACAGCTTGTGCCAAGGCTGATATCATTTATCGAGCCGTCTGAAACCTTCCTTTATTCTTTCAGGCCCTTGAATTAATTATTGCAGCCCGCTCCTTTTATCTGCAGTTTCCTGATCGCTTCTTGTCTGTTATTGCATTGTGAAGGGCCATGACTCCTGCTTTGCCTACACGAGATCCCAGGTTCCTTCCCTGGCGTCATCTCAAGGAGGGCTGGGAGAGACCCCTGAGTCTGACACCTTGGAGACAGGGGCAGACTTTGGTAATATGGCGCCTTGAGCAAGGAGAAGATTAGGTGCCCCGCCCCTACATATTTATTTTTTTCACGCCCTCCTCCCTCTCGCTTTCTGTTCTACACCTCCTTGGCTCAGTGCTCCCTCCACCTTAAATCTGGCATTCCTGTTTTTAAAGTTGGTTTTATATTTTTTGTTGTTGTTGTTTAGTCGTTTAGTCATGTCCAACTCTTCGTGACCCCATGGACCATAGCACGCCAGGCACTCCTGTCTTGCACTGCCTCCCGCAGTTTGGTCAAACTCATGTTCGTAGCTTCGAGAACACTGTCCAACCATCTTGTTCTCTGTCGTCCCCTTCTCCTAGTGCCCTCCATCTTTCCCAACATCAGGGTCTTTTCCAAGGATTCTTCTCTTCTCATGAGGTGGCCAAAGTATTGGAGCCTCAGCTTCACGATCTGTCCTTCCAGGGAGCACTCAGGGCTGATTTCCTTCAGAATGGATTTTTTACAATTCCTTAAGAATGAATTTTTACAATTCCTTTATTGTGGTAATGCGGAGGCAGGCTTTTTTGCTCTCATCCCTACGGCTTTTGAAGATGTATCTATTTGCTCAGGTGTTTCTCAGCCTCTCAACCCGAGTCTCCTGTTTTAATTACTATGTTATTTGCGGGTTTGTTTTAGCGTGCGTTTTAATTACATGTGTGTATATTTTAATGTTTGTTTTAGAGCATTTGCACTCCACGCTTCAGGCCAAAGGGCTCCCCGGGCGGCTTGCCTACAATCCATTAAGACACGGTCGCCCCTGCAGGCTTACAATCTAAAACAAGACAACACACAAGGGGAGAAAGGGAGATCAGGCGTTAATGTTTTCCTAACTGGTTTTTATACTGCTGTGAAGCTTATTTTGGCATCAAGTGTTCTATAAACTCATAACAGATTACGTGATAATAAACTGGAGTCAGTTTTGAAGAGCAGGCCAGGAAAGAGCACACTTAAAAACAAAAACGCCTGCAAGGGAAATACCGGCTCCCTCCTTGAGTGGCTCTTGCTTTTGTCAGAAAGCCTTTCCGAGCGACTGAAACCAAGCGAAACCTCAAAAGTTGCGGAGGAAAGACCGCTTGTTGCCACTGACAGTCTATCTAGCGCCAACGGAGTCTCTCTCTCTTTTCCCCCCTTCCAGGCGTGGTCCGCCACGGACCCAGAGTACCCTTGGGGGAACTGCAGCAAGCCAACACCCCAATTGAAAGAGTTTATCGGTAGGCTTTGATTACTACTCTTATTTTCTTAATTATTACTTCTTTTAGACCAGAAAGGGGAGTCCTTGAATTGTATCAGTCCCTGCCCTTCTTCCCATCCCACCTCGGTGATCCTGTTGCCTTCACTGTTAACAAATACCCCCTTTCAAGACTTTAACACACAGGCTTGAAAACTCCCTCAGACAGCGGGGGGGGGGGCAACTTGAAGAAACTAGCAGAAAGGAAAAGCCCAGGGTGTCCTGGTTTTGCAAGAGGGGCTGAGGACTGTGGGTCTGTGCATTGCGGAAGCCAGCTTCTCCTCTTCACTGCTGTGTCTGGATCCCCCCCCCCCGGCCCCCGCGTCTTCAGGCTTCCCTTTATAGCATCTTTGCTTCTGCAAAGCCCCCCCTCTCCGCAGTCCGAAGAGATGCGCAGGCCCTCTGCTTCCAGGGTGAGGAACCCTTTTCAGTGGGACAATTGAGTGGCGGGGGGGGGGGGCAGAAGCACAAGTAGGCCTGGCCTGTGAGGCGTGTGGCCACTTCCAAGGGCCACACGGAGACACTTTGGGGGAGCCCCTTTGTTCTCTGGGCCTGAGGTTCCTCACCCCTCCTCCTCTTCCTTGTTGCCATCAGTGACCTGTACTCTGCATCCGCATGGGTATACACATGCTCTCTTTCTTTCTTTCTCTCTCTCTCTCTCTCTCTCTCTCTCTCTCTCTCTCTCTCTCTCTGTCTTCCTGTCTCCCCAGCCAGTGCTCGAATTATGGAGGAAGAGGTAGGCACCACATGAAGTCCCAAAGCAGCTCCTCATGCTGAGCCCCCACCCCTTTAACCCTCTGAAATCTGTAGCTAAGGAGGTCATAGGGTGGGAAGGTTAAAGTGGGCTGGTCCCCTCTGCACATTTCTCTGATCCAACCGCTTAGAAGAGCACCCACCCCACCCTCCCATCTTTCTAATGGGTGTTGTGACTCCACGCTTGGGTTGGTGGGCTCCCCTACTTGAAGTTGCTGGTTCTGTTTTGCCTAGAGCTGTGTTCCTGGGCCATTGCAGGTCCCTCAAGAGCCACCAGGGAGGCCAGCCCCTCTTGTGGTGGAGTCCGGGGCTGTGTGAATCACAGCAGCAGCAGGGGAGCTTGGTTTACCAGGATCCTTCTCCCCAGCTGGGCTTCGCCTGGCCCCATGAAGGAACAGTTAATCATGAAGCGGTCAAATGGGGGATGAATCTGCTGAGTGTTCCATTGGTCCATCAACTGAACCTAAAAGTTAGCTCTGAAAGAGAAAGGTGTCCTTTCCTTTTTACGTCAGGTGGTGGCAGCCCTACAGATGTCACTGCCCCCCCAACTCCCATCACCATTCCAGTCCCCCAGTAATGTTGGGAGGGATGCAGTTTTCCCCCATCCCTGATCCAGGCATTCCCCCAATTTTAACTGGAGGGATGGAGGAACTTTACTGGGTTATTATCTTCCTGAGTGGGTCGTGCAAACTGCAATTCTGAATAAAGCTTTTTGTAGGGTAGGGGGCCCTGGGGGTGAGCTCATGGAAGTGGGAGGGCAGCGGCCCCCAAAAGTATGGGAAACTACTGGCTTGGCCTAATAACCAAGGCATCACCCTTCTCCTGCAGCTGCCTATTTGCAGCCTCTTCCTGGTTTCCAGATTTCTTGTGTCTTTCCTTTCAGCATGTTGTGTCCCTCCTGGGGGGTGGAGTATGTGTCCGTCCTCTGCCACCCAAAAGCATCATTTGCTTGCACCTGCTTTTTCTCTTTGGGCATCTGAGCCAGCAATTGATGTGGAGGATGAAGACTTTTTGGAGTGGGGGGAGGGATATGATGATCTCCCGCCACTTTCTTGCCGCTGCCGCCGCCGTTCTCTTTACTCGCTTCTGTATTGCTCTGTTTATTTAGCCTCTCTCTGCATGTGTGTCCCCCCTCCCTTTTTGCAGCTGCTCAGTGCTTGATTTCTCCTTTGATCGCTCTGAGGAGTTTGATATAAACGCTTTTGAGGACATCTTTGCTTCGTACGGAAGCAAGAAGTAAGTGGGGGAGAGGCGGAGGAGTGGGCTCTCGGTGGCCGGGGAGATGCTATCCTGGGCAGACGGACCTTCCGTGCTTGCCAGGCACAGGGAACCAAGCACACAGGGCGGGCAGAGCAGGAGAGGGGGCTGGGACCCACCCTGAGCCTCAGCTGTAACCTCGGCCTTGCCATAGTGTAAAGGTCCGAATAGGGCTAATTTCTGCCCGCTCAGAATGTCCTGGCTGCAGCAGCCATTGTGGCCCCTTGTTCTCCGCTAACTCAGCGGTGCAAAAAATGCAGCAGTTTACACCCTGAAGCTATGGAACGTTTTGAGAAACTGAGGAGCGGGGGACATGCCATATGCAAATAGTCCGAATCTGAATGGGTTGGCTGTCAGCACAGCCCAGCAGCATTGTGAAGTGTTCATCTGCCCAGGAGTGACTTTTCACACATTTCTGTTGTCCTCTTTCTGGTTTGTGCCTCTCTCTGGAGGGTGGCAAAGGTAAGGGTTTTGTGTGTGTATGTGTGGAGGCACTCTCTCCACAAGCATGGTGCATGAGTAGAGGGCTGGAGGAGATCTTCCTTGGCTGACCTTGGGAGCTAAACATGGAACAAGAAGCATTTGTGCAGAGCCATGGCTATGGGGTGGATCCAGAGAACTTTAGAGTCAGAAGGGACCCCCGAGAACCATCTAGCACAGCCCCCTGCAATGCAGGAATATGCAGCTGGCCCCTACAAGGATTATTGAACCAGGGACCTTGGCATTATCAGTGCCATGCTCTAACCAACTGAGATCTATACGATTCATAAATCCTGAGATAATTCAGCTCTGCAAACAGTGTTGGAAGGAATTTAAACGGGTTTTATGTAAAAACTTGTCAAATTAATGCATATTAAGGAAACTAAACTGTGATTGTAGTCAAGCACCAGCAGCACCCCCGTTTACACACCCCAAATGTCCACGTTTAAAAGCAGGTCAACCCCAGGACCATCTCCTCTCTTGTCATCCATCCTTTGAGCATGCCGGGCAATGATGGGGATCCTCTGTTTAATCCCTGGTGGTTCTGTCTCTTCACGGCTCTCTCTCTCTCTCTGTGCTGTGTTTCCTCTGTCGGGTGTGTGTCGTGTCTTAGGGACTTGCATGAGCAAATAGTCAGGACTATCAAGGGCCTGCCCTGGCAGGGCGAAGATCCCCGCAAGCTCCTTCAATCGCTCAGCCGGCTCCAGAGGTCCAATTGCCACTTCCTGTGAGTTGGCGCTTGGGGTGGGGGTGGGGCGGAGAGAAAGACCAAGACTTGCTTGCTTTGCGAAATTTGCACGGAGGAGGAGAGTGGCAAGTGTGGAGCTAAGCAGGTGCAGGCGGATCTTCTGAAGGGGCTGCAGGGGCCACCCTTTAGGCTTCAAAAGCAAAAGCTCAAGCGTAATAGAAAGAGGGCGTGAAATCCTGACTTTTCAAAGGCTCGGGGCTTAAAACCAAAGCAAGGAAGCGCCTTGCTGGATTGCAGGAGTTGGCAACGTGGGATTGGTGTCATGGGACAGGCTTTTCATGCCACCCTTTGGAGCAGGACCCTCCCCACCCACCCACCCACCCACCCCTAACCGCCACCAGCTCATCACCTAGCTCCCTGAGCCTGCTTTGCTTGATCTAATCTGCTAGGCATGGCTTCGCTGAATTGACAAACAAAGCCAGGGCTGCTGATTAGCACTCGTCGCGCCAGTAACTTGAAAATGCAGATATATATGTGTATATTTCAACAGGAAGAGCAGAGGCCCAAAGCAAAGACAGGCCATCCCAAAGGTAAGCTCGGCGGATAACGTCTGGAGATTTGCTGGGCTGTGTTTTCCTTTAAAAGAGAAACGGTTTTGGGCTGGTTGGGGACATGGTGATGAAGGACAACATAGAATAAATAAATTGTGGAAGTTTCACGTTGTTGCGCCCTGCAAAATGTGTGTGACTTTGACGCAGGTACCAGAGTCAATTTGCTATGCATAGAGAGCAGGCATCCCCAACCTTTGGCCCTCCAGATGTTTTGGACTACAATTCCCATCTTCCCCGACCACTGGTCCTGTTAGCTAGGGATCATGGGAGTTGTAGGCCAAAACATCTGGAGGGCCGCAGTTTGGGGATGCCTGATATAGAGAGAGCTTGAGACTCTCCATTTCAGGGTTGTGGGTTTGAGCTCCACGTGGAGCAGAACATTCCTACATTGCAGGGGGTTGGACAAGATGGTCCTTGTGGACCCTTCCAACCCTATGATTTTGTGATACAGTATATATAAAAGTAACATCTCACCCTTCCTACCCAAGAACACCATTTCAAAACAAATAAGCAGCAATATTCCGAAACAGATTAGAGAGCCGGTATGGTGTGGCCGTTAAGGGTGGATTTTAGAACCCAGGTCCCCCAGGTCCTAGTCCAGGCATAGGCAAACTCTGGCCCTCTAGATGTTTGGGACTACAATTCACATCATCCCTAGCTAACAGGACCAGTGGTCAGGGATAATGGGAATTGTACTGTAGTCCCAAACATCGGAGTGCTAGAGTCTGCCTATGCCTGTCCTAGTCTGACACTCCATCTGCTACATGGCACTAACTCTCCAAGGCCTGCTGAGCAGAGATCAGTCTTCGCTTGGAACAAAACGCAAAGTTTCCAGTCCTTATGAAGAGGCTGAAAATACGTGGGGAATCAGGGGCGCCAAGGCCCATTGCCAGAGCACACCAGTGCTTGGCTGTTGTCCAACGCACGCACACACACACACCTGCACGATGTTAGCAGAAGTGCAAATTGAACCCCTCGTGCTCAGCGCCAGCCGCTGCCGCAACCTGACATTGCAGAGGGATTGCGGCTCGCTCTGTGGAGGGTGTGACTCTCTAGCTGTGTCCCCTTTGGCTGCAGAACCTGCTGGACTCCAAGTCCCTGAAGCTCATTGTGAGCATGACGTTGCACGACCGGACCACCAAGTCCCTCCTGCACCTGCATAAGAAGAAGAAGCCGCCCAGCATCAGCGCTCAGTTCCAGGTGAGCAGGCGCCCCTCGCGTCCCAAGGAACCAAGGCAGGGTCCTTCCACTAACCAAGACCCAAAGATCTTTGAGATTCCGGCCAGCTGTGATTTATTCCAGGGTTTCTCAAACTGTTGTTCTACAACTCCCTTCATTTCGCTTTTGATTTGTATACCGCCTTTCTGCATTACCCAACGCAGGGTGGTCTGCAGCAACAAAAATAGGCAACAAAGAACATGCACCTTACAATAATCTGATCCAGTGCAAAAAGTAATCATAAAACATAACTTTAAAGTAATAATAATCTATAATAGCACACAATAAAACTACCAGTAAAACTCAAAGCGTCAGCAAAAAATAATTACACAGAAATTCATTCTTAACAATTACAATAAATAACTACCAAACTGTGATCAATAAGAATAACTGCAAAAATAACCACAATACATACAAAACCACAAAAAAGGATCAAATTGAGAAACAGATACACACAACTTCCCCACCACTTAAACTCCATCCCTGACCACTGGTCCTGCTAGCTAGTAGTCCAACAGCAGCTGAGGAGACCCAAATTTGAGAAATGTTATTTATTCTATTATTTATTAGTTACCGTATTTGGTTGTATTCATATTCCACCTTCTCCAAGGAGCTCTAAGGGATGTACATGATTCCCCCTCCTGCTCCGCTCATTTAATCTTCACGACAACCCTGCACGGTAGGTTAGGCTTGAGAGGCAAGGACTGGTCCCCGAGGTCACGCCCAGCGAGTGCTTCATGGCCCAGTGGGGGGATCCGGACCCTGGTCTCTCCCAGGCTCTTGTCCGACACTCTAACCACTTGTATGCATGCAGCCCACCCAAAGCGGTTAGGTTGGCCTCTTGACTCCTCTCACACACCTGTGATTCGTTGCAGACATCTCTCAACAAGCTCCTGGAGACCCTGAACAAAGCCGAACCCTTCTTCATTCGCTGCATCCGCTCCAACTCCGAAAAGGTAGGGCCTTCCCATGGGAGGCTGTTGTATTATGCTGGCGGAGGGATACCCCCCCCCCCCGATCTCCTGCCCTTTTCCTACCTTGTGCTTAAACTTGCTTTTTCAGTGGAGTTCCCTTTGCTTTGCAAGGGTGTCTGCCTCTCGGGAAGTCGGCCTGCAGTGATGCTCCTGCAGCCTCTGGCACAGGAGCAGCCGACGTGGATGTCGCTGGGCTCCCAGGGGGGGCGGAGATGACAACGAGGGGAGTCTGGAGCCCAGCAGCATCTGAAAGGCCACAGATATTCTCCACTGCTAACCTAAGAAGTAGTGTTCCCCGTGGTGCGCAAGGGACAGAGGAATGCCTCTCTGCGTGAGAGGTCCCCTCCTAAGAGCAGGGAGCGCCTCTTCTCAGATCAGGGATGAGGACCATCTGTGCCCCGGTGCTTTTGGGCTTCAGCCAAAGCGCCCTGACAGTCAT